>NC_134364.1:64268054-64600554 GCF_048569485.1 Anomaloglossus baeobatrachus | reverse complement strand
TGCCGGGACGGCTTATTCCGTGCACACGACATACAGGCTCCCACATATTCCTGTATGTCCTGGGCTACTCTCGGCCACCAATAATGCCTGGCTACTAGGTCTCTGGTCCTTTTGACCCCGAAGTGACCCCCGACCTTGGAGGCATGGGCCCAGGATAGCACCTCGTTCTGTAACTCAGGGGGAACGAGGGTCTTGCCCGGTGGCACCTGGTCCAGAGAAGTGGGAGTGACCATCCTCAAACTGTCCGGGGGTAATATAAGACAAGGCTCTTCCTCTTCTTCCTCCAGCACGACCATACAACGCGACAAGGCATCGGCCTGTACGTTCTTCTCACCGGCCACGTGGTGGATAATAAAGCGGAACCGGGAGAAGAACAGAGACCATCGAGCCTGCCTTGGGTTCAGACATTGTGCTGTCTGGAGGTATGTGAGGTTTTCGTGGTCGGAAAATACCTCAAATGAATGCTTTGCACCCTCTAGGAGATGCCGCCACTCCTGGAATGCCAACTTCATCGCCAGTAACTCCCTATCCCCTATGGAGTAGTTCCTCTCAGCCGGAGAGAAGGTTTTTGAGAAAAAGAAGCACGGATGTTTCCTTCCTCGTTCGTTCTTCTGATACAGGACTGCGCCTGCACCGACCGAAGAGGCGTCTACCTCCAGTAGGAAGGGTTTGGAGACATCTGGACGATGGAGAATGGGAGCTCTGGAGAAGTGGGTTTTAAGAACGTGAAAGGCTTCTACCGTCTCCCGTGTCCAGGCTTTGGGATTAGCACCCTTGCGGGTAAGGGCAATGATGGGTGCTGCCACTGTCGAGAAGTTGGGAATGAACTGGCGATAATAATTGATCAACCCCAAGAATCGCTGGATCACCTTCAGCGAGCGGGGCTCAGGCCAGTTCATCACTGTCTCCAACTTCCCCGGATCCATTGCAAACCCCTGACTGGACACGATATATCCTAGGAATGGCAAGGACTCGCGTTCGAAGACACACTTCTCCAGCTTGGCACATAACGAATTAATGCGGAGCCTCTTGAGTACCCGAATGACATCCCTCCGATGGGTGGCAATATATACAAATCCCGAAAAATGTCATTCACAAAGTCTTGGAACACGGCGGGGGCATTGCAGAGTCCGAAGGGCATTACGAGATACTCATAGTGACCGTCCCTGGTGTTGAAGGCGGTCTTCCACTCATCGCCTTTTTGGACTCGCACTAGATTTGTTACGGGGGGACCGGCAGATTAGGACCAGGGGGTATATATCCTAATCGCCAGTCGGGGCCCACCGTGCTCCAGATGACAATGGAGCTGCTGGCACCTGAGGGTTAGGCGGAGACTATAGAGCTGGATGGCTCTGAGATAACCCAGGAACTCTGGGAACCGGTCACGTGTGTTGGGACACGTCAGACCGGACGACAACCCGATTAGCGTTTTGGTGCACCTAGCGCTACACCAACCACGTGTGCAGGAAACACGTCAGGCCGGGTGGTAACCAGGTAGCGTTGACCGGAAGACCGCCACGAAAGCGCCCTGTCGGCCACGTGTGTAGGACACGTCAGGCCGAGCGGTCCTCCGATTAGCGTTTCTGGCCACCTCTCGACTGGCCACGTGTGTGTAGGACACGTCAGGCCAGATGGGTACACCAGTAGCGTTGACCGGGAAGCCGAGGAAAATAAGGAACACCCTGTTAACTCCACAGGGGTCCTGGAGTACGCTGTCCGTGCGCGTAGGGGGCACAACCGGACAGGTGACGCAGCAGGTGCGTTGTCCGTGTGCGTAGGGGGCACAATCGGACAGGTGGCGCAGCAGGTGCGTTGTCCGTGTGCGTAGGGGACACAATCAGACAGGTGGCGCAGCAGGTGCGTTGTCCGTGTGCGTAGGGGGCACAATCGGACAGGAAGCACAGCAGCCGCAGCCCAGTTAACGCCACTGGACTGCTATAGCAAGACTGGAACGGCAGGAGGGAAGCACGGCGCCTGACCCTGATGTGCCGAGCCACGAATCTTGGCGTGACAGGCACCGTTCGCCTAACCCTACCTACCGCTTCCCAACATAGGCTTATGCCGCAATAAGGCTCTAACATGGAGGTGTGCTCTGACTGAGCTAATGTGAAGACTGCGCTCCTCCATGTTGTCTCCAGCCCCTTTTATAACCTGGGTCCGCCCCAAACCCAGGGTGGAACCACCAAGGTCCAATAGCAGAGTGCCATGTCATCAGTGACTTCACATGCGACCTATCTGGAACCGCCACGTCATTGATGACCTCATGGCAGCCACGCCCCAAACACTTCACCAGTCATCGTCTGACGACCAATACTGAGGTGCCAGATCATAGAGGCGGGCCTCTGTGAGCCAGTCCGGAGTTGCCACGTCATCAGGACACCTGACACCCTCTGCCCTATCAGGACCTGCCACCTCACGGACATGCTCAGTGAGGTCCTTACCGGACCTAGCCTCTGATGCACTAAGTGCCTGAGCATGCTCAGTAGCCTGAGCCACAGGCTTAGAAAGCAGACTATCAGTTTGAGCATGCTCAGTAGCCTGAACTGAGGACTTAGTCTCAGACATAACACAAACAGGCTGAGCATGCTCACTAGGCAAAACACCGGGCTTAAACTCTGGCTGGGGTAAATCGGCGCACGCATGCGCACTAGCCGCCTCTCCACACTTAGACGTGGTGGAAGGAACAGCCAACTGGACCACCCGAGGCACGGCCAAGAACGGCAGCCGGCGCCTGGGCGCAACAGGAACCGCAGCAGGCTGCTTGCGGCTATGGCGGCACTGGTTCGTAACAGTACCCCCCCCTCTAGCGGCCCTCCCACTCGAATGGTCTATAGTCGCCACAGATACCACTGAGCAACGGGCGGAAGATGGAGACATGCAGTGGGAGCTACAAGACTCGCTCCACCGCATAATCACCCCAGACGACCAGTCGATATGTGGGGAATGTTGCTTCAACCAAGGAATACCCAGCAGAATATCATCTGCACCCTTAGGGAGAACCAGAAATGAAATGGTCTCTCTATGCCCAGATGACATGGCAAGGGTAATGGGCACTGTCCGCTGGTGAATTACCTTGGGCAACAAGGACCCATCCAATACACGGACTCTCACTGGCCTTGGCATTTGCACCAGTGGGATGGCATGCCGCCGGGCAAAAGAGGAGGAGATGAAACTATCCCCAGCACCTGTGTCCACACTTGCCCTTGTGGACCATGTTGACCCCTTAAAGGAAATTGACGCGGGAAACGTCACCCTAATGGATGACGCAGAGTCCAGTCTACCTTCAGCTATGGTCACCAATCGCGGTCTCTTACCCTGACGCTTTGGGCAACGGTTGGCATAATGACCATACTGCCCACAAGCGAAACAGGAAATGCCCTTGCGACTCGAAGACCTAGCAACACCAACCCTAGCGATGTCCATAGGGACAGAGATGTCCTCTAAGGGAGGTGCAGTAGAAGAGACCACTACAGTGGCTGAACGACCCTCTGACCTGCGCTCCAGCTGACGTTCGGAGGTCCGCAGGTCAATGCGGGTAGCCAGAGACATGAGGCCCTCAAGGGTAGTTGGTACCTCACGCGACGCTAATGCGTCCTTCACGTGCGAGGCTAATCCCCTCCAGAACAGTGGAATGAGAGTCCTCTCTGACCACCCCAGTTCTGCAGCAAGTGTCCTGAAACTCACAGCATATTGACTTGAGGAGGTACGCCCCTGCTCCAAAGTCAGTAGCTGTAGGGCCGAGTCGTGAGTGACCTGAGGCCCCAGGAACACTTGTCGCAAGGACTCCAAAAACTCCTTAGAGTCCTGTACTACGGGGTCATTCCTCTCCCACAAAGGTGTAGCCCACTCCAGTGCTCTATCAGAGAGCAAGGAGATGATAAACCCCACCTTCGACCTCTCTGTAGGAAACCGTGCAGCCAACAGCTCTAGATGGACTGAGCACTGGTTCACGAATCCCCTACATGCCTTGCTGTTCCCCGTAAACTTGTTGGGCAGCGAGAGGTGAGGGAGGGTTGGAGTAGGCTTGGTGACTGACACCATTGCAGCCGCTTGAGCCACCACATCATCCATATCAGCAGCAAGAGCAGACTTCTCCAGAGACCTCACTCTGGCATCAAGCTGCAGCATGAACTGACGTAGCTGCTCCATCTCCGCCATGCCAGCCAGACCCTGGCGCAGTCTTACTGTTACGGGGGGACCGGCAGATTAGGACCAGGGGGTATATATCCTAATCGCCAGTCGGGGCCCACCGCCAGTCGGGGCCCACGTCAGGCCGAGCGGTCCTCCGATTAGCGTTTCTGGCCACCTCTCGACTGGCCACGTGTGTGTAGGACACGTCAGGCCAGATGGGTACACCAGTAGCGTTGACCGGGAAGCCGAGGAAAATAAGGAACACCCTTTTAACTCCACAGGGGTCCTGGAGTACGCTGTCCGTGCGCGTAGGGGGCACAACCGGACAGGTGACGCAGCAGGTGCGTTGTCCGTGTGCGTAGGGGGCACAATCGGACAGGTGGCGCAGCAGGTGCGTTGTCCGTGTGCGTAGGGGACACAATCAGACAGGTGGCGCAGCAGGTGCGTTGTCCGTGTGCGTAGGGGGCACAGCAGCCGCAGCCCAGTTAACGCCACTGGACTGCTATAGCAAGACTGGAACGGCAGGAGGGAAGCACGGCGCCTGACCCTGATGTGCCGAGCCACGAATCTTGGCGTGACAGGCACCGTTCGCCTAACCCTACCTACCGCTTCCCAACATAGGCTTATGCCGCAATAAGGCTCTAACATGGAGGTGTGCTCTGACTGAGCTAATGTGAAGACTGCGCTCCTCCATGTTGTCTCCAGCCCCTTTTATAACCTGGGTCCGCCCCAAACCCAGGGTGGAACCACCAAGGTCCAATAGCAGAGTGCCATGTCATCAGTGACTTCACATGCGACCTATCTGGAACCGCCACGTCATTGATGACCTCATGGCAGCCACGCCCCAAACACTTCACCAGTCATCGTCTGACGACCAATACTGAGGTGCCAGATCATAGAGGCGGGCCTCTGTGAGCCAGTCCGGAGTTGCCACGTCATCAGGACACCTGACACCCTCTGCCCTATCAGGACCTGCCACCTCACGGACATGCTCAGTGAGGTCCTTACCGGACCTAGCCTCTGATGCACTAAGTGCCTGAGCATGCTCAGTAGCCTGAGCCACAGGCTTAGAAAGCAGACTATCAGTTTGAGCATGCTCAGTAGCCTGAACTGAGGACTTAGTCTCAGACATAACACAAACAGGCTGAGCATGCTCACTAGGCAAAACACCGGGCTTAAACTCTGGCTGGGGTAAATCGGCGCACGCATGCGCACTAGCCGCCTCTCCACACTTAGACATGGTGGAAGGAACAGCCAACTGGACCACCCGAGGCACGGCCAAGAACGGCAGCCGGCGCCTGGGCGCAACAGGAACCGCAGCAGGCTGCTTGCGGCTATGGCGGCGCTGGTTCGTAACAAGATTGTATGCTCCCCGTAGGTCCAACTTCGTGAAGACCTTAGCCCCTCGGAATCGATCAAACAACTCCGTAATGAGGGGCAACGGGTATTTGTTCTTAATCGTGATTGCATTTAATCCCCTGTAATCGATACAGGGGCGCAGATCCCCTTCTTTTTTTTTTGCACAAAAAAGAAGCCCGCACCGGCCGGTGATACAGATTTGCGAATAAACCCTTTCGCCAGGCTCTCCTGAATATACTTAGACATAGCCTCCGTCTCTGGAGCAGAGAGTGGATAAACTCTGCCCCTAGGGGGCTCGGAGCCTGGTTTCAGGTCAATTCGGCAATCGTATGGCCGGTGGGGGGGGGGAGAATATCTGCAGCCCTCTTGGAGAAGACATCCCTGTAGGCCTCATAAGGCGCCGGTAAATCCGGCCCCTCTCTATTCCCCGAGGGTCCAACCGACCCAATAGTAGTGGGTAGTCCGGTGGTCACGAGGTGTTCTCTACAAGACCCTGCCCAGGACGAAATCTCCCTGGTTGCCCAGTTGAGCGTAGGAGCATGCTGTCTCAACCAGGGGAAGCCCAGTAAGATCTCATCCGTCCCCTCGGGAAGCACCATGAAGGACACCTGCTCATGGTGTCCTGGTGGTACGTCCATCCTGAGAGGAATGGTGGTCTGGGTAATGGGATCAGCAAGCAGGGACCCGTTGACTACCTGGATGTTAATCGGTTTAGGCAACAGAACCAAGGGAACTGAGTACTGAGTTGCCAGGGAGGTCGAAATGAAGTTGCCATCAGTGCCCGAGTCCAAGCAAGCCAGGGCAGAAAAGACAGTAGTGCCGAATTGCAACTGGGCGTTGATGGTCAACCTAGAGGGAGATGCAGCGTCTAGAGTCCCTCCTCTGACGGAAACTAGACGCTGCCTTTTCCCGATGGCTTTAGGACATCGGGTAGCTATGTGTCCCCTCTGCCCACAGGAAAAGCAGAGGACAGAAGGTCGAGGACCTGTGGCTGCTTTGGACACCTCCATTGACTCCCCGGAGTCATCTACAGAGCTGGCTGGGAGACCTGTCTGGTGGAAAGTAGGGACCAGACGCTTTTTGGGCAGGGTAGACGTGGGTGCCGAAGAGACCTCAAGCCTCCGCTCCGCCTGGCGGATATCTATGCGGAAGGCAACTTGAATCAAGGCCTCTAAGGTAGCAGGCACCTCACGCGTGGCCAGTGCGTCTTTGACGAACCCTGCAAGGCCCTCCCAGAAAACAGGGACAAGGACCTTATCTGGCCCGTCCAGCTCTGCGGTGAGTGTCCTGAAACGTACTGCAAAGTCCCCGACTGAGGCGGACCCTTGCCGAAGGCGTAGGAGCCGCAGTGTGGAGTCGTGGGTGACTTGAGGCCCGAGGAACACCATTCTCATGGCCCCAATAAAAGCTGTGAGGTTATTCACCACCCGATCTCCGCGCTCCCACAAGGGCGTGGACCACTTCAATGCTTTGTCTGTGAGCAGGGACTGGACGAAGGCTACCCTCGCCCTCTCAGTAGCATAGTGGGTAGCGGATAGCTCCAAGTAGGTGGTAACCTGATTTATAAAACCACAGCACTCGGAGCTATCCCCGCTAAAACGCTCTGGAAGCGCATGGCGAGGTGAGGTTCCGCCCAATGCCACAGCCTGAGTGGCCCCCTGGGTGGTGACTGTCGCCAGAGCAGCCTTATTGGGGGAGGGCTGCTCCACTGCTGCCAGCCGTGACTCCAAATGCTGCACATAACGCAACAACTGCTGCTGCTCTCCAGCCATAGCCAGACCTTTGGCGCGACCGTAATGTTACGAGGGGGACCCGAGGAAGCATGCCAAGATGGTGAAGAGGCAGCTTCCGCCGGTCAAGGTCCACTGTGCGGTGTAGGGGACCGCTGCTATAGTCGTTAGAGAGTGAGCGCGTTGTTGCTGACGATCGTCTGTTACGTAACAGACGATCTGCATACACCAGCTCGCCCTAACCCGTGAGGGTTGTATGGGACGGGGCTTACAGCTCAGTGCACTTGTTGCACGAAGAAGCACAGCGGCGCCCGCGCACGTGTGCCCGAACGGAAGTCACGGAAACGTGGCACGAGGGTAGCACAGCGGTGCCCGCGCACGTGTGCTTCAATAACAAGGTGAGTCCGAGGAGGTCCCGAGGAGCTCACCGAAGGCAGGGACATGACCTGCAAAACAAGGCGCTGCCGGAGCAGCAAGGGCAAAGCCCACAAGAAGACAATAATGCCTGTACAGCGGCGCAGCAGCACGCTGGCAGTCATCCAACAAAAGAGGACGGTCGCGCGCCACCATATTGAAAAGCGGGGCTTTTAAGGAGGCACAGCTCCACCCAAAGGCGGGCGCAAGGCGGAGACGAGGGATTTGACCTTATCGGGATCCACGATGTCCCAGCCCGGCCAAATCAGGGTTCACCACATCACCAGCCTCGTCATCAAGCCGTGTGATGTCAGTGGGCGAATCAAAACCTGCCACATGGTGCACATGCTCATTCTCCTGCCTCTGAGACATAGAGGCGGGATCTGTGGTTTCACAAGATGCAGGGATAACGAGATTCTTGCTTCTTCCCTGAGTAGCTATCCACTGCACATTGTGTAGTCTCCTGGCCCTTTGGCACTGCTGGGCAGGAGGGCTTGTGGCAGGCAAGGAATGGGAGACCACATCATTCCCTGTAACAGGGGAGCCATGCAGTCTCCTAGACCTTCGGCGCTGCTGAGCAGGAGGGCTCGTGGCAGGCAAGGAATAGGAGACCACATCTTTCCTTGCAACAGGGGAGCCATGAGGTGTAACGGTACAGAGTGCAATCAGTTAATTAACTCAGTCCAGTGGATTCTGGCACTCATTTCAGTGTCTGAGTACCCCCCTGTGTGCTCCGGTTTCCGGGTCGGTACCGGCAGGCCACTACCCGGTCCACCACGGTTCCACCGAGCCATCTTCCCAGCTCCTGCAGGCTGAGGCCACCGCTTGCCTCCTAGCCAAGGTGTTCGGGCTACGACCCTCACACCTGTCAGTCTGTTACAGGCCTGTCCAATAGGCCTGTCCTCCTCAACACTAAAACTCATCTGAACTGTGTTTCCTGCCTCAGGCCCTCTGAACTCATTGGTGGGTGTTCTAACCGCCTGGGTCTGCCCCCTGGTGTGTCCATCAAGCACTGAGGGAGGTGACTAGGGTTTTTGTGGTTGGCTGATGACTCCTTTTTAGGGGACAGGTGTAAAGCGGGGGGTCTACCTCTGACTACCTGGCTAGTCCAGGGCATCACACACAAAGGTAAAGACAATAAGAGATTCAGGAGGAAAAACAAGAACAGGAAGGAAGCTACAAAACAACAGGGGTAAACTCCACAACCGCTCAAAACAATGAGCACAACTTTCACCAGAGTCTGGGACACCACACCTCCCAGACCAACATAGACAAACTATAGCTGGCATGGGTGAAAGGTTTCAACCAGCATAAATAGGAGGGGAGAAGAAATGATACAGTAGGTCTCCCCACATGTGATCAAAAGAGCAAGCAGACCAGCAGGAGATTAACTCTTGCTAGTCTGCCTATGAATCAGCACACAGGAGATTGATGCCTGAGTCTGCCTGTGTTGATCCCAGAGAAACCATCAGGCGGAGTGTCAGAATCTGCAATCTGAAAAGAGGTCAACGCCACAATGACAGTTTGCACAAAATTTCGTGTGACAGGTTCTGAAAAAAAGTGGGATATTATAGACATCAACGGCCTGGTTTGAAAATAATGCTGAACAAAAAGCATACAGCAGCACTCTGCAAGCATTAAGATGTATGCAAACATATATGTGGACATTTAGCTGTATCACTTACTTTATATATACAGTGCTGGCCAAAAGTATTGGCACCCCTGCAATTCTGTCAGATATTACTCAGTTTCTTCTTGAAAATGATTGCAATCACAAATTCTTTGTTATTATTATCTTCATTTAGTTTGCTTGCAATGAAAAAACACAAAAGAGAATGAAACAAAAATAAAATCATTGATCGTTTCACACAAAACTCCAAAAATGGGCCAAACAAAAGTATTGGCACCCTTAGCCTAATACTTGGTTGCACAACCTTTAGCCAAAATAACTACGAACAACCGCTTCTGGTAACCATCAGTGAGTTTCTTACAATACTCTGCGGGAATTTTAGACCATTCTTCTTTGGAAAACTGCTCCAGGTCCCTGAGATTTGAAGGGTGCCATCTCCAAACTGCCATTTTGAAATCTATCCACAGGTGTTCTATGGGATTTAGGTCTGGGCTCATTGCTCGCCACTTTAGTAGTCTCCAGTGCTTTCTATCAAACCATTTTCTAGTGCTTTTTGAAGTGTGTTTTGGGTCATTGTCCTGCTGGAAGACCCATGACCTCTGAGGGAGACCCAGCTTTCTCACACTGGACCCTACATTATGCTGCAAAATTTGTTGGTAGTTTTCAGACTTCATAATGCCATGCACACGGCCAAGCAGTCCAGTGCCAGATGCAGCAAAGCAACCCCAAAACATCAGGGAACCTCCGCCATGTTTGACTGTAGGGACCGTGTTCTTTTCTTTGAATGGCTCTTTTTTGTCCTGTAAACTCTATGTTGATGGCTTTTCTCAAAAAGCTCTACTTTTGTCTCATCTGACCAGAGAACATTGTTCCAAAACGTTTTAGGCTTTCTCAGGTAAGTATTGGCAAACTCCAGCCTGGCTTTTTTATGTCTCGGGGTAAGAAGTTGGGTCTTCCTGGGTATCCTACCAGACAGTCCCTTTTCATTCAGACGCCGACGGATAGTACGGGTTGGCACTGTTGTACCCTCGGACTGCAGGGCAGCTTGAACTTGTTTGGATGTTAGTTGAGGTTCTTTATCCACTATCCGCACAATCTTGCGTTGAAATCTCTCGTCAATTTTTCTTTTCCTTCCACGTCTAGGGAGGTTAGGCACAGTGCCATTGGCTTTAAACTTCGTGATGACACTGCGCACCGTAGACACAGAAACTTTCAGGTCTTTGGAGATGGACTTGTAGCCTTGAGATTGCTCATGCTTCCTCACAATTTGGATTCTCAAGTCCTCAGACAGTTCTTTGGTCTTCTATCTTTTCTCCATGCTCAATGTGGTACACACAAGGACACAGGACAGAGGTTGAGTCAACTTTAATCCATGTCACCTGCTGCAAGTGTGATTTAGTTATTGCCAACACCTGTTAGGTGCCACAGGTAAGTTACAGGTGCTGTTAATTACACAAATTAGAGAAGCGTCACATGATTTTTCAAACAGTGCCAATACTTTTGTCCACCCCCATTTTTATGTTTGGTGTGGAATTATATCCAATTTGGCTTTACGACAATTTTTTTTATATTGAAGACAAATTAAATGAAGATAATAATTCCAAAGAATTTGTGATTGCAATCATTTTCAAGAATAAACTGAGTATTATCTGACAGAATTGCAGGGGTGCCAATACTTTTGGCCAGCACAGTATATATATATATATATATATATATATATATATATATATATATATATATATATATATATTTCTGAGGCCTAGGAGCGAGGCTGGTGTCCTAGGTAAGAACACGCGCTTGCAAGCTATTTGCTAAAGAGCTTGATGGCGCTGCTCTGAAGCACCAGATCCAGCCTGCTTCTGTCTTCATGCTCTTCTCCAGTGCTGCAGAGGCAAAGCTGTCTCTGCTATCGTCATTTGAGGCATTGAAGTACGAGCGGTGGCACAAACAAGTCCATGGTCGGAATGTTCACTTTTCAGACGCCCACCAGCCCTGGTAAAAAGAAGAGTATAACAACCCCTTTAGGCCCTGTGCACACTAGACGGAATTTTCCACGGTTTTACTGCATGTTTCGCTGCAGAAAATGTTCATAACATCTCTGCAGTGATTCACCAGCAAATCCTATGGGAAAAAAAATGCTGTGAGCACTAGGCGGATTTTGACAGCTGCATGTTTTGCAGCGGGATTCCCGCAGCAAAAAATAATTGCATGTCACTTCTTTTCCACAGGTAGCTGCGGGACTGGCTACCGGAGGAATCTCCAGTAATGCCAGGCCTGGATTCAGTTACCAAAACAAGAAAGCCTGCGGAGACACCATCACATATTTCTCAACGCTGGCAGGTAACTAGCCAGGTCTTTCACCGTGAAGGAACAACCACGGGAAGGGCAGTCTCCAGTTAAGAAGACCACCTATGCCAAACATGGTATCCATCCACAGACAGCTGTTTCGGGGTATTTTCCCCTCATCAGTGTGGAGTAGGAAACTGGCTAGTGGGAGCATTGCCTAGCAAAAGACTACATAAGCAAGGATGGTTGACCTTAGGGAGATCAACTTCCAACACTGCGGAGACACCATCACGTGTTTCTCAACGCTGTGATTCTAGAGCACTGCCCCCTGGGAAATATTCAAAACAAGAAAGCCTGCGGAGACACCATCACATGTTTCTCAACGCTAGCAGGAAACTAGCCAGGTCTTTCACCGGGAAGGAACAACCACGGGAAGGGCAGTCTCCAGTCAAGGAGACCACCTATGCCAAACATGGTATCCATCCACAGACAGCCGTTTCGGGGTATTTGCCCCTCATCAGTGTGGAGTAGGAAACTGGCTAGTGGGAGCAATGCCTAGTAGAAGACTACATAAGCAAGGATGGTTGACCTTACGGAGATCAACTTCCAACACCGCGGAGACACCATCAAGTGATTCTCAACACAGTGATTCTAGAGCAATGCCCCCTGGATGTTGATCTCCCTAAGGTCAACCATCCTTGCTTATGGATTCAGTTATCTGCACTGAATTCCGGAGCTTTCACCTGAGCTCCGGAGTGCAGCGTAGACTAAACTACAAGCCGGGCTGATCTCCGGAGCTCAGGTGACAGCTGTAGAGAGGCCGGGCTGCACTCCAGAGCTGTCACTTGAGCTCCGGAGATCAGCCCGGCCTGAACTAAACGGCAATTGCCGGGGAATCAATCACTCGGCGCTCGCAGTTTAGTTTCAGGTGGAAGCTCCGGAGTTCAGTGCAGGTAACCGCGGCCAGGCCTGGCATTACTGGAGATTCCTCCGGTAGCCAGTCCGACGCTGGCTGCGACATTTCCGCACCAAATCAACAACAAATCCACAGCAAAACGCAACAAACCGCATGCGGATTTGGATGCGGATTTCGGTACGGTATTTTCCCCGCAGCTGCGGAAATCTTACTGAGCCTTAATTTTCTTAAGAAAATTCC
The DNA here is from genome assembly GCF_048569485.1 of Anomaloglossus baeobatrachus. NCBI lineage: Eukaryota > Metazoa > Chordata > Amphibia > Anura > Aromobatidae > Anomaloglossus > Anomaloglossus baeobatrachus. Next base: position 64,587,848 of record NC_134364.1, on the reverse strand, counting down.
TTTTTCTAGTGCGCACAGGGCCTTAATCTTAAGTAACCAAATTCCATCTGTCACTTTGGTAATGTTGACTTATTTATGTATTATGGAGAAAAATATCTCTAAATAGCTTGCATCGTATTCATGGAACACAAGGGAAAAAAAATGCAGTGTCTGCGGCTGGCACTGACCGGACGGAAAAATTAAAAAGGAAAACCGCTACATTAAATGATTCAGCCCGAGATGGGAAGGTGGAAGGTTATTTAGTAATTTAGGGCTTAAAACACTCCACATCCATCATGTTCTGGGCTCTCGGCTAGAGCTTGTTTATCACGGGCTCATGAATTTCAGGCAATTTGTTATAAGAGCGGAGCAGTGCAGGCTAGTCCAAAGTTCACCCACCGTATCGCCGGCCACACGTATCGCGGGGACATAGGAAGTGCATTAACCAAGCTTATGGTATTTCATTTTTTCACTCATCTCAATTTTAAATTTCATTTTTTTTCCATTCTTATCCATTGCTTAAAAATTTTTACTTAGAAATTTTCGAAAGAAAAAAAAATGAAGAAAATCCGGCAATTGCGGTTGCCTACAAGTACACGCTTAGAGGCAAAATTACCAGGAATTCCATTTTTTTGACTTGGGAACGCAATCTGTAGATTTTTTTTTGATCCCTTTAAAGCTTTTAACCTCTTCACGACCATGGACGGATATATCCGTCATGGAGCGTGTCCCGTTAAGCCCCGCCCCCTGCCGCGGGCAGGCGGCGGCGGTCGGCACACATATCAGCTGTTTTCAACAGCTGACATGTGTGCCTGCTAGCTGCGGGTGGAATCGCTTCCACCCGCGGCCATTAACCCCTTAAATCTTGCTGCCAAAGTCTGGTGGCAGCAAGATCTAAATGCGCGCGGCCATGTTTTTTACTTACCGCCGCCCCCACCGGAAGTCACGTGCGTGATCACGTCACTACCGGTGGTTGCCATCGTAGCACAGGGTCATGTGATGACGCCTGCAGCTATGATGTTTCACTTTCGTTTTCCCTCGGCACGGAACAGAGGGAAAAAGAAAGTGACTGTATCTGCTGTTTACAGCTGTATAGCTGTGATCAGCAGATAGATAATAGCGATCGGATTGCTGATCGCTATAGCCCCCTAGGGGGACTAGTAAAAGTAAAAAAAAAAAGTTTTAAAAAATAAAAAATAAAAAAAAAACAAAACTAAAAGTTCAAATCACCCCCCTTCCCCCCATTGAAAATTAAAGGGTTAAAAAATAAATAAATATACACATATTTGGTATCGCCGTGTTCAGAAATGCCCGATCTATCAAAATATAAAATCAATTAATCTGATTGGTAAACGGCGTAGTGGCAAAAAATTCCAAAACGCCAAAATTACGTTTTTTGGTCGCCGCAAGTTTTACGCAAAATGCAATAACAGGCGATCAAAACATAGCATCTGCACAAAAATGGTACCATTAGAAACATCAGCTCGAGACGCAAAAAATAAGCCGTCACTGAGCCATAGATCCCAAAAAATAAGAACGCTACGTGTTTCGGAAAATGGCGCAAAACTTGCGCCACTTTTATTGGACAAGCTTGTGAATTTTTTTTAACCCCTTAGATACAAGTAAACCTATACATGTTTGGTGTCTACAAACTCGCACCGACCTCAGGCATCATACCCACACATCAGTTTTACCATATAGTGAACACCGTGAATAAAACATCCCAAAAACTATTGTGCCATCACACTTTTTTTTGCAATTTTTCCGCATTTGGATTTTTTTTGCTGTTTTCCAGTACACCATATGGTAAAACTTATGGTTTCATTTAAAAGTACAACTTATCCCGCAAGAAACAAGCCCTCATATGGCAAGATTGACGGAAAAATAAAAAAGTTACGGCTCTCGGAAAAAGGGGAGCAAAAAACAAAAACGCAAAAACGGAAAGTGCCCCGGGGCTGAAGGGGTTAACAACAGTTCCCTGATAGGCAGTTGATAGTATAAATCAATAAATTATACTAATACACATCACGATTAACCCTCTGTAGCGCCGGCGTCCCTGAAAAGATGCCGACTTACACACCGTGTCGGTCGGGTCACGTCATCCCCTGCACCCCCCTGACCGTCTCCAAGTGCTGATACCTCCCACTCCTCCAGGGACCTGTGTACGCCGCACAGGCTCCCCGGGAATGTGCTTAAGGCGCACACCAGCCCTCCTCTTAAAGAGCTGATGCCATTTCCCGGGAATGCCTCTCAGCCTATGGCTGAAAGGCACTATGTATTTAAGACACACTCCCATTAGGGCAGGTGCCTGTGCAACACCTTATTTAGTCAGTATACTTGTCTTTCTAGCTAGTTGTCAGGTTCCCGTGCTCCTGTCCGGTTATCTCGGTGTCAGACACCCTTACCTGCCTTCCCATATCTATCTGTCCCTGCCGTGCCCACCATACCTGTCCGTACCCGCCTGCCTGTCTGCCCCAGTCATCCCACTTGTACCTGCCTGCAGCTGTGTCCGTACCTGACTCCGTCTCCTGTCCTGGAGGTCTGCTGCCACAGTCCCAGTCACTGCCCTGGGAATGGTACCTGACGTCTGCCTCGTGATGGGAGCTTAGTTAAAACCCTTCCACTAAAAGGTAAGCCACGATCTCCCTGTGGTCCAGGAGGTCCACTAATCCTAATCACTGCCCTTACACCAATCGTGAGCATTACACGCCCCCGTGACTCCAGTGCTAGCTGATCTTCTGTCACCTGACCACTGAGGCCTTTGATTGGCTGCAGTGGTCAGGTGACTGGAATGAGATGACATCACATGCAAATCACCTGACCTCTTCAGCCAATCACAGGCCTCGGCATTCAAGTGACTTAATTACTTCCAATTATGATTGGGAAAACCAAAGCGCCCTGTGTCGGACCCAAGGAAGTTAAATCTGGTAAGCATCAATTTATTTTTTTAGGTCATTAACTGCTGGTCAGGGAATTTGTATTCAGCCTAGACAACCCCTTTAAGGGGACATAACTGATATAGTGTATAACATCAAGTGCAGGGACCAAAGAGGTGGTGTTAATGTAGAGTGTGTGGTCCTGTGTGGGATTTTTGGGGAATTATCAGGTTATTAATGGGGTGTCTGGTAGATGCCTCTTCATTAATAACCACTGGGCTTGATCCCAGCTGACACTGCACAGCTGACATCAACTCCAAAAGTATTACCCTGATTGCCACATCAGAGCAATTATGAAGAGTCAGGGTAACACACCAGAATTAAAGCATCTAATGGATGCGCCAATTGTGGGGCAGCTGCGGGCTGTGGTTTTGTTTAGGCTGGGAAGGGCCAAATACCAATGAGCCTTCTGTTACTGGGGGACTGGCAGATTAGGATAAGGTGGTATACAGTATATCCCAATTGCCAGTCGGGGTCCACCGTGCTCCAGATGACAAAGGAGCTGCTGGCAACCCGAAGGCTAGGCGGAGGATACAGAGCTGGGTCGCTCTGAACTAAATAGGAGCCTGATCCAAGTTAAGTAATTCTTGGATCAGGAGACTGTGAACCCTGTTAGCGTCAGAGTCCACACACCCAGCCCAGGAACTCCCTGTCAATGCCACAGGGCTTCTGGGTTACGATGTCCCTGAACGTAGGGGGCACAATCGAACAGGTGGCGCAGCAGCCGCAGCCCAGTTAACTCCACTGGGCTGCACTAGCAGGACTGGACAGTAGGAGGGAAGCGCGGCGCCTGACCCTATCGTGCCCACCCACGGGTGTCTTAACTTGGCTGGCACTAGACGCCTATCCCTACCTACTGCTTGCAATCTAATATTTTGTAGCCGCAATGGGCTCTATACATGGAGGTGTGCTAACCACAAACATATGAAAAGACTGCGCACCTCCATGTTGTCTCCAGCCCCTTTTATTACCTAGGGTCCGCCCCAAACCCAGGGTGGACCACAATGACACCACCCGGGGCCAATAGCAGAGTGCCATGTCATCAGTGACATCACCAACGGCCTATCCAGCACTGCCACATCACTGATGACCTCATGGCAGCAACGCCCCAAACACCTCACCAGTCATCGTCTGATGACCAATGGTGAGGTGTCAGGTCATAGGGGCGGGCCTCCGCAAGCCAGTATGGAGTGGTCACATCATCAGGACACCTGATGCCCTCTGCCCTATCAGGGACTGCCACCTCACAGACATTCCCAGTGAAGTCCTTACCGGACTTAGCCTCCAATGCACTAAGTGCCTAAGCATGCTCAGTAGCCTGAACAACAGACTTGAGTACTGGAATCAGACTGTCTGCCTGAGCATGCTCAATAGGCACAACACAGGACTTAGACATGAAGCGATGTCCAAGTACCTGTGCAAAGAGGCTTTTCGCACTAAGTGGTGAGCATGCTCAGAAGCCCGAACTAAGGACTTACGTCATGCATGTAAAGCGGCCTTATCTAACGAGATATCGCCGGGGTCACGAAATTCGTGACGCACATCTGGCATCGTTAGCGATGTCATTGCGTGTGACATCTACGAGCGACCGCTAATGATCAGAAATACTCACCAAATCGTTGATCGTTGACACGTCGTTCAGTTTCCAAATGTCGTTGCTGGTGCTGGACGCAGGTTGTTGGTCGTTCCTGAGGCAGCACACATCGCTACGTGTGACACCCCGGGAACGACGAACAGCAGCAATCCTGCGTCCTCCGGCAACGAGGTGGGCGTGTCGTTAATGCGGCTGCTCTCCGCCCCTCTGCTTCTATTGTGGGCCGCTGTGTGACGTCGCTGTGACGCTGCACGAACCTCCCCCTTAAAAAAGAGGTTGTTCGCTGGCCACAGCGACGTCGCTGGGAAGGTAAGTCCGTTTATCGCGTCCTAACGATATTGTTCGCCACAGGCAGCGATTTGCCCGTGACGCACAAACGATGGGGGCGGGTGCGATCGCTAGCGACATCACTAGCAATGTCGCAGTGTGTAAAGCAGCCTTAAGCCTCAAAGATGGCACAATCAGGCTGAGCATGTTCACTAGGCGAAAAACTGGACTTAGGCTGTGGCTGGGGTAAATCGGCTCGTGCATGCACACTAGCCGCCTCTCCACACTTAGACGTGGAGGAGGAAGCAGCCAGCTGGATGACCTGAGGCACGGCCAAAAACAGCAGCCGGCGCCTGGGCGTAACTGGAACTGCAGCAGGCTACTTGCGGTTACGGCGGCGCCTATTCGTAACACCTTCCCAACCTGATAATACCAGCCCCCAGCTGTCTGATTTACTGTGGCTTATCAAAAATAGGGGGGACCCCAAGGCAGTTTTTTAATTGATTTATTAACAAGTACAGATAACAACACATGCAAGGAACTAATTATATATCTGATAGATATCTATTTGCATCACATGTGGTTTCCTGTACTTGTTAATAAATAAATGAAAAAAATGCTGTGGGGTCCACCCATTTTTGATATTTTTTGGAGGGTTGATATCAGCTTTGAATTGACAGCTTACATTAAGCCCAGGGATTAGTAATGGAGAGAGGTCTATCAAACACAAACACCGCCATTACTAACCCAGTAATAAAAAAAACCACACAAGAAAAGAATAGTTTATTTGAATAACGACTCCCACCAACTTACCAAAAATGTTCCCACAGAGCTCCTCTGTCATAGTCCTCAATCCCCGAATGCAGCTCCATTGACTGAAGATAGCATTAAAGCACAACTATTCACAGGTGCCAGGTAGTGACAAAGACTTTCATCAGGGCTACCTGTTCAACGCTGTGCTCATTGAGACCCAACAATTCTGATGGGGTGTCTGATAGACTCCTCTTCAATACTAACCCCTAGGCTTGATGCCACCTGACATTAAACAGCTGACATCAACCGCAAAAAATATTGCCCCCATTGCCACCGCACCAGGGCAATCGGGATGAGCCGGGTAAAGTGCCAGCACTGGCTAATCGCATGTGATGTGCCACTTCTGACGCATCTGCGGGTTGAAATTTTTAGGCTGGGAGGGGCCCAATAACCATGGACCTTCCCAGCCTAAGAATACCAGCCCCCAGCTCTCTGCTTTACCTGTGCTAGTGTCGCGGGCGGAGGGGCCGCGCTCGCTACGCTCAGGTCCGGGGCTGCTGCTACTCGTTGGCTCGAGCGGTGGGCCGGACCCGAGGACTCGAGCAGCGCTCCTCGCCCACGAGTGAAAAGGGGGTGGTTTGTTTTGGGGAGATAGTCCGTGACGCCACCCACGGGTCGTGGTGATAATGGGCACCACCGCTGCTGGTGACGGGGATCCTGGGAGCGATGGCAGGGAGCAGCTAGGATGTTGGTTCCCCCTCCGTGGGTAGGAGTTGGTGGTCCCGGGGCCCAGTGGTGATATGGGGAGGCAGGGTAGCTGGGGTGCAGGGTTGCGGAGGCAGCGCAGCGTGGTGCCGGATGACACTGTTGTACTCACTCAGGCACAGTTTCACAGAGTCTCTGGTAAACCAAACGGCTGGATGGATGGGTCCCGCAGCCGGCTGCAGTGTCTTTGCTCTCCCTGGACAGGTTGATGGTGGCTGTCTTTCCCTGCACCGCTGTTTAATGTATTGACTCCGATGGTTTCCCACTGGTAGTCCGCTCCCCGGCGTATATGTACTGAAGGAGCCCGTTTGCCCGCAGGCGCTGGCCCTTGGATCTCTAGCCTATGGTGGTGGCTTTTTATCCTCACTGTGTGGATGGTTGCCTTCTGTCGGGTCTTGGGTGTGAGGGAACCCCTGAGGTCCCAGTCACTATCTGATTTGACCGTTATCGGCGGCTCCTAGCCTGGACGGGGTCTGATGGCCCTGCCTTTGTGCTTGGTTCAGATCTGCTCCCCGGCTCGGTACCGGCGGGCCACCGCCTGTGCCCGGTCCTACGGTTCCACTGACCTGCGGAAACTCCTGCAGATGGCCACCACCGTCTGCCGACCTTGCTGTATGTGTCTGGGCTCCTACCCAGACACCGACAATTTCTCTCCTCTCACTTTCACTGTCTACCACAATCTACTGTCTTTTCCCGCCTCCAGGCCTATGAACTCCTCGGTGGGTGGGGCCAACCGCCTGGCTCCGCCCCACCTGGTGTGGACATCAGACCCTGGAGGAGGCAACAAGGATTTTGTTTGACTGTTGTTAACTATCCAGGGGAGGGGGTGTGTGTGATGTTATGTTTGTGACTACCTGGCTAGTCCAGGGCGTCACACCAGTTATCAAAAAAGGGACCGATAGTTATTTATTAGGTTAAATCAGGCTAAAAACACATTTTAGTGCCACATGAAAGGCAGTAAAGGGTGCATGTGTACAAACCCTGCTCTAATCTCTCTTGCTCCTTCATCAGCTCTCCCTTCCAGAGGACAGTGTGTCGAGCATCGCGTCCCCGGGTCTCATATAAGGCCTGATAACGCAAAGCGATGCGACCGGCCAATCACAGTAATGCCAGTAGCCAACATAGCTATGTAATTACCGTATATGGCAGGCAATCCCCGAATGTTAATTGGTGAACAGCCGCAAAACATTCCAGGTAGGAACTCAAGCAAAGCACTTAAGTACACGTGATAATTGATCGGGTAATGAGCGTACCCGAGCACCCCGATGTTGAGCACATTCGCTCATCACTAGTATCTACTATTTTCTTTGTTGCCAAACTGTGGTAGATTTGATGTATCTTATGCCTATCGGTCCTGAGGAAGGGAGCTGAGCCTCCCGAAACGCGTAGACCTGTGGAAAAATAAAAGTTTACATTAATCCAAGATATCATCAGTGATCATTGGCGCGGTGTTTGAAAGCCCCGTTCTACTACCTCTCTCTGTTATCCTAACACAGACTGACAGTGTGCAATCAGTGCTGACAGTGTGCAATCAGTGCTGACAGTGTGCAATGAGCGCTGACAGTGTGCAATGAGCGCTGACAGTGTGCAATGAGCGCTGACAGTGTGCAATGAGCGCTGACAGTGTGCAATCAGTGCTGACAGTGTGCAATGAGCGCTGACAGTGTGCAATCAGTGCTGACAGTGTGCAATCAGTGCTGACAGTGTGCAATCAATGCTGTCAGTGTGTAATGAGCGCTGACAGTGTGCAATCAGTGCTGACAGTGTGCAATCAGTGCTGACAGTGTGCAATCAGTGCTGACAGTGTGCAATCAATGCTGACAGTGTGCAATCAATGCTGACAGTGTTCAATCAGTGCTGACAGTGTGCAATCAATGTTGACAGTGTCTAATCAGTGCTGACAGTGTGCAATGAGCGCTGACAGTGTGCAATGAGCGCTGACAGTGTGCAATCAGTGCTGACAGTGTGCAATCAGTGCTGACAGTGTGCAATGAGCGCTGACAGTGTGCAATGAGCGCTGACAGTGTGCAATGAGCGCTGACAGTGTGCAATCAGTGCTGACAGTGTGCAATCAGTGCTGACAGTGTGCAATCAATGCTGTCAGTGTGTAATGAGCGCTGACAGTGTGCAATCAGTGCTGACAGTGTGCAACCAGTGCTGACAGTGTGCAATCAGTGCTGTCAGTGTGTAATGAGCGCTGACAGTGTGCAATCAGTGCTGACAGTGTGCAATCAGTGCTGACAGTGTGCAATCAATGCTGACAGTGTTCAATCAGTGCTGACAAGGTGCAATCAGTACTGACAGTGTGCAATCAGTGCTGACAGTGTGCAATCAGTGCTGACAGTGTGAAAAAAAGTGTAGGGGGAAATCTCATTGGGAACATTAGCATCCATCCAGCTGTCACTTCAATCACAATCGGGGAGGGGGCTGTTACATCACGTTATCTGCGGTAATGCAGACACTGATTCCTGCTGCACCTCCGGTCCTCACTCCGCTGTATCTGATACCAAACACTCTCTGCTCCATCTGTTCCACTTCCCAGACTCCACTGACCCATCAGGAGCGCGGGACAGAGGGGCAGGGCCGGGGACAGAGGGGCAGGGCCGGGGACAGAGGGGCAGGGCCGGGAACAGAGGGGCAGGGCCGGGGACAGATGGGCAGGGCCGGGGACAGAGGGGCAGGGCCGGGGACAGAGGGGCAGGGCCGGGAACAGAGGGGCAGGGCCGGGGACAGAGGGGCAGGGCCGGGGACAGAGGGGCAGGCCCGGGGACAGAGGGGCAGGGCCGGGGACAGAGGGGCAGGGCCGGGGACAGAGGGGCAGGGCCGGGGACAGAGGGGCAGGGCCGGGGACAGAGGGGCAGGGCCGGGGACAGAGGGGCAGGGCCGGGGACAGAGGAGCAGGGCCGGGGACAGAGGAACAGGGCCGGGAACAGAGGGGCAGGGCCGGGGACAGAGGGGCAGGGCCGGGGACAGAGGGGCACGTGCAGCCCGGCGGCCGCAGTGGAAAATACTGTCTGCTAAATATGACGTCACACAGTGCGCCCTGCAGAGCCGCCTCCCGCCGGAGAGGAGCAGCGATGGAGGTGCGGGTGGTGCAGCAGAGAGGACGGGGAAGGGTGACAGTACAGGGGACAGGATGAAGGACAGTAGGGAGACAGGTGACAACATGGGGGACAGGCTGTGGAAAGAGTCACAGGACGTGGGACAAGCCAGGGGAAGAGTGACAGGCCGAAGGACAGTCCGGGAAAGGGTGACAGGCTGGGAGAAGGGTGACAGGCAGGCAGAAGGGTGACAGGCCAGGGGAAGGGTGACAGGCAGGCAGAAGGGTGACAGGCCAGGGGAAGGGTGACAGGCCGAAGGACAGTCAGGGAAAGGGTGACAGGCTGGGAGAAGGGTGACAGGCAGGCAGAAGGGTGACAGGCCAGGGGAAGGGTGACAGGCAGGCAGAAGGGTGACAGGCCAGGGGAAGGGTGACAGGCCGAAGGACAGTCAGGGAAAGGGTGACAGGCTGGGAGAAGGGTGACAGGCAGGCAGAAGGGTGACAGGCCAGGGGAAGGGTGACAGGCCGAAGGACAGTCAGGGAAAGGGTGACAGGCTGGAAGAAGGGTGACAGGCTGGGAGAAGGGTGACAGGCCAGGGGAAGGGTGACAGGCAGGGAGAAGGGTGACAGGCCAGGGGAAGGGTGACAGGCTGGGAGAAGGGTGACAGGCCAGGGGAAGGGTGACAGGCAGGGAGAAGGGTGACAGGCCAGGGGAAGGGTGACAGGCTGGGAGAAGGGTGACAGGCCAGGGGAAGGGTGACAGGCCAGGGGAAGGGTGACAGGCTGGGAGAAGGGTGACAGGCCAGGGGAAGGGTGACAGGCTGGGAGAAGGGTGACAGGCCAGGGGAAGGGTGACAGGCTGGGAGAAGGGTGACAGGCCAGGGGAAGGGTGACAGGCAGGGAGAAGGGTGACAGGCCAGGGGAAGGGTGACAGGCTGGGAGAAGGGTGACAGGCCAGGGCGAAGGGTGACAGGCCGAAGGACAGTCAGGGAAAGGGTGACAGGCTGGGAGAAGGGTGACAGGCCAGGGAGAAGGGTGACAGGCTGGGAGAAGGGTGACAGGCCAGGGGAAGGGTGACAGGCCGAAGGACAGTCAGGGAAAGGGTGACAGGCTGGGAGAAGGGTGACAGGCCAGGGGAAGGGTGACAGGCTGGGAGAAGGGTGACAGGCCAGGGGAAGGGTGACAGGCAGGCAGAAGGGTGACAGGCCAGGGGAAGGGTGACAGGCCGAAGGACAGTCAGGGAAAGGGTGACAGGCTGGGAGAAGGGTGACAGGCAGGCAGAAGGGTGACAGGCCAGGGGAAGGGTGACAGGCCGAAGGACAGTCAGGGAAAGGGTGACAGGCTGGAAGAAGGGTGACAGGCTGGGAGAAGGGTGACAGGCCAGGGGAAGGGTGACAGGCAGGGAGAAGGGTGACAGGCCAGGGGAAGGGTGACAGGCTGGGAGAAGGGTGACAGGCCAGGGGAAGGGTGACAGGCAGGGAGAAGGGTGACAGGCCAGGGGAAGGGTGACAGGCTGGGAGAAGGGTGACAGGCCAGGGGAAGGGTGACAGGCCAGGGGAAGGGTGACAGGCTGGGAGAAGGGTGACAGGCCAGGGGAAGGGTGACAGGCTGGGAGAAGGGTGACAGGCCAGGGGAAGGGTGACAGGCTGGGAGAAGGGTGACAGGCCAGGGGAAGGGTGACAGGCAGGGAGAAGGGTGACAGGCCAGGGGAAGGGTGACAGGCTGGGAGAAGGGTGACAGGCCAGGGCGAAGGGTGACAGGCCGAAGGACAGTCAGGGAAAGGGTGACAGGCTGGGAGAAGGGTGACAGGCCAGGGAGAAGGGTGACAGGCTGGGAGAAGGGTGACAGGCCAGGGGAAGGGTGACAGGCCGAAGGACAGTCAGGGAAAGGGTGACAGGCTGGGAGAAGGGTGACAGGCCAGGGGAAGGGTGAGAGGCTGGGAGAAGGGTGACAGGCAGGGGAAGGGTGACAGGCCGAAGGACAGTCAGGGAAAGGGTGACAGGCTGGGAGAAGGGTGACAGGCCAGGGGAAGGGTGACAGGCTGGGAGAAGGGTGACAGGCCAGGGGAAGGGTGACAGGCCGAAGGACAGGCAGGGAGAAGGGTGACAGGCAGGGAGAAGGGTGACAGGCCAGGGGAAGGGTGACAGGCTGGGAGAAGGGTGACAGGCCAGGGGAAGGGTGACAGGCTGGGAGAAGGGTGACAGGCCAGGGGAAGGGTGACAGGCAGGGAGAAGGGTGACAGGCCAGGGGAAGGGTGACAGGCAGGGAGAAGGGTGACAGGCCAGGGGAAGGGTGACAGGCTGGGAGAAGGGTGACAGGCCAGGGTGAAGGGTGACAGGCCGAAGGACAGTCAGGGAAAGGGTGACAGGCTGGGAGAAGGGTGACAGGCCAGGGAGAAGGGTGACAGGCTGGGAGAAGGGTGACAGGCCAGGGGAAGGTTGACAGGCAGGGAGAAGGGTGACAGGCCAGGGAGAAGGGTGACAGGCCGAAGGACAGTCAGGGAAAGGGTGACAGGCTGGGAGAAGGGTGACAGGCCAGGGGAAGGGTGACAGGCTGGAAGAAGGGTGACAGGCCAGGGGAAGGGTGACAGGCTGGGAGAAGGGTGACAGGCCAGGGGAAGGGTGACAGGCAGGGAGAAGGGTGACAGGCCAGGGGAAGGGTGACAGGCCGAAGGACAGTCAGGGAAAGGGTGACAGGCTGGAAGAAGGGTGACAGGCCAGGGAAAGGGTGACAGGCTGGGAGAAGGGTGACAGGCCAGGGGAAGGGTGACAGGCTGGGAGAAGGGTGACAGGCCAGGGGAAGGGTGACAGGCAGGGAGAAGGGTGACAGGCCAGGGGAAGGGTGACAGGCTGGGAGAAGGGTGACAGGCTGGGAGAAGGGTGACAGGCCAGGGGAAGGGTGACAGGCTGGGAGAAGGGTGACAGGCCAGGGGAAGGGTGACAGGCAGGGAGTAGGGTGACAGGCCAGGGGAAGGGTGACAGGCAGGGAGAAGGGTGACAGGCAGGGAGTAGGGTGACAGGCCAGGGGAAGGGTGACAGGCAGGGAGAAGGGTGACAGGCAGGGAGAAGGGTGACAGGCCAGGGGAAGGGTGACAGGCTGGGAGAAGGGTGACAGGCCAGGGGAAGTGTGACAGGCAGGGAGTAGGGTGACAGGCCAGGGGAAGGGTGACAGGCAGGGAGAAGGGTGACAGGCAGGGAGTAGGGTGACAGGCCAGGGGAAGGGTGACAGGCCAGGGGAAGGGTGACAGGCTGGGAGAAGGGTGACAGGCCAGGGGAAGGGTGATAGGCCAGGGGAAGGGTGACAGGCAGGGAGAAGGGTGACAGGCCAGGGGAAGGGTGACAGGCTGGGAGGAGGGTGACAGGCCAGGGGAAGTGTGACAGGCTGGGAGAAGGGTGACAGGCCAGGGGAAGGGTGACAGGCAGGGAGAAGGGTGACAGGCCAGGGGAAGGGTGACAGGCAGGGAGTAGGGTGACAGGACGGAGGAATGGTGACAGGATGGTGGACAGGCTGGGAGAAGGGTGACAGGCCAGGGGAAGGGTGACAGGCTGGGAGGAGGGTGACAGGCCAGGGGAAGTGTGACAGGCTGGGAGAAGGGTGACAGGCAGGGAGTAGGGTGACAGGACGGAGGAATGGTGACCGGATGGTGGACAGGCTGGGGGATAGGGGAAGGAAAAACGGCCTAATATGTGTGTGCCTGTTATATATGAATTATATGTATGTGTATATATTTGTGTGCATGTCTGTGTGTCAATGTACGTATGTGTGCATGTCTATGTGTGTGACTCAGAATGTGTGTGTCTATCTGCCTGGGCCTGGCTATCTGTCTAGATATGTGTTTGTGAGCCCCATGTGCATGTGTCTGCTTGTCTGCGTGTCCCTGTCTGTGTGTGTGTATCTGTCTGCTTGTCTGCGTGTCCCTGTCTGTGTGAGTGTATCTGTCTGCGTGTTTGTATGCCAGTCTGTGTGTATGTGCATATCTGTGTGTCTATTTATGCGTGCATGTGCCTGTTTGTGTGTGCCTGTAAATGCATGTCTGTGTTTCTATGTTGGTCTGCATGTGTGTACATGTCTGTGTGTCTACATATGTGTGCCTGTCTGTGTGTGCCTGCATGTGAGTGCATTTCAATGAGTGTCTGTGTTCAGGTCTGCGTGCATGTGAATGTCTGTGTGTATGTGGGCTTGTGCCTGTATGTGTGCGTGTGCCTATCTGTGTGTGTGCATGTATATGCATGTCTGTGTGTATGTGTGTGTATGACTCTCTGCACATGTGCACATCTGTGTTTGCATGCCTGGGAGTCTGTGTTTGTACACATCTGTGTCTGCATGTGTGCAGGTCTGCGTGTGTGAGCAGTATAGGGGGATACAATGTGAGATGACAGTGTAAAGAGTGGGCCCAGTTGTCACGCTTCCCGTGTCCCAGCACCACTCCTTACCCACTGATCCAATCCATGTGTCCACCAGTCATGGCTGCCGCTCCCGCTCCTGCTCCCCTGAGTCCTGCTCCTGGTCTCAGGAGTCTGACTTTGAGTATTGGCCTCAGGATTCTGTATAGGACCGGGCCGCGCCCACTCTCCTGGTCTTATAGGCCCAGCACACCTGCAGCAGGAAATGACATGAGGCTGTGCTGGGTATATAAGACTTGCCTTTCCTTAGGGGCGTTGCCTGATCAACGTGACCTTTAGCTTGTCTTTAGAGCTAGATGCTCAGGTCCCCTTGTGCTCTCTCCTGTGACTGTTTGTCCTTTGCTATCGGGTACCTGTGCCTGTTTCCTGCACTATCCCATAGAACTCTGTGATCCTGCTGACCCGGTTATAACCGTCCCGGCCACGCCAGTGCTCCGGCTGCCGTGTACTCTGCCACCTGGTGGCGTACTCGGTCCAGTGGATCCACCTCCTGGGCCCACCAGTCCTCCCGGTCCTGACAGATTGATCAGGCCATGGATCCCGCTGGAGCACAAACATCCGAGCTGGCCGAACTACGCCAGGAACTGGTGCAACAGCGTGACACCTTACACCGCATACTAAAGTTCCTGACGTCTGTGGACCACCGGTTGTACACATTACAGACTGCCGCCTCGTCTCGGTCCACGCAGCAAACGGTGTCCGGATCTGAACCTGCTGTCTCCGCAGCCTCGCAACTTCGCCTCGCTGCTCCGCCTCGCTATGCTGGGGACCCCAAGAACTGCCGGGGGTTTTTGAACCAGTGCTCCCTGCATTTCAAGTTACTTCCTCATTTGTTTGTCTCAGACCAGGCTAAAGTGGCATTCCTGATGTCACACTTGGAAGGCGAAGCTCTAGCCTGGATTAACCCCCTGTGGGAGAATGAGGATCCCATGACCACTAACATCCGGGAATTCTTGCACGCCTTCCGAAGTACATTCGATGAACCCGGACGTACCACCACAGTGACTTCTTCGCTCCTCCGGCTACGCCAAGGGACCCTGACCGTCGGCCAATACGCCATCCAGTTCCGCACGCTCGCCTCTGAGCTGGGCTGGAACAATGAGGCCTTGACGGCGGCCTTTTGGGAAGGACTCTCTGGCCGCGTCAAGGACGAGCTTGCTGGCCGTGACGTTCCACGCACCTTGGACGCCTTAATATCTTTAGCCACCCGGATTGACCTCCGTTTCCAGGAGCGAACCAAAGAGGTATTCCGGGAGAAGCTACCACCCCGTCACGCCTTGTCCCCGCAGAGGCCTACCGCTCCTTTGCCCCTGCCTTCCTGTGACATGTTCCCGGAACCCATGCAAATAGACCGCCTGAGCCAAGCCGAGCAACGCCGCGCAGAGCGACTCGCCCGGGGCCTCTGTTTCTATTGCGGAAGCGGTTCTCATCTGCTCCGCTCTTGCCCGGAGAGACCAGGTAGACCCCAAGTCCAAGGGATGGTGGGAACCGCCACCCTTGGTACCGGAATTCCTTCAGTCCCGGTTACACAGACTGTCCAGGTCACGACCGAGAAGACCCAGTTCACGGTGGAGGCTCACATTGATTCGGGAGCAGCGGCTAATTTCATCCGACAAGCTACCGTGGATCGTTATCAGATACCGGTCATCCCGCTTGCAAAACCCCTCTGGTTCGCCTCCGTGGACGGAAAACAATTATACGAACCTGTCCGGTACGCCACCGAATCCGTGAGACTTTGTATTGGTGCCCAGCATACTGAGACCATTGCGTTCTACGTCATCCCGAGAATGACTCCTGCGCTCCTGCTGGGTCTGCCCTGGCTGCGACTACATGACCCTGACATCAGTTGGCGCTCTGGCGCAATCTCTCGCTGGAGTCCCTCGTGCCATGATACCTGCCTACAGCCTGTTCCTCGGTCCCTGTCACCTGACCCTATCATGGCACAAGAAGAGGAGAATTTGACGCAGTCCAGCCTTGTACCACAGCCCCTGGTACCTGACCCTATCATGGCACAAGAACAGGAGCATATGACGCAGTCCTGCGTTGTACCACAGCTCCTGGCACCTGTGCCTGTGGTGCCACCTGAACCGGAAGTGACGACGATCTCCAGCGTCGTTCCACCGTCCCTGACGATTGAGACTCTGATGCCAACGGCTGCCGGGGATGAGTCCCTGTCCTGTGTCCGGTCCGAGACGCCCGGGCCGGTTGTCTTCTCTGCCAGTCCTGTTTCTGACGGTCCTCCTCTTCCCGTTGCCCCCGTTGCCACTGCTGGGAAATCGGCTAAGCGCCGTGCAGCTAAGAAGGCGGTACGGGGTCAGCGGTCCTTCCCCGCCTTTGCGTTGGGTCCCGGTCCGGTGTCTCGATCCGGGGTGCCCCTGGGGTTCTGTGCTCGGAGGGGGGGGCTTAGAGGGGGGGGTACTGTCACGCTTCCCGTGTCCCAGCACCACTCCTTACCCACTGATCCAATCCATGTGTCCACCAGTCATGGCTGCCGCTCCCGCTCCTGCTCCCCTGAGTCCTGCTCCTGGTCTCAGGAGTCTGACTTTGAGTATTGGCCTCAGGATTCTGTATAGGACCGGGCCGCGCCCACTCTCCTGGTCTTATAGGCCCAGCACACCTGCAGCAGGAAATGACATGAGGCTGTGCTGGGTATATAAGACTTGCCTTTCCTTAGGGGCGTTGCCTGATCAACGTGACCTTTAGCTTGTCTTTAGAGCTAGATGCTCAGGTCCCCTTGTGCTCTCTCCTGTGACTGTTTGTCCTTTGCTATCGGGTACCTGTGCCTGTTTCCTGCACTATCCCATAGAACTCTGTGATCCTGCTGACCCGGTTATAACCGTCCCGGCCACGCCAGTGCTCCGGCTGCCGTGTACTCTGCCACCTGGTGGCGTACTCGGTCCAGTGGATCCACCTCCTGGGCCCACCAGTCCTCCCGGTCCTGACACCAGTGTGGAAAAGAGCGGACAGGGTGGAGAGTGGGCTCAGTGTGGAAGAGAGAGGGCTGTGTGGAGGCCATGTACCATAAGAGGAACAGTGTAGTGGTTATTTTTTGTGCAGGGAATACAGTGAGGGGCAATAACTTATCCAGAGGCACAGCGTGGGGCAGAGAGTTTTATTCAGGAGCTTTATAATCATGCTGCTATTTTTCAGGGCACAGTGTCGAGAAGTGCTGCAGAAGATGGAAGTCTGCAGAGGCGAGTTGTGGATGTGAAAGTCATCATGGTGTCTGATGAAGAGAAGAAAGAGAACGACATCATCTATAAGGTACTTGGATAGAAATGTTTATTTGTGATACTGACTAATTCTGATCAGTTTTGTGGTTATTTTTTGGTCCGCAGTTTGATGATGACTGATGACAACTCCTAGTATCTCCATACTATTGTTAAGGACATACTAGGACTTGTAGGTTCATGTAACACAAATGTATGGGGCTGACCTGACATAACAATTAATGTACCATGTACTGATGGTGCTGAATTAATGTAAGAATGGAGGTCCTGGTGATGTATTCATGTCCTGATTTTGGTTCCTGATGATGTATTCATCTACTGATGGCAGTTCTGGTGTTGTATTCATGTACTCATAGTAGTCCTGGTGATGTATTTATGTACTGATGGTGGTTCAGGTGATACAGTCTGCCATCTGCCCTGTACAGTGAAAACCAGGATTCATCCATGAAGGGAACACATCTCCAACGTGCCAGACGCCATTGAATGGGAGAATTTCTCCACTCAAGTTTGTTACAACAATGAACTGCAGTCAGGTGGAGACCTCTATGAGGACGCCGAGCAGCAGATGAGCTTCCCTGAGACGGTATCTGACAGTTTGGGCAGAAATTCTTTGGTTTTGCATTGATTGTTGCAGCCGGTGTCCGGGTGGCCAGTCTCAGATGATCTTGGAGGTGAAGATGCTGGATGTGGACGTCCTGGGCTTCTGTGGTTACATGTGGTCTGCGGTTGTGAGGCTTGAAGGATGTTCTGCCAAATTCTCTGAAAAGCCTCTGGAGACGTGATATGGTAGAGAAATAATCATTCAGTTTGGAGTTCGGGTGCTGGACCTATGCTGACCACTTGTTTAAGCATCACTGTTGTTTGGTACACTCAGTGCTCGGCCCAGTGCAAGCCACTTGTAGTCTCTGAATGGCTCTCACTGGGGTAAAAACAATGTTTTCGGATGTAGTGTGTCCAGAAAAGAATAAACCCTGCCCTTTCCCTCTTGGAAATGCTTTGTTTATGGTTGGCTGTATATAGGCGGAGAGCTGAGCTGTCCAATAATTTACTTACAATGTGGTTTGGTCTCCTGGATCAGGTCAGGTCAAGTCCGGGTTCCGAACTGAACTTTACCTGACCATAAGAGCTTACACCCTACAGGAGAGAAAGAGGACCCCGCTATCCATAAGAGCTTACACTCTACAGGAGAATGAGCGGACCCCACTGACCATAAGAGCTTACACTCTACAGGAGAGAGAGAACCCCGCTGACTATAAGAGATTACACTCTACAGGAGAGAGAGAGAACCCCGCTGATCATAAGAGCTTACACTCTACAGGAGAGAGAGATCCCCGCTGACCAGAAGAGCTAACACTCTACAGGAGAGAGGACCCTGCTGACCATAAGAAATTACGCTCTACAGGAGAAAGAGCAGACCCCACTGACCATAAGAGCTTACACTCTACAGAGAGAGAGAGGACCCCGCTGACCATAAGAGCTTACACTCTACAGAGAGAGAGAGAGGACCCCACTGACCATAAGAGCTTACACTCTACAGAGAGAGAGGGAGGACCTCACTGACCATAAGAGCTTACACTCTACAGGAGAGAGAGATCCCCACTGACCAGAAGAGCTAACACTCTACAGGAGAGAGGACCCTGCTGACCATAAGAAATTACGCTCTACAGGAGAAAGAGCAGACCCCACTGACCATAAGAGCTTACACTCTACAGAGAGAGAGAGGACCCCACTGACCATAAGAGCTTACACTTTACAGGAGAGAGAGGACCCCGTTGTCCATAAGAGCTTACACTCTGCAGGAGAGAGGACCCCGCTGATCATAAGAGCTTACACTCTACAGGAGAGAGGACCCCGCTGATCATAAGAGCTTACACTCTACAGGAGAGAGAGGACCCCGCTGACCATAAGAGCTTACACTCTACAGGAGAGAGGACCCCGCTGATCATAAGAGCTTACACTCTACAGGAGAGAGAGGACCCCGCTGTCCATAAGAGCTTGCACTCTACTGGAGAGAGGAGACCCCACTGACCATAAGAGCTTACACTCTACAGGAGAGGTATGTTATAATTTCACTTTAAGGAAAGTTAATCTTTTTTGGTCTCTGGCTGCCACTGTTTTTGCAGAAAGTATATTTAGCTACATGGCGTCTGTGGGAAAGGTCTCCAGTGACGGAGCCGTCTGTAGCCAAATAAACTGACGTGGAAAACAAAAATGACTGATTTGACAGAATAAGAAGAAAGGATCCGCCGGCCCTCGCCCTCACTAACGCAGATATATTATTTTCCAGATTGTCCATTGTATCCATTCAGTGTTAAGTGGCGGAATCGCCGTCTACAAACCCAGAATCATATAATACTCCACCATAAAATAATGAGCGTCACTGCAGAATGATGAGCGGGTCGCTCTCTGCTGGAAACTCAGCGCAGCATCCATCATAATTAGTCTGTCCTTAGCAATGGTGCATTTGTGCTGGAGGTAGAGGAAATGACTTGTTCCAGGTACAATATTATCAGGATTGCAGCACGTCAGCCAACGCCAAAAGCTGGAATTATTAGATACGTTTCACAGCCAAACTCTGTATCCAGGCCAGGTGCGGATTAATGCACCGTCCCAAGCCCTGCGAGTTTGCATTTACAGAACCTGAACAGCAAATTATGACTTTACTGTATACTAAAGATAGAAATACCCCTGCAGAAAGAACATAAGGACTGGTAGCAGCACTAGTGGTGACAACTGCATGGCGGCACTAAAAAGTGGACGCGTCACCTGTTATATTCAGCAAGAATTGAATTGTAACACATTTTCTTTTTGTATTCTGTTATTTTAGGATTTTTTTCATTCTCTTTTCTATCAATCATTATGGGGCAGTGATCTTGTCTGAGGTTATCATCATGGACTGATGCGCTTGATAAGCAGAACATGGGAAACAAAAGACAGGCCCTGATCCATCAGCTGCTGTAGAAGAGGGGGAGGAGGTGAGCTGTGACGTCACCTGTTGTGAATGGTGGATCATGTGCTATCTACTGTATATAGATGTGTTATCAGACATTGTATAGGAGGCGGTGGTGAGCTGTGACATCACATATTGTGAATGTGAATCCTGTGTTATCTACTCTGTATAGAGGTGTTATCAGTCATTGTACTGTAGGAGGAGGTGAGCTGTGACATCACCTATTGTGAATGGTATATCTTGTGTTATCTACTGTGTATAGTGGTGCTATATGTCATTGTACAGGAGGAGGATCCACAGGTGCATCCTGTGTCATCTACTGTATATAGAGATGTTATCAGTCATTGAACAAGAGGAGGAGGTGAGCTGTGATATCACCTATTATGTTTAGTGGATCCTGTGCTATTTACAGTATATAGATGTGTTATCAGTGATTGTACAGGAGGAGGTGAGCTGTGACATCACCTATTGTGTTTGGTGGATCCTATGTCATCTATTGTATATAGAGATGTTATCAGTCATTGAACAAGAGGAGGAGGTGAGCTGTGATATCACCTATTATGTTTAGTGGATCCTGTGCTATTTACAGTATATAGATGTGTTATCAGTGATTGTACAGGAGGAGGAGGTGAGCTGTGACATCACCTATTGTGTTTGGTGGATCCTATGTCATCTACTGTATATAGAGGTGTTATCAGTCATTGTACAGGGGTGGGAGGATGTGAACTGTGACATCACCTATTGTGAATGGTGGATCCTGTGTTATCTACTGTTTATAGAGGAGTTATCAGTCATTGTACAGGATCATTCAGGATACATTCTAATGTATATGCCAATTCTGGGGCAGCTGAAGTCTGCTATTTTTGGGCTGAGGAGGGCCCAATAACCATGGACCTTCACAGCCTGAGAATACCAGGCCCCAGCTGTCTGCCTTATCTTGGCTGCATATCAAAATTGGGGGGACTGCACATCGTTTTTTAAAAATTATTTAAAAAAAGCCACATGGCGTCCCTCGTAGTTTGACACACAACCAAGATAACGCACACAACTGGAGGCTGCAGCCTGCAGCTGTCTGCTGTATCTGCGCTGGTTATCAAAATCATTTTTCCATTTTTTTAAATTATTTATTTATTTTACGCTCCACTTTGGGACTCAGACAGCAATCACAGATGCCTGCACGCTGGCAGTCTGACTGCAACCAATCACAGACACGGTCACAGAGGGTAGGTGAGGCTAGCAGTGAATATTCATAAGATTTAATGTGCGGACCTGGAAGCAGTGCAGATATTCAGTAAGTTTAACTGTCCTGCTTTAATCTCTGTTTTGCTTTTTTTTTTTTTTTTTTTTTTTTTTTTTCATTTTTATCCGGTTGGCCAAAACCGAACAGTAAGGGGTACTTTGCACGCTGCGACATCGCTAGCATCGGCTAACGATGCCGAGCATGATAGTCCCCGGCCCCGTCGCACATGCGATATCTTGTGATAGCTGCCGTAGTGAACATTATCGCTGCGGCAGCTTCACATGCACTTACCTGCCCTGCGACGTCGCTCTGGCCGGCGACCCGCCTCCTTCCTAAGGGGGCGGGTCGTGCGGCGTCACAGCGACGTCACGCGGCAGGCGGCCAATAGAAGCGGAGGGGCGGAGATGAGCGGGACGTAAACATCCCGCCCACCTCCGTCCTTCCACATAGCCGGTGGTCGCAGGTAAGGTGATGTTCCTCGCTCCTGCGGCTTCACACAGCGATGTGTGCTGCCTGCTGGAACTAGAAACAACATCGTATCTCCTATTGGTGTGACATTATGAAAATGGCAGACGCTACACAGATCACCGATTTACGACGCTTTTGCGATCGTTTATCGGCGCATCTAGGCTTTACACGTTGCAACGTCGTTACCGGCGCCGGATGTGCGTCACTTTCAATTTGACCCAGACAATATCGCAGTAGTGATGTCGCAACGTGCAAAGTACCCCTAAGGCTAGTTTCACACTTGCGTTGGACGGCTTCCGTGGCATTGCGTTGTGTGACTGATGCATTGCATATAATGGCACAACGGATGCAACGGATCGTACAAAACAACGGAAAGCATTTTTTTTTTTCTTCTTTACAGTTTTATCGTCAGCAGACTATTGTGAACGATCAGCTGCTCACTCGGCTGCCGGGCGCTCAGCTGAGTGCTCTCAAAAGCCGGCTGCCGGGCGCTCAGCTGATCGCTCTCAATAGCCAGCTGCTGGGCGCTCAGATGAGCGCTCTCAATAGCCGGCTGCCGGGCGCTCAGCTGAGCGCTATCACATGCTGGCGGCCGGGCACTCAGCTGATCGCTCTCAATAGCCGACTGCCGTGCGCTCAGCTGAGTGCTCTCAATAGCCGACTGCCGGGCGATCAACTGAGCGCTCTCAATAGCCGACTGCCGGGTGATCAGCTGAGCGCTCTCAATAGCCGGCTTCCGGGTGATCAGCTGAGCGCTCTCAATAGCCGACTGCCGGGTGATCAGCTGAGCGCTCTCAATAGCCGGCTTCCGGGTGATCAGCTGAGCGCTCTCAATAGCCGACTGCCGGGTGATCAGCTGAGCGCTCTCAATAGCCGACTGCCGGGTGATCAGCTGAGCGCTCTCAATAGCCAACTTCCGGGTGATCAGCTGAGCGCTCTCAATAGCCAACTTCAGGGTGATCAGCTGAGCGCTCTCAATAGCCAACTTCCGGGTGATCAGCTGAGCGCTCTCAATAGACGGCTGCTGGGCACTCAACTGAACGTTCGGCCACCGAGAGACAAAATAAAGTTTCTGTGATTAAAAAAAAAAAAAAAGGAGCATGTGCAGTGAAGGATTCCGCCGCTCAAAAAACGTTACATGCTGCGTTCCTTCCGCCCGGCGGACGCAACGCAGCGTCGGCCAGCGGAAGCAACGCAGGTACTTTTGGCACAATCCGTCATCCATACAAGTCTATGGGAAACAGCGGAATCCGTTAGCGGATTCCGCTGTTTTCCAAAAGGGCGGATTGCGCAGAAGGAAATTAACGCAAGTGTGAAAGTAGCCTAACACTTCCCTTAGAAGTCCGTGTTCGGGGTGTGCACATGGGCCCCAAACTTTACAGTTCGGGTTCGCCTATCACTATTCATACGGTATTATTTTTAGTCTGTTTTAATAGACAGGTTGTACTCAAATCAGGTGACAACTGTGGTTTTACATTCAACGGGCTCCACACACAGATTTTCTGCTTTATATATATACATATTTGTATTTTAGAATCTCAGTTTTCTATCACATCGCCCTGTCCTTGTGTCAGTAACATCATCTGTGTGCAGGTTCTTCCTAACAATGTTGTCACATTGTGCGTTGCACGTTCTGCCATCCGGGGCCCGGTGCAGCGTTCTCCAGACATTACTATGCAGCGTTTGCCTTAGGTTGAGTACAGTGAATAGCTACTGAATTCCAAATTCTCAGACCTCCCTTTGTATCCTCAGCAATATTTTGTGCATTCCGTGCCTCTTCCAACAAAATTAAAAAATCTTATAATCTTATGCAAAATTCATATCTTCACAGCCGACATCAGAAAGGCAGGAGCTGTGCGGAGAACAGTCACAGCGCCATCTAAAGGCTGCGAGACATTAATTCACCAGAAAAGTCACATTCTCTTCTATCAAACTTCTAATAAGAAGTCACTGCTTATATATACTGTATATATTTGGGACGAAACTGGATGACAAACAGTATGAGTCCCAATGGGGAGAGTGATCAAAAATATGTGTAAAGCACTGCCTAATATGTTGGTGCAGAATAAGGAAGCAATAATATATAACCCAGTGAGTTATTGAATCTGTCAGTGAGTTTCTCCACTTATGAGCCACTTTTTTTTTCATCCTCATCCTTTTTAACTTATTATTCACTCTGAAAAACAGTTAAAATCGTTTTTGGTTAGGATTGATCGCCAGATCACTCAGGTCGGATTACAGTTGTCTATTAAAGTTTATGAGGAGGGGAGGAAAGATAAGCAGTTTGATAGATAAGAAAGGAACATTTCTAGTGAGTGTTTCATCTCACCTCAGTGCTGGAGTCACAGCTATACTTTTCCAAATTAGCAGGTCACTGAGGAATCATATTACAGCTGCATATTAACATTTATGAGGAGGGGAGGAGAGATAAGCAGTTTGATAGAAAAGAAAGGACCATTTCTAGTGGGTGTTTCATCTCACCTCAGTGCTGGATTCACAGCTGTACTTTTCCAAATTAGCAGGTCACTGAGGAATCATATTACAGCTGCATATTAACATTTATGAGGAGGGGAGGAGAGATAAGCAGTTTGATAGAAGAGAAGAAGGGAGCGTTTCTAGTGAGTGTTTCATCTCACCTCAGTGCTGGATTCACAGCTATACGTTTCCAAACTATCAGGTCACTGAGGAATCAGATTACAGCTGACTATCGATTTTTAGGAAAAGGAAATGGAGGGAGAAGCAGAATGAGAAGAGTGAATGAGTGAGAGAAGAAGCACACACAAACATAGACACGTGTTTCTGCTTTCTAGGAAGCGTATAACCTCCCTCCAGAGCTGTACTCACAGCTACATTGCTCAGTACTGGTCACGTCAGATGCTGAATGTGCAGTGCAACACAAGGGCAGCAACGTAAATAGTCCAGAACGGAGTCCCTGGAGATAGGGAGAGGTTAAACCTCCCCAACTCACCTGAGTTTGTATCCTTCGTTCCCTAACTGCAGAGACGCCGACTTACTCATCCTCCCCTGTGCAGCTTCCCATGTGCTCTCCGGCCTGCCTCTTCTCCTGCGCCACGTACATGCCGCACAGGTTTCCCTGGAGTGCACCTAAGACTCGCTTGTGCACACTAGACCTCTTCTTAAAGGGCCGTCTTGCTATTTCCAGTAAATGCCTCTCAGCCTATGGCTCAGAGGCACTTTGTATTTAAGGCATCCCCCCATTATGGGAGGTGCCCGCGCATCGCCTTCGTTTAGTTAGTCAATCAGTCTGCTACCTAGCTAGTTGTCAGGTCCTGAGCTCCTGTCCTGTTATCCCTTTGTCCGTTTCCAGTACGTGACTTCACATACCTTTCTATCCCTGCCATGACCACCATTCCTGGTCTAGCCTGCCTCAGTCACCCTGCTATACCTGAGTCCGTCACCTACCCTGGGGGTCAGCTGCCATAGTCCTGGTCACTGCCCTGGGAGTGGTACCTGGCGTCCGCCTCGCGGTGGGCGCTTAGTTAAACCCTTTCCACTTGGGGTTAAGCCCAGGTACCTGTAATCCAGTGCATCCACTAACCCTGCTCGCTGCCCCTACACCGGCCTATATGGGTCCTTCCCCCCCATCGCCGTCACGTGACAACTAAATGTACTCGTATTGTGTCAATTCACTTGCATTGAGAGAAGCGAGGTACATCTTGTCGGAATGTGACCGGAAGTCAGAAATGTTCTAACTTACCTTCATGTGGCCATCCATTCTCATTGATGGGTGAATCCTGACAGTGTGCGCACCACACACTGTCAGGATTCAGAAATCTACCAACATAACATTGAAAAATATAAAAATAAATAAAATGGAAAAACAGCAGCAGTGATCACTTCTCGATGATCCACAAGATCAAAGCCATGAAAAAGTAACAATTCAATTGATCAAAAACATTTCTAGAAAATGTAGCGGTTCACTTTAAGACTTATAATTAAGCCTGACAGAAAGGAGGAATGGTAAATTACCTGGCAGCTAATTACTTATACAATAAATCGCGCAATTAAAGTCTGTCTTTGCCGTCCTCCTGTTATTTCTTTATCCGGTAGATGTCACCTGTCATCATTCACCTGATAAAATGGTAAATAGTGGGGGGGGAGGCAAAACGTGAAAGACGGAGAACATGGTCCTTTTATAAGATTCCCATTAGTCAAAGTACCTTGGAAGTATTTATACATTTCATTGTGTTCCTCAATTACTATTCATGTATTGCAAAGCGTTCGGCAGAAATACAAAAAAAATCTTGTTCTAAATGTACGAATTGTGCTTGACGTGTTCTCATTACATTCGTATTAATTCTGATATTAGTCTGATGATGTGCACATAAATTAGACTTTAAAAGACAAGAGAGTGAGTTATACAGCCCCTAATGAATTAATAGTAACTCTGTCTTCAACAGGCGCCCCCTAGTGGTGGTGTTTTTTTTTCATTTCTAACTCTATGCTTTGTGTGAAAGGATTTAAAGGGAATCTGTCAGCAGTTTTTTGCTATGTAGTCTGAGAACAGCATGATAAAAGGTGTAGCGCTCGCTTCCCGCTCTCCTCCCCACAGGGACACGCTCTTCCCATCGCAGATGGCTCTCACCATGCGTCCCAGTGTCCCCACGGTCTGCCACGTGGGTGCTTCCTGCTTCCTCCTCCCGGGGCCTGTGCATGTGGCGCAGGTCCTACAGGAGTGTCTCTGGGTGCATGTGCGTCACTGCTCCCCTCTTAAAGGGCCAGGGCACCATTTCCCGGAAGTGCCTGTCAGACTATCGCTGAGAGAAACTGGGTAATTAAGCACTCTCCCACTAGGGAAGGTGCCTCATCAACATGTTTAGTTAATTAGTTCTGTGCCCCAACTAGCTAGTAATCAGGTCCCCTTGCCCACTCTGCTTCTTTTTCAGTGTACTGCGTTTCTGCCTTCCCCTGGTCCCTATGGCTTCCTGTGTCTGTCCACCCCAGCCGTGCCTCCAGCCTCAGCTACCCTGTGGTCCTAGCTATACTAGAGACTGTGCCTATCCACCCCAGCAGTGCCCTCCAGCCTCAGCTACCTGGTTGTCCTAGCTATACCAGAGACTGTGCCTGTGTGACACACTGGACTATTCAGGTCATCCCAGGTAGACACAACAACACTACACACCCCCTTCCCAGTTAGATAACAACAGTCAAACTAAAAGCCTTGTCACCACCCTCCAGGTTTGATGTCCACACCAGGGGGGGTGAAGCCAGGCGGTTGGCTCCACCCCCCGAGGAGTTCACAGGCCTGGAGGCGGGAACCCAAGTAGGAGTAGTCAAGTTCAAGTTAGTGGAGAGAGTTGTTGTGACAGTGAAGAAGGGAGGTTGTGTCCAGAAGCAGACCTGTGCTCAGGCCTGCCAAAGACTACTCCGGTGGCTGGGTCGGAGCCCAGTCACCATTGGCAAGGAGGCAGATGATAGTGGCCGCCTGCAGGAGACCGGGAAGACGACCGGTGGAATCGTAAGGGACGGGGACAGGGTAGTGGCCCGCCGGAACCAAACTGGGGAGCAAACTGGATACCGGAGCACCAGGCAGGGTACTCAGACCCTGAACTAGGCTAGAAGCCACCACCATAGTCAAATTAACTGATTGCGGTCTGGACCTCAGGGGTTCATTCCCACCTAAGTCCCGATTGAAGGCAACAGCCCAACCATTCCGGATAAGTGCCACCGCCAAGGGCAAGAGATCCAAAGGGCTAGCGTCTGCGGGCAAACGGTCTCCTACGACAGGTACACGTCGGGGAGCAGACTACCGGTGCCTAGGCACAGGAGTCAAGATTCACATACAGAGGTGCAGGAGAAAGGCGGACATTACCAACCTAATCTGGGAGAAGCTGCAGCCGGCTGCGGGCCCCGTTCATAACTCCGTTTGGTTTACCAGTGACTACAGTGACTTGTGTCAGAGTGAGTACACCAGTGCCATCCGGCGCTGCACCGCAACACTACACCCTGCACCCGGGCCCCGGCCCGCCGGACCCCGGGACCAACATCCCCTACCCACGGATGGGTAAACACCTAGCTGCGCTACTACACCGCTCCCAGGGGGCCCCCACACCTTTACCGCAGCGGTGGTGTCCACAATCACCACAACCCGTGGGTGGTATCACGAACTATCACTTCAAATCCAAACACCCCAAATCCCCGCGTGTAGTGCCAACTCCCTTGCAGAGCGACGTGACCTCCGGGTCCGTGAGAGGCTCGAGCCACCACCCGCAGTACGAGCACGGATCCGAGCGGCTCGGCGGTCGCAGCCGAGCCCGCGGGGCGGTACACCTGTCCACCCCAGCTGTGCCTCCAGCCTCAGCTACCCAGTGCTCCTATCTATAACAGAGACTGTGCCTGTCCACCCCAGCCATGCCTCCAGCCTCAGCTACCCGGTGGTCCTAGCTATACCAGAGACTGTGCCTGTCCACCCCAGCCGTGCCTCCAGCCTCAGCTACCTGGTGGTCCTAGCTATACTAGAGACTGTACCTGTCCACCCCATCCGTGCCTCCAGCCTCAGCTACCCAGTGCTCCTATCTATACTAGAGACTGTGCCTGTCCACCCCAACCATGCCTCCAGCTTCATCTACCCTGTGCTCCTATCTATACCTGAGACTGTGCCTGTCCACTCTGACTGTGCCTCCAACCTCAGCTACCTGGTGGCCCCAGCCATACCAGAGACTGCACCTGTCCCCCTTGCACGTGTCTCCCGCATCAGTTACCCTGGAGCTTCCTGCCACACTTGTGACTGTGCCTACCGGTCCCCGTACTTGTCACCATCCTAGGAATCAGCTACCACAGTCCTGGTCTCTGCCCTGGGAGTGGCACCTGGCATCTACCCCGCGGTGGGCACTTAGTCAAGCCCCTCCTACTAAGTATAAGACCGGAGCTTCCCTGTTGACCAGTGGGTGCACTCCAGCCCGCTGCTCTACCATCATCAGCGGCGATAGTTATAAAGGGGCAGAGAGCCTGATAAATCAAAATGCTGAGCTCTGCATCACACCACTAATTGGCAGCTTTCTGCCAGCATTGCCGTTTTAATTCGCCACTCCACCCCAAAAGATAAGATAAAAAGTTATCAAAGCATTAAATGGTAGCGATGAAAATGTCAGCTCGCTGCGCATACAAGCTCTTATACAGCTGCAGCTCAGAAAAACGCAACACAATGCTTGTTTTTCAGGTGCACACCACACGTCTTCCTATTTCCTGGGGATGGCGCACTCCTGATGACTGATGTGTGTTTTTCAGGTGCACACCACACCTCTTCCTGCTTCCTGGGGGTGGTGCACTCCTGATGACTGATGTTTGTTTTTCAAGTGCACACCGCACCTCTTCCTGCTTCCTGGGGGAGGTGTACTCCTGATGACTGATGTCTGTTTTTCAGGTGCACACCGCACCTCGTCCTGCTTCCTGGGGGAGGTTCACTCCTGATGACTGACATCTGTTCTTCAGGAGCGCACCACACCTCTTCCTGCTTGTTGGGAGTGGTGCACTCTTGATAACTGACGTTTTTTAGGTGCACGCCGCACCTCTTCCTGCTTCCTGGGAGTGGTGTACTAATGATGACTGATGTCTGTTTTTCAGGTGCACACCGCACCTCTTCCTGCTTCCTGGGGTGGTACGCTCCTGATGACTGACGTTTGTTTTTCAGGTGCACACCGCACCTTTTACTGCTTCCTGGGGGTAGTGTACTCCTGATGACTGTTGTCTGTTTTTCAGGTGCACACCGCACCTCTTCCTGCTTCCTGGGGGTAGTGTACTCCTGATGACTGTTGTCTGTTTTTCAGGTGCACACCGCACCTCTTCCTGCTTCCTGGGGGTGGTGTACTCCTGATGACTGATTTCTGTTTTTCAGGTGCACACCGCACCTCTTTCTGCTTCCTGGGAGTGGTGCACTTCTGATGACTGACATCTGTTGTTCAGGAGCGCACAGCACCTTTTCCTGCTTCCTGGGGGAGGTGTACTCCTGATGACTGATGTCTGTTTTTCAGATGCACACCGCACCGCTTCCTGGGAGTGGTGTACTCCTGATGACTGACATCTGTTCTTCAAGCGCGCACTGCACCTCTTCCTGCTTTCTGGGAGTGGTGCACTCCTGATGACTGATGTTTGTTTTTCAGGTACACACAGCACTTCTTCCTGGGAGTGGTGCACTACTGATGATTGATGTTTGTTTTTCAGGTGCACACCGCACCTCTTCCTGCTTCCTGTTAGTGGTGTACTCCTGATGACTGACATCTGTTGTTCATAAGCGCACAGCACCGCTTCCTGGGAGCAGTGTACTACTAATAACTGCTAATTAGGACAAGTCGGACACCTCAGCCTCTGTCCAGAACACAACACTTTAGGCTGCTTTCACACTTGCGTTCAGCGCAATCCGCCGCTATGGAGAATAGCGCAGTCCGTTAACGCACTGCGCTATTCTCCATAGACTTGTATTGACGACGCACTGTAACGCAAGTGTCTGCGTTTCATCCGCTGGACGACGCTGAGTCGTTATTTTGACGCAGCATTAGGCGGAGGGAACGCTACATGTAGCGTTTTTTGTGTCGTTAAAATAACGCACCTAGAAGGATTCCATTGGAATTCGTCAAGGTGTCTAATGATTGTCTATGGTGGCGTATTCCACCGCTATGCGCTAAGCGGCGGAATCCGCTGACTGATTCCGTCATGTTCTACTGAGCATGCTCAGCATGTCCAGCAAAACGATCTAAATCGTTTAAAATCACTCCTGGTCTCTCTATCTCTCTCTGTCGGTCAGTCTCTCCCTCTCCCCCCTCTCTCATACTCACCGATCACAGACGAGGCGCTGCACAGCTGTCACACTGCTCTGGCGGCTTCTCTTTTGAAAATGCCGGCCGCTCATTATTACATCTCGTATTCCCTGCTTCCCCCGCCCAACAGCGCCTATGATTGGTTGCAGTCAGACCCGCCCCCACGCTGAGTGACAGCTGTCTCACTGCAACCAATCAGAGCCGCCGGTGGGCGGGTCTATATTGTGCAATACAATAAATAAATAATTAAAAAAAAGGCGTGCGGTCCCCCCAATTTTGATACCAGCCAAGGTAAAGCCACACGGCTGAAAGCTGGTATTCTCAGGATGGGGAGCCCCACGTTATGGGGAGCCCCCCAGCCTAAAAATATCAGCCAGCAGCCGCCCGGAATTGCTGCGTCCATTAGATGCAACAGTCCCTGGACTCTACCCGGCTCATCCCGAATTGCCCTGGTGTGGTGGCAATCGAGGTAATAAGGAGTTAAGGGCAGCCCATAACTGCCACTAAGTCCTAGGTTAATCATGCAGGTGTCTATGAGACACCCCCAATGATTAACCTGTAAGTAAAAACATATAAACACATACACCCAAAAAATACTTTATTTGGAATAAAAGATAAAAAAACACCCTCTTTCACCACTTTATTAAAATCCCCAAATACCCCTCCAGGTCCAACGTAATCCACAGAGGTCCCACAACGCTTTCAGCTCTGCTACATGAAGCTGACAACGAGCGACCGTAGAACACCGCCGCTCTCTGTCAGCTCCAGGAAGCAACTGAAGTGAGTCGCGCTGTCAGCGGGGACGTCACTGAGGTAGTGTGTGCGGTGATGATGGGTGTGTTAGTGCCGGTGTGTGCAGTGATGATGATGGGGGCAGTAGTGCCGGTGTGTGCGGTGATGATGGGGGCGGTAGTGCCAGCGTGTGTGCGGTGATGATGATGGGGGCGGTAGTGCTGGTATGTGCGGTGATAATGGGGGTGGTAGTGCCTGCGTGTGTGCGGTGATCTGGGTGCAGTAGTGCCGTGGTGTGTGCAGTGATGATGATGGGTGCGGTAGTGCCGGTTGTGTGGTGATGATGGGGGCTCTCTCTCAGCTTAACGCAACGCGTTATTTCACAGGAATCCGTTGCCTTTATATCACACTATTTACAACGCATCCGTCACATGCGTCACACAACGCATTGTGACGGATGCCGTTCAACGCAAGGGTGAAAGTAGCCTTCCTTTGCAGCATTGGAGCAATGCAGGGGCACTGAAGTTGTCCGAATACATGGCAAACAGCTTGCAAATTGGAGCTCTTTCCGTAGGAAACTGGTCATTGGTAACAAGCCGTAAGCTATAAAATTAAAAATCCATCTGCCCTTGAGATTTTATATAACTATAGTTAATATATTTTTTTATAGAATTCATATAATATATACATTACATATATATATATATATGTGTATGTATATATATACACACGGTATATACTGTGTATATATATATATATATATATATATACACACATACACACTAGCTGTAGTACC
This sequence comes from Anomaloglossus baeobatrachus, assembly GCF_048569485.1. NCBI lineage: Eukaryota > Metazoa > Chordata > Amphibia > Anura > Aromobatidae > Anomaloglossus > Anomaloglossus baeobatrachus. The sequence goes on along the minus strand of NC_134364.1, from coordinate 64,555,921 downwards.
CGGCGTTGCCCGGGATAGTAACTGTCTCACTGTCTCTCTGTCTCTCTCCCAGTCTCTGTCTCTGTGTTGCTGTATGTCTGTCTCTTTCCTTGTTTGTCTGTTTCTCTCTGTCTGTCTTTGTATCAGTCTGTCTCTATCTCTGTGTCTGTCTGTCTCTTTCCCCGTCTGTTTTTGTCTGTGTCTCTCCTCATCTGTTTCTTTCCCCGTCTGTCTCTTTCTTTGCCTATCTCTATCTCTCTGTTTCTTTCCCCATTTATCTCTCTCTAGGTCTGTGTCTTTCCCAGGTCTATCTCTTTCCCCATCTGTCTCCCCGTCTCTTTTCCTGTCTCTTTCCCTGTCTGTCTTTGTCCATCTCTTTGTCTGTGTCTTTTCCTGTCTGTCTCTTTCGCTGTCTCTTTTTCCTTCCTCTCTATTTCTCTGTCTCTTTCCCCGTCTGTCTCTATCAAGGTCTGTCTCTTTCCCCATCTATCTTTGTCTGTTTCTCTGGCTGTCTCCTCTTTCCCTGTCTGCCTGTCTGTCTGTCTGTCTGTCTGACTCTTTCCAGATCTGTCTCTTTCCAGGTCTGTCTCTTTCACCATCTGTCTCTTTCACGTCTGTCTCTATCTTTCTGTCTCTCTCTATCCGTCTCCCCACTGATATCATATTACCTCACACATAAGCTTCTTATACTAACAATGTCTTTTGTTCCTATAGCAACCAACCACAGCTGCTATTAAAACTAGTAGTTCCAGGCTCCATTTACTTTAATGGAGGCATGTTTTTTGGAGAGTAACTGGAAAGCACTGGGTTAAATTTTACTTTATATTTTTATATATATACAAATATATATATATATATATATATATATATATATATATATATATATATATATATATATATATATATATAAAAAAAATACACTCTATAAAATTCTATAAAAAAACGAAATTAAATAAATTCTATAAAAAAAGTATATGTACATATATATATATATATATATATATATATGAGAAAAAATTCCAGCCGCACACTGTGAAAAAACAAAATAAATTCTACCTTATAACATAAATGGAGGTATTTAGAATATTATAATGGCCATTGCAATACCAACCCAGCGCCCCTTAACGGCACCCTCCTTTGCTGGGTCCTATACTACACTGCATCTTCTCTGGGTTTTAAAAACCTACAAGATCAGCAGGTGAACAAAAAGGAGGCTAATGAAGCGGCCAGGAGCTGGGGTGCAAATCCAGCAAACAGAGCACCACTCCCTGGTATATGCATTATATAATAGAAAAAGCAAGGGAACCCCTCTTTCATTCTGTTTTTTTCTATTAGATATATATATATATATATATATGTGTATAACATAAATTTTATATATATATAAAAATATATACAGGAGATATCTATATCTACAAACATATATATATTTATGTATATATATATATTTTAAATGTAATTTTATATTTTTTATATAACTATATTTTTTAATATGTATATATTTATGTTTTATGTTAATTTATATTTTAAATGTAATTTTATATTTTTTATATAGCTATATTTTTTATACGAACATGAGGCTAAAAGGGATAAAATGACGTTATGGGAGTAGCGTCCCCCGCCAATATTCTGTCATTGTTGCATTATTTTCTTAACCTTGCCACACTGTAACATTATTATTATTCCGGTCTTTATGTTTTGTTTACTTATGTTTTTCCCTTTCAATTCTCGTCCTCTTCCACTTATTCTCCGCTGATTTGGTTTTCATATAATAGCACAGAATGTGTTTTTCTAGCAAAGACTCAGACAGACAGACATGCGTGGCCTCTGAGCTCTACATAAAAAAACAAAAAACAATCTTCCTTTTCCTCCTCGGTGACCTTAATAATTGGAGCAGAATCTGTGTAAAGTTGCAGCTGAGAGATTTGTGACTATCTGCCACACGGAAGCTCAAAGTCTACCAAAAATCCAAGTGATGATAAATTTAGCAGCTGTGAAAATGACAAATTCTACAACCACAAACAGTCGTCAGATTGAAATGAAAACCTAAATCAAGTCTTAACACGTCAACTTTAATGAACTTCGCGGAGATTTGGCAGCTCCGTATTGTTTCTTGACAGTTTTAGATGAATAAACAGTAAAAAAAAAAAAAAGGCCGCACTAGTAAAATTTCCCAAGGAGCAGCCTTATGGGAAATATATGCACATTATCCACTGACAAACAGAACAGGCCGCTACTTTTACTATGAGAATTAACCTACACCGGTTTTTGCATCTTCCTTTGCTACATTACAGAAATTAAAGGATCCAGCCCAGGAACACAGTCAGGTTTATTACGTCACAGTCTCAGTCTCTTCGCTTTCAATCCTTCCTCCTCAAGATGAGGTGAGCTGTGACACCACCTATTGTGTATGGTGGATCCTGTATTATCTACTGTAAATAGAGTTGTTGTCAGTCATTGTTGATGAGGGGGAGGAGGTGAGCTGTGATATTGTGGCGCCCTGGACAAGCCAGGTCATCACAGAACTACACCAACACACCCCACACCCCGGTTAGGCACACCGAAGCCAAACACAAAATCCTTGTTGCCTTCCTCCAGGGGCTGATGTCCACACCAGGGGGTGGGCCAGGCGGTTGGTCCCGCCCACCGAGGAGTTCACAGTCCTGGAGGCGGGAAAAGGAGTCAGATGAGATTAGAGTTTGAAGTGCGAGTGAGAGGAAGTAAAGGGGTAGAGGAGCAGTCTGACGGCGTCCGGGTGTGTGGCCTGGACGGTACAGCAAGGTTGGCAGACGGTGGTGACCGTCTGCAGGAGAGGCTAATTGGAACGAACCGTAAGGACCGTGGACGGGCGGTGGCCCGGCGGTACCGGATCGGCGAGCAAAGAGAAGCCAGCACCATCCGGCAGGGCTTACGGACCCCGACAAGGCTAGGAGTCGCCGTCAAATTTGTCAAATCCGTTAGCGAAGGGAACCTCCGGGGTTTCCCAGCAGTCAAGACCCGATTGAAGGCAACCGCTCAAACCGTAGAGGGAAACACAGTCACCGCCAAGGCTACAGTTCCCAGGGCCAGATCCTGCGGGCAAAAGGGGCTCCCTCAGCCTCCATCCAAGCTGGGGAGCGGGTTACCGGTGGGAAGCCATTTGAACCGTAACACAACACAGGTGCAGGGAAAGGCAGTCACCATCAACCTGCCGGGAGGAGAAACACCGCAGCCGTCTGTGGGACCCGTCCATCCAGCCGTTTGTTTTACCGGAGACTTTGCATTTGTCATTGGCTGAGTGAGTACCACCGTGCCGTGCGGCACAGCGCTGCCCCCGCGACCCTGCACCTCACCAGGTCCCGTAACCCGCCTGCCACTCATCCCTACCTCCCTTGCCGGGCCCCGGGACAATCAACCCCCTACCCACGGAGGGGAGAACCAACATCCAAGCTGCTTCCTGTCATCGCTCCCGGGATCCCCGTCCAGAGCAGCGGTGGTGTCACCAATCTCACCACAACCGTGAGTGGCGTCACAGACAATATCCCTAAACCCAAACCACCCCCTTTCACTCACGGGCGAGGAACGCCGCTCGAGTCCCCGGGATCCGGCCCACCGCTTGAGCCACCACCGAGCAGCAGCAGCAGCAGCCGGACCCGAGCAGTGGGTGAGCGCAGCGTCCCCTCCTCCGCCCGCGACAATATAACCTATTGTGTATGGTGGATTCTGTGTTATCTACTGTATATAGAAGTGGTATCAGTCATTGTGCAGGAGGAGGTGAGCTTTGATATCACCTATTCTATATGGTTGAGCCTGTTTTATCTACTGTATATAGATGTGTTATATAGAGGGGTTATCAGTCATTGTACAAGAGGAGGAGGTGAGCTGTGACATCAGCTATTGTGAACTGTGGATTCTGTGTTATCTACTGTATATAGAGTTGTTATCAGTCATAGTACAGGAGGGGTAGGAGGTGAGCTGTGATATCACCTATTGGAATGGTGGACAGGTTCCCTTTAACATAAATGGGTCTTTATATAGTGCGGCAGGGGGACTGATGCTTAACGACACCTTACAACCCAGAAGTCAAAACATAAAAAGCTACAAAACCATTAATCCAATAATCCTTATGCTGCTCTCATACTGCCTCTGGTTGCCATCCTACTTCACAAAGTGGCCAAACTAAGGTCTCTCACGACTCCCCCAAGGTGAGCGCTCATGTGCTTTCCCTATGTGACAGGTGCTCTCATAGTCATGCGGTGGCGGCATACCTCCCCACCGAACAAGAGGATTAGATGATTGGATTCCAACCGCCCGATCCTTATACATCATCCATATTTTGTCGGGGACAGTTGGAAAGCTCCCATACACGTACAAAGTAGGGTTGGGGAAGGTTTCAGCTTCTGTACCACAACACATTCTCAAATTGGAAGACCCAGTCCAACCATTGCGTCTCTCAATCGGACCTAATGCAGGCGTCACACGGTACGATCTATCGCGCGATTGCAAAAGCGATCGTACCCGCCCCTGTCGTTTATGCGTCACGGGCAGTTAGTTGCCCATGGCGCACAAAGTCGTTAAACCGCCGTCACACGTACTTACCTGCTGAGCGACGTTGCTGTGGGCGGCGAACGTCCACTTCCTGAAGGGGGAGGGACGTTCGGCGTCACAGCGACGTCATACAATAGAAGTGGAAGGGCGGAGATGAGCGGGACGTAAACATCCCGCCCACCTCCTTCCTTCTGCATTTCCGGCGGGAGCCGCGGGACGCAGGTAAGCTGTGTTCATCGTTCCCGGGGTGTCACACGGAGCGATGTGTGCTGCCACGGGTACGATGAACAACCGGCGCAAAGAAAAATAAACGACTTTTTAAAAATGAGCGACGTGTCAACAATACACGATTTGCAAACGTTCTGTGTCGCTTGTAGGTGTCACACGGGACGACATCGTAAACGATGCCAGATGTACGTCACGAAAACCGTGACCCCGACGACACATCGCACGATAGATTGTCTCGTGTGACGCCCGCATAACTGCTTCGTATATGGCTATAAGGGAGGTAGCTCGTGTCAGGAGACCCAACGGCCAGGCTGGATCTTCCAATTCAAACACTTTGCAAAATCATACTTCTGAATCCTTCAGAGAATTTTAATGGTTTCTTCCAGAAAGAAGAGATCTGAGGTCATTCGCCCACTTTATTTTTGTAAGATCTTCCCGAGATTTGCCTCCCCAAGGCTCAGATGCGGTGTGCACGGAGACTAATTCATACAGATAGAACACTTAGTACACAGGTAAGTAAACATGTTTTCAAATGATAAATTGCTCCAATTTGGGTCTGCTTTTTATTTTTAATTTAATGCCTAACGAAATTAAGAATTGCGCTCCGCAGCTGGAAAATTATTCTCCCCGGTTGCCTCTCTGAAGTCGAAACTTGAGACATTTGCAAGAGGGAACTATAAAAAAAAAAGTTTAAGCAGCTGACAGCCTCAATTATATCATATATAATGCATGCAAATTGCTGTCACCTCTGTGCGTTACTTGAATATTTTTTTCTCAATTTTTTTTTTTTTTAACAAAACCTTGCTTAGATTACTGCTGAATCATATATTTTTACAGTCAGAATCATTGGCATTTTGCAATTTTTTCTCCACGACCTTCACCAATGTGTTATCATGGTGTGAAATTGTGCCCCCTCGGACTCCCGCAGCCACTCTTAAAGGCTCAAAATGGCTATCCTAACTTGTAAAATGATCAATAACTGTAGGTTAGGTGATAACACGCTGATTGCCGGTGGTCCGCCTGCTCGGACCTTCACCGATCCTGAGAATGGATGTGTCCTATTAAAATGGCACTGACAACATCTGCTTATGTGGAGCCCTGTGCTTGGATCGCCACAAAGAATGGCTGCATGTGTATTTGGAGACGGTCCTGTCTGTTACACTGCACTCAGAGAAGCTGAAGTTTCAAGCAATGTAACTTCAGAGTGCAATTAGTAGGTAAACCACCAGAGGGCAATAGAGTAAGCAGAATACTGGGTCAGCAGCAGGAGATCTTGTCAATAGCACAGGGATAGACAAATAGTGGTCAGGTGATAGCCAAGAGTCAGAAGCCGAGAAGTCACAGATACAGCCAAAGGGAGAGATGGAGGTCGAGATCAGGAATGTGGATACAGATCAGATGCCAGAAAGTCCAAGTACTAACAAGGGAGAAGGATAAACAAGTCAGGACTGGGATAAGACAGACAGGGAAGGATATACAGCAGACAGGAGCGGATAGTCAGGGATCGACATAGACAGATGAATGGAGGAAGGTGTGGGTCAGAACCAGGTAGCAGGGAAGCAGGACAGATCAGCAAACTCACCAGAGCCAGTAATACACACTGCAGAGCATAAACTATCACTGGTGCTGAACTGGAGGTGCAGCGCCAAGATATAGAGTCCTGGAACCGGAACGAGGCAGGGTGAAATTAACCCCGAACATGATCAGGCCGGAGCTGGGTGAAACCACAGCGGCAGATCCCGGCCTGGATCCTGACACTGTCCTGAGGTAACTGTTGAAACCTCTGGAGGGGCCATGTATAAATTGGCAGGGTATCAGTCCCTAGGCCACCTGGACTTTCAAGGTCAGTGGCAAACTGAGAGACTGTTATTAGCCTTTTCATAAAGAGCAGTAAAATTGCCCAAAGGTCAGTGACACGATTGAGTCTGGAAACGTCTAGAAAAACAGTGAGTTTTCCCTCAGGATTTGAGTCTCCTGCTTGCTGGAAAGGATGAAAGATCTAGAGTTTCTTGTCTTGAAAATCCCAGGATTCCAGACACCTTCTCCCAAGTAGGGAAGTAGCAGCAAGAGGAATACACTACAACTACACAGAAGAAAAAATAAACCTTCATTGGGGCAGGTCAGACCGCCATCATTGTGAATGATCTATGGAATGTTCCGGACTGTTCTGCAGAGTTCCAGTAAGAGGTAAAAGCTCCCTGTCCTGTCTCTGCCTGAGTATTCTCTGCTGCACCATCCCTATCTCAACATTCCCAGGAATCAGCCCTCTTGGGGGGGGGGGTCAAACCTCTTTCACTGTGCATCACCACCTAATTTCTGGGGACCTTCAACATTGCCTGGCCACACCACAGCTGAACATCCCAACTGGCATCATAAACTATTGATTTATTTATTTTATTATTTTTCTCTCCTTTTTTAATATAATTTCTAACCCCATCTCAGTATCTGACATGAAATAAAAATAAACCTTTCTCGTTGTAGGTCAATTAGGAATTAAAATTATTTCTATTTACCAAATCCAAGAATAATGAGAGAGAGAGAGAATGTTGCAAGGCATTTTTATTACTTTCTGCAAAGTCTAACGTTTCCATACACTAAGAGTACTGTGCCTTTAACACAAGAACTACTGGACTCGTGACACCTATATAGAAATACATAGTGCAAAGTAGTCAAAATGACTACCTCAGTAGTTCTAGTGTTAAACAATATGGGACAGCCCATACGATGATGTCATGTTGTTAGAAGCTTCTGATAGGTTTATTGGCAACATCTGAGTCAATTAGAGAAACACCTGTGGATGTATTTTAATGCACACCTGAAACACACTGCTTCTTTGTGTAGTATCCTGGGAAAGTCAAAAGTAATCAGGCAAATTGCAGATACCTGAAGGTGCCTCGTTCATCTGTACAAACAATTATATACAAGTACAAACAAGATGGGAATGTCCAGCCATCTTACCGCTCAGGAAGGAGACGGGTTCTCTGTACCAAAGATGAACGTGCTTTGGTCAGACAAGTGTATATCAACCTGAGAAGAAAAGCAAAAGACCTTGTGAAGATGCTGGCGGAAGCTGGTAAGATTGTGTCATTATCCACAGTGAAACGAGTACTGTATCAATATGGGATGAAAGGCCACTCTGCCAGGAAGAAGTCATTACTCCAAAAGAAACAAAAAAACAGATTGTTTGCAAATGCACACAGAAACATAGATCATAATTTTTAGAGACGTTTTGTGGTCTGACAGCACAAAATTGAACTGTTTAGCCATAATGACCATCGTTATGTTTGGAGGAAAAAGAGAGAGGCTTTGAAGCCTAAAGACACCATCCCAATTGTGAAACACGAGGGCGCCAGGATCATGTTGTGGGGTTGTTTTGCTGCAGGAGGGATTGGTGCACTTCACAAAATATATGGCATCATGAGGAAAGAAGATTATGTGGCAATACTGAAGCAACATCTCAAGACATCAGCCAGGAACTTAAAGCTTGCGTGGAAATGGGTCTTCCAGATGGAAAATGACCCGAAGCTACTGCCAAACTGGTTACAAAGTAGCTTAAGGATAAAAAAAGTGAATGTTTTGGAGTGGCCATCACAAAGCCATGATCTCCGTCCTATTGAAAATGTATGGGCAAAGCTGAAAAGGCCTGTGCAAGCAAGACGACCTACAAACATGGCTCAGTTACACCAGTTCTTTCAGGAGGAGTGGGTCCAAATTCCTACCAACTATTGCGAGAAGCTTGTGGAAGGATCCAAAATGTTTCACCAAACTCATACAGTGTGTTACGTTTAGTCCAGGAGTGGACCCACGGGACCATGCACCGGACTCCCCCAGGGAGGCCACCAGGAGCAAACCCCTATACAGGGATTGTCTGGCGACCACCCCAGAGGGCCTAGATGCACAGTAGCCGGAACACAGGTGGGATACCAGGAGTGTCCTCGGAAAGTCCGGAGGGAATACTGAGACCAGTCCCGTGATGTCTTCGGACCGGAGGGAATCGGAACGGATGACCAGAGCTGGGTGAAGACAGCAGGCGGAGTCCGGAACCAGTGACAAGTGCAAGCTGGAGACGTCAGATGTAATCCAGAGCCGGTGGCGGAGTGAAGCAGAGGGACGATGGAGCGGTCCACTGCTAACGGACACCGGGGAATCTCCAGGGAGCCGGACCAGCTGTGGCACACACCGGGCGTCAGGTTCTGAGGACAGAGACAGGATTAATCCAGCAACAAAACACAGAGGGATCGAACACTATCACAAGATACTAAGCTGAGAGAACTTGTTGAACAAGCACCGCCTGTATGTAACAGGAAGTCTTTTATACCCTGCACCTGCAATCAGCCATCTCCTGTTCCAGGGATGCTGGCCCTTTAAGAAAAGGTGAATGAGCGTGCCCGCACCCTAATGTGCATGCGCGAAGCCCGGGAGCCAGAGGCAAGTACATGAGGCCGGGGACAGGACGCAGAGGAGCCGTAGGCAGAGTCCCGAGTCGCAGCAAGTCGGGGGGACCGTCGAGCAGGAAGCACGGGGGACACAGGGGAGCGGGAGCCGCAGCCGCGGTCGGTGAGCACGGGGACCGGATCAGTGGGTACGGAGCGGCACCGGGACTAGATCAGTGGGTACGGAGCGGCGCAGGGACCGGATCAGTGGGTAAAGAGCAGTGCCGGGACACCGGGACCGGATTAGTGGGTACGGAGTGGCGCCGGGACACCAGGACCGGATCAGTGGGTAAAGAGCAGTGCCGGGACACCGGGACCGGATTAGTGGGTACGGAGTGGCGCCGGGACACCAGGACCGGATCAGTGGGTAAGGAGCAGTACCGGGGCCGTGACACAGTGTAAGGGCAAAGGAACCAAATACTAATGACATGGAGGTAAACTTTTGAATTTGCAGAACGTCATATAAATGCCTTAAACATTCTCTCTCTCATTATTCTGGTATTTGGCAAATAAAAATAATTTTGATTCCTAATTGACCTAAAACGGGAAAGGTTTATTCTGATTTCATGTCAGATAGTGAGAACAACGTGCAGATGTGTCTGTATAGAGAGCGGAGGGAAAAACCTGCAGATGTGTCTGTATAGAGAGCGGAGAGAAAAACCTGCAGATGTGTCTGTATAGAGAGCGGAGAGAAACACCTGCAGATATGTCTGTATAGAGAGCAGAGGGAAAAACCTGCAGATGTGTCTGTATAGAGAGCGGAGGGAAATACCTGCAGATAGAAACTTCAGGTTTCAACTGTAATTTACAAGCTAACGCTGCCCCTTGTGTACAGACATATCTAAACCCCACTGAATTGTCTAAAAAACAATACTATATTTGTTATGTGTTTTGTTTTTCCTTTCATAATCCAGTACATGACTTTCTTGGAAGTTTTCTGAAGTCAGATAAGGTTAATGACACATTTCAAAACATCAAAGAGAAAGGTAGACAGATAGAAACAATGCGGCACATGCTGAGAAAACAGATGCATTACTCCATAATACTTTTAAGATAAGATAAGATTAGAGGAGACATTAGAAGCATGGTGTAACAAAAAATGCTACAGAGACCACATCATGAAGGAGTGAACTCTTTTCTTATTCCTACAAAGGCTATTAAAGTATCTGCTGGAAGGCCAGCTGTCACCCGATAAAGGGAGCCTGGCAGGTGCATTATGCTCCCAGAACCAGGAGCAATTCTGGGTACATATTGCTAATCCCTGCCTAACCGTCCCTGTATACACTAGCATAGATAAAAGAGATCTTTAGAAAAAGTATTTCTACAGATCTTTTATGTTAATGAGCGTCGGGACTAGTCCCAAGGGCGTTTCTCCCCTTGGCTAGTCGGCCCCCTTAGAATGTTAGCACGCCCCTGTGGGCATACTAACAAGCTAATGAATGCGCAGCGACGCCATACATACCTCACTGTTCATGGTGGCCGGCAGAGGATAGATGTGCACTGCGCATGATCCGGAGTACCTGAGGCTTCTGATCATGCGCACTAAACTGATGCCGGGTGTAAGCTTCTCGGCTTCAGTGAAGTGCAGTGTGCTTCACCGGAAGTGCTGAGGACTCTGGATCATGCCCAGTGCGCATCCATCCTCCGCCGCCATGAACAGTGCGGTATGTGCGGCGTCGCTGCATATTCATTAGCCTGTTAGTACGCCTGTGTAGGCGTGCTAACATGCTAAGGAGGTTGTCTAGCCAAAGGTAGAAACGCCCTTGGGACTAGTCCCCTTGCTCATTAGCATATCATAAAAGATCTTTCGAAATACTTTTTCTAAAGATCTCTTTATCTATGCTAGTGCATACAGGGACGGTTAGGCAGGGATTAGCAATATGCACCTGGAACTGCTCGTGGCTCTACGTGCACCTGACAGGTTCCCATTAATCTACACTGTGTGCAGAATTATTAGGCAAATGAATAAAATCACGTGATAATTTTTATACATGTTGCCCTACTGCAAGCTGTATAGCCAACTACCAATTAAGTAAATCAGGTGATGTGCATCTCTGTAATGAGGAGGGGTGCGGTGTAATGACATCAACACCCTATATAAGGTGTGCATAATTATTAGGCAACTTCCTTTCCTTTGGCAAAATGGGTCAGAAGAGAGATTTGACGGGCTCTGAAAAGTCCAAAATTGTGAGATGTCTTGCAGAGGTATGCAGCAGTCTTGAAATTGCCAAACTTTTGAAGCGTGATCACCGAACAATCAAGCGTTTCATGGTAAATAGCCAACAGGGTCGCAAGAAGCGTGTTGGGCAAAAAAGGCACAAAATAACTGCCCATGAATTGAGGAAAATCAAGCGTGAAGCTGACAAGATGCCAATTTCCACCAGTTTGGCCATATTTCAGAGCTGCAACGTTACTGAAGTATCAAAAAGCACAAGGTGTGCCATACTCAGGGACATGGCCAAGGTAAAGAAGGCTGAAAAACCACCACCTCTGAACAAGAAACATAAGATAAAACGTCAAGACTGGGCCAAGAAATATCTACAGACTGATGAAATGAGAGTGACTCTTGATGGGCCAGATGGATGGGCCAGAGGCTGGATCAGTAAAGGGCAGAGAGCTCCACTCCGACTCAGACGCCAGCAAGGTGGAGGTGGGGTACTGGTATGGGCTGGTATCATCAAAGATGAACTTGTGGGACCTTTTCGGGTTGAGGATGGAGTGAAGCTCTACTCCCAGACCTACTGCCAGTTTCTGGAAGACAATTTCTTCAAGCAGTGGTACAGGAAAAAGTTGGTATTGTTCAAGAAAACCATGATTTTCATGCAGGACAATGCTCCATCACATGCATCCGACTAATCCACAGCGTGGCTGGCCAGTAAAGGTCTAAAAGATGAAAAAATAATGACATGGCCCCCTTGTTCACCTGATCTGAACCCCATAGAGAACCTGTGGTCCCTCATAAAATGTAAGTTCTACAGGGAGGGAAAACAGTACACCTCTCGGAGCAGTGTCTGGAGGCTGTGGTGGCTGCTGCACGCAATGTTGATCGTAAACAGATTAAGCAACTGACAGAATCTATGGATGGTCGGCTGCTGAGTGTCATCATAAAGAAAGGTGGCTATATTGGTCACTAATTTTTTGGGTTTTGTTTTTGCATGTCAGAAATGTTTATTTCTAAATTTTGTGCAGTTATATTGGTTTACCTGGTGAAAATAAACAAGTGAGATGGGAATATATTTGTTTTTTATTAAGTTGCCTAAGGCTATGTGCCCACGCTGCGGATTTCTCGCGGATTTTGCCTCGGATTTACCGCGGATTTCCTGAAAATCTGCAGCAGCGGCACTTCCAAGCCATTTCAATGGCATTTTGGAAATGCTGTGTCCATGCTGCGGATTTTTCCGCAGCGGATTTGCCGCGGATTTTGATCCGGAAAAATCTGCAGCATGTCAATTATTGTTGAATGGGGAAAAAAAAAATCCGCATCAAAATCCGCGGCAAATTCGCGGTAAATCCGCGGCAAATCCGCAGCAAAAAAAAGGTGCGGATTTACCGCGAAAGTCGCGGATTTTCATGCAGAAAAATCCGCAGGTACATTCTACCGTGGACACATAGCCTAATAATTCTGCACAGTAATAGTTACCTGCACAAACAGATATCCTCCTAAGATAGCCAAATCGAGACTTCCGGGTCCTGCGCTCCCATGGAAGGCAGCCTGTGAAGAGAGCTCCTGCTTCTTTATCAAGACCCCTGCAGTCCTAGCACACAAACCAGCTGATAAGAGGTGGGAAAGAGGATATAAGACAGTGTGCATGCCCCTCAGACATAATGGAGAGGTATGTACACAAGAACAGGACTGTAGGACAGGGATTTTCCCCAGCCCAGAGGAGCAGCAGTGCTAATGCTAAAATGGCTCCAGAGCTGACCAAGCCCAGGAAAAGCAATAAACCTGGTAATCAGCTTACCCAGCAGGAGGGAGGGGGTGAGCAGGAGATAAGCACTGCAGGTCTCAGCATTTCTTACAAGTCCCTAGCAGATGAGGTGGTAAAGATGTTAACCCCCAAGCTTCAGGAAATGCTGGAGCAGACAGTGTCTGATGCCCTGAAGCATATGCAGGAAGCCATCTCACAGCAATCAGAAAGACTGGCTACAGTGGAGAATAGACTCAGCACTGCAGAGGATGAGCTGGGAGAGGTGCAGGCCGAGCTGCAAAAAGTCACCAGGCTGAACCAGCAACTTGCAGATAAAATTGATGATCTCGAGAATCGCTCCAGACGAAACAACTTAAGAATCATCGGGCTCCCAGAAACTATCACCCCTCACCAGCTAATGGGGATATGCATGGAGGACATACCTCACGCTCTGGGGATTGCTGATACACTCAAGGCTGAAAGGGCACACAGAGTGGGACCCCCAGCCCAGCACACAAGTGCAAACACACCTCCAAGACCCAGGCCAGTGATTGTCAGATATTTGAACTTTGTGGATAAAACTAACATCTTACAAGCATTTCGGAAGAAGACATCCCCCACGGTGGTAAGGGGACATAAGATTCTGATATTCAGTGACTATTCGGCGGAGGTCACAAAGAAAAGAAGAGCCTTCAGCGATGTCTGCACAGAGCTTCTCAGAAAGAAGATAAAATTTGCTTTGCAATTCCCGGCCATCCTTAAAATCTTTGCCCCAGGAGGAGGTACAGAGACATTCATGGCCCCTGATCAGGCAAGACGCTATGTGGACAAGACTTTTGCAAAATCATCACCCCTGGCGAAGAGTGGGGATGCTACTCCCCAGAGGGGGTGAGGACATAAAATAGCCCATACAGGGGCAAAATTGCTAATGTTCAATGTGGAGTATTGATGCTGTTTGTAAAGGAGCAATGGGGGGAGGGGGATTTGTATGGGGGTCTGGAGTTCATGATGTGGGCCTGAAAGCGTTAACTCTACCATAACCCAGACACCCCCAGTCCCTCTCCATACCCCCGCCTCTCCCTTTATTTTTTTTCCTTCTTCTTTCTTCCTCTTTCCTTCTTCTTTCCCTGTCTTGCCCAACCCCTATATTATCCCATCACCCAAACACACACCCCTCCCACACATAACTGCCTCCCTCTACCCCCATACCCACACTCCCCTCCCACTCCTTCCAACTACACTCCCCCACCCACAAACTACTTTCCACCCCCTCCCACCCACACCCCCTTTTGCCACCCATAAACAAACCCTCTCCTGCCCCCCCCCCCGACTACACACTTTTCCCCACCCACAAACTACCTCCCACCCAATCCGTCCCAATCAACTCCCCCATCCCATTCACACCTCCCCCATTCACAACCCTTCTCCTTCCCATAACCATCCTCTGGACCCCTCCTCCATTCTTCCCTCCTTTCTTCCTCTTGTTTCCTTTTTCTTTCTTTTCTTTTCCTTCATCTCTCCTGGGAATGAGCCTCTCTATACTGGGTCGAGGTTCAACCTACTTTCAGTCCTCAGGGTTTGGGGATACTTGTATATATTTCTGAAGCTATGTTTAGCACGCCTTTAAGTGAAGTGTGGAAGCTCAAGAAAGCGAAAATATTTTGAGGAGCGAAAGAGGGATCAGTAGGAGTCCCTACATACATGCGGGAAAAAAGTGAAGTCCGCAACTGTGTTTTCCTACAAAGGATATAGGATAGCGATGTTATTTTCTTGGTTTAATTGACTTTTTTTTTGCACCACCAGAGAGAGACGCGGTGGACAGGTTTTAAGAAGGTTTTAGTTAAGATAGGATAAGAAGTAAGATTTCAAGTAATATATAAGGATGCGAATTGTGTCATGGAACGTTAAAGGCCTGCAGTCGCCACACAAAAGACGAATGATATTGAGGCACTTAAAGAAGCTTAAAATAGACATTGCCCTACTTCAGGAGACCCATTTGAAAAATCAGGACTTCACCAGAATGTGCAAAATGTGGGTGGGAGAAGTGATGGGATCCTCAGCCCAAAATAATAAAGCAGGTGTGTTACTACTACTCCATAAGCAGGCAAATTGTAAGGTAATAACACAGGAAAATGATGGAGATGGGAGAATACAAAAAGCTTTGCTTGATACCCCATGTGGACGACTCAAAATCTATAATGTATATGCACCAAATGAGAGTAATAAGATTTTCTTCCAGGAGTTGGAGAGGCAGGTTTTGGAGGACCCTGAGAGGAACATAATAATAGGAGGGGATCTTAATACGGTAATGAACATCAGAGAAGATAGGTCGGGCACAGGACACAAACGCATGGTAGCCAGGACACATGACAGGGTGCTGAATCCATTCACAGAACATACTAGCGTAATAGATGCTTGGCGAAACTCACACCCGGCAGACCGAGAGTACACTCATTTCTCCCACGTCCATAACACATGGTCCAGAATAGATTATTTTCTACTAACACAGGGTCTACTCAACAAAATAAGGAGGATCGACATACAAGATCTGGTGATATCAGATCACACCCCATTACTCCTAGACCTAGAAGAAACCTACCCCAAGGGAACAGACATACTGTGGAGATTCCCTTCACACTTAGCCCAGGACGAGAACTTCCAAAAACTGGTGAAAATGTGGTGGCAGGAATATACATGGGATAATAAGGCGCATGAGGAGAACTCCCATTTATACTGGGACGCAGCTAAGGCAGTACTAAGGGGAAGAATAATGGGATATGTGAAAGCATTGCGAAACAAAACAACTAAAGCATACACTGAAGCCAGCAGAAGGACCAGAGAAGCATACACAAACTACATTAATAATCCATCTATTGGTAATAGGAACAAGTGGATAAAGCAGAATTTGACTTGTGGGTGGACAGGGCAGAGAGGATGAGGGGCCAGAGAATTGCATCACATTATTTTAGATTCGGGAACAAGGCAGGTTCGCTTCTGGCACGAATGGCAAAGGGAATAACTCCTTTAACATCCATAACTCATTTGAGGGACCCATCTGGGGCTAGCCACAATGACCCAAAGAAAGTCAATGACATATTTGGAGAATTCTACAAAAAATTGTATGAACAAGGGCCAGCAAATGACACAGAAGGAGGAAACTTCCTAAACAATCTATCATTACCCACAATTACGGAATCGGACAGGGAAATGTTAAATGCCCCAACAAAAGAGGAGGAAGTGAGAACAGTTGTTAAAAACCTTAAAAATAACAAGGCCCCAGGCCCCGATGGAATGACGGGGGAATTTTATAAAATACTACAGGAAGATGTTATGCCCACTTTAGTAAAAGTTTTCAACTACACTCTCCAAAATAAAATTCTACTACAGTCTGGCCATATGGCGTATATAAAGGTAATACGCAAACAAGGAAAAGACCCCTCGGACCCTTCATCATACAGGCCCATATCGCTGATAAATCAAGACATTAAAATAATCTCTAAAATCCTGGCAGACCGGCTAGCATTGATCCTCCCATCGATAGTAGGACCACATCAAGTGGGATTCGTTAGAAATAGGTCAGCAGTATTCAACATTCGCACAGTGTTGGCGGTACTAGATGGAACAAAAAGAATGGGCCTGATAAAGGGGAACCCTGCGTTATTGGCCTTAGACGCGGAAAAGGCCTTTGACAATGTAAATTGGCATTGGTTAGGGCTAGTATTAGATAAATTTGGCATAATGGGTACTTTTCGGTACTATATGGAGGCATTTTACGCTACGCCTGAAGCTAGAATTTCCACAATGGGCTTTCTGTCAAAATCTTTTCAGCTACAGAAGGGGACTAGGCAGGGGTGCCCCCTGTCCCCTCTTCTGTTTGACTTGGCCCTTGAACCACTAGCCCAATACTTAATAAAATCAGAAGATTTCTCAGGAATCAAGGTGGGGAATAGTGAGATAAAACTAACCTGCTTTGCAGACAATATGCTTTTATGTCAGACCCAGACAACCATCTGAAGAAGGTAATAGACAAACTGACGTACTTTGGCTCCTTTTCAGGCTACAGGATAAATATCAGTAAAAGTCAGATTCTATATTTGACACCCCTGGGAAACGGGCAAGGTGAGGGAATAGAAGTAGCCATAGCCCCGCACTACATCACTTATTTAGGAATTAAAATAGGCAGAGACTCAATGTCATTATATAGACTTAACTATCCACACCTAATTGAAAAAATAACTAAAGAGCTAGACCGGTGGAAAAATCTTTCCCTGTCCCTGTTTGGCAGAGCACATCTGATAAAGATGATCAGCTTCTCCCGCTTGCTCTATCCTCTACAAACTATTCCCTTACTGCTGAAACACACCGATATCAACAAGTTGCAAAAAGCGTTTGTAAAATTTTTATGGCAGGGAAAGAGACCAAGAGTATCCTACTCAAAGCTGTGTCTACAGAAAAAAGATGGAGGGGTACAAATGCCCATGATTAGATTGTACAACTTAGCGGCACTTGCCAGACATATAAAAGACTGGATCAATGGGACAACCTTCTTTTCTAACGTTCAGCTGGAGAGGGCGCTAACAAGCCCTTTTAACTTGGTAGCGGTATTACATATGAAGCTAGATAAAATACCAACGTACGTGAAACAGAGCTGTTTAATAAAGGGCACGGTGGGGGCCTGGAGAGCACTGAGAAAACTGTATAGACTTTCTTATTGTCTTTCATAATTTACCCCGCTGTGGGAGGATCCAAATTTTATTCAAGGGTCTCAAAACAAATTATTTCAAGGATGGAAGCAGAGGGGGGTACGGAGGTTGGGTGATTTACTGAAAACAGAGGAGGGGAGAGTTCTGAGCTGGGCGGAGGTATCGGAAAAATTTAACATGGAAAATCACCATTACCTACAATATTTACAAATAACAACACATTACACATCAGTGGTAAAAGAGGTCGGGAAGGCTGAGAAGACGGGGAGTTTTGATGTATTGATTGGTCAGGGAGCGGGACATGAATCCCTTTCGATCATGTACCAACGATTGAGAGATCAAGTACAGGGCCCCTGGAAGGAGCAAATATTTAAAGCCTGGGAGACGGCTCTGGCCGATACGGACATCTATGATAAAATTCTAAGGGGGTTGGAATCTGTTAAGAAAGTAATGAGAAACGAACAATGGAGGGAGATGCAATTTAAGCTAGTACACAACGCAACATACGCCTTTAATATACCACATAGCAGCTCACCAGTGCATTTCTTGGACCATTGCCCTAAATGTGGACTCCATAAAGCAAAACTGTTTCACTGCATATGGGAATGCCCACAGGTGAGGGGGGTATGGGAGGAAGCGGTGGCGTACATATTGAGGATTTGGAAAGTAGTTATACCCGTCACCCCTCAGGCCTGTTTGTTTCACTGTATAGAAGCCCCTACGGAAACTGACAGAGCAAGTGCTCACATTCCAGGTGTAATACACGTAGTATTGCTTGTAGTCAAGAAATGCCTACTTAGGAACTGGCTGATAAGACAGACACCGAGAAATACAGAAATAGTTCATACCCTAAAAACAATAATGATGTACGACAAACTGGATTCGGAGAAACATAAGGAGAAGTCCACTAAAAGATTCTTCAAAAAGTGGAGAACATTTATTGAGCAAAGCTTCACACAGACGGAAATCACCCAGTTAATTAAAGCATTTGAACACACGTCTTGGTATTGTGTGGAAGACACTGCAGGGGCACTGAAGATGGGGCGCATCCAAAGGACCAACTGAAGGGAACAAATAGGTTAGGTTGTTAAGTTAGAGTAAATTATTGTTATGATAATTCTATGGAGATGAAATTGTTGTGACAATGAAAAAGAAAATGATGTAACAGAAGCATTGTACGATCCGGAGACATTTTATGGAATGTAACAACATGTTCTCTTGTTGATGATATGTGCTTGCTGACATCAAATAACATATGTTTAAAAAAAAAAAAGATAGCCAAATCTAAAAAAAAATACTCCAACTTCCAAAAATATTAAGCTTTGATATTTATGAGTCTTTTGGGTTGATTGAGAACATAGTTGTTGATCAATAATAAAAAAAATCCTCTAAAATACAACTTACCTAATAATTCTGCACACAGTGTAGCATGCGTCACAGTCAATCTCATGTCCATCACCATAGTCACTCTGTCACTTTTTTGGCAATAATAACCGTCACACAGAAACTAACAGGAGTCATTGCTGTTACACAGTTAAGGCTGTAAGTGCCTTATCGATAAATCTCTTTTCGATGTCACATTATGCTGGCCTCCTCCATCTTCTGAAGCACGCCCCCTGTCTCCTCTGTACCGTAATATTATGCCTCAGGTTGCAGCTCACACGAATGCCTGTCTTATGTCTGGTCACCTCTCACAACTCTGGCTCGGCGCACACACCTCCGGTCCTGTTCACTCGGTCACGGTTTTGATTGATCATGTCTCGGTTCTAGTTCTGGCCACTCGTCTCTGGTCTCTCAGCCCTGGTTCTGGCAACTCATCTCTGGTGTCTCAATTCTGGTTCTGGCCACTCATTTCTGGTCTTTCCGTTGTGGCCACTCGTCTCTGATATCTCGATTCTGGACACTTGTCTCTGGAATCTCGGTTCTGGCTACTTGTTTCTGGTATTTTGATTCTTGCTACTTACCACTTAACTCTGGTCTCTCAGTTCTGGCCACGCGTCTCTGGTATCTCAATTTTTGGTTTTGGCCAATCTTCTCTGTAATCGCAGTTCTGGTTCTGGCCACTTGTCTCTGGTATCTCAGTTCTGGCAGTTGTCTCTAGTATCTCGGTTCTGGCCACTTGCCTCTGGTATCTCAGTTCTGGCCACTTGTCTCTGGTATTTCGTTTCTGGCCACTTGTCTCTGGTATCTCGGTTCTGAACACTTGTCTCTGGTATCTTGGTTCTGGACACTCATCTATAGTATCTTGGTTCTGGTTCAGGCCACTTGCCTCTGGTATCTCAGTTCTGATTGAGGCCACTGGTCTCTTTCTTAGTTGGATCACTTCCCCTCACTCAGGCTGTCTTGACTTTACTGGTTAGGGTCGTGCTGGTAATTGCGGCTCTAAGCCAGCTTAGGTATCCTGACACTGGCCCAGGGGTTGACTCCTCTCTTCTCTGCCCTCCTGGGCTTTTTATAATTCCTAGTTGCGGGAACAGCTGTCACCTGACTTGTTGTCCCTTACTATCTCTTCTTCTCTGGAATATACCCTTGGCCCTCCAATTCCTGTTCACACAGTTTGCTCTCCATTTTACACTTTGGCTAGCAGATGGCGATGTTCGTTTTGAAGAGCTCTATTAAGTACTAACTCCATATCCTTAGATAACACCCACAGTTGCCCACCAAAACACCAGCACAAATGTCTCCAAGAGTACCAACAACAAACTGCGAGCTACAGATATCCCAAATGCCCTGCAGACGGTCAGCCACAGGCATCCCCACTAGTGTCAGTCATGGATGTCTCCAGATAATCAGACACAGATGTTTCCAAGAGTACCAACTACAAATGCAGCCACATATACACACACGTGGTCAAAATTGTTGGTCCCCCTCGTTTAATGAAAGAAAAACTCATAATGGTCACAGAAATAGCTTGAATCTGACAAAAATAATAATAAATAAAAAATCTATGCTGTTTTTCTGCTTCCACAGAACTTTATAAAAAAAATAAAAGCCATGAAATAGGCCTGGACAGAAATGTTGGTTGCACAACCTTTTGAGGCAATCACTGCAATCAGACGATTCCTGTAACTGTCTATGAGACTTCTGCTCCTCTCAACAGGTATTTTGGCAGCTCCTCAAGAGTAAACTGCTCCAGTTGTCTGGTGTTTGAAGGTTGCCTTTTCCAGACGTTTCAGTTCTTTCCAAAGATGCTCAATAGGATTTAGGTCAGGGCTCATAAAAGCCACTTCAGAATAGTCCAATGTTTTCCTCTTAGCCATTCTTGGGTGTTATTAGCTGTGTGTTTTGGGTCATTATCCTGTTGCAAGACCCATGACCTGCGACTGAGACCAAGCTTTCTGACATTGGGCAGCACATTTCTCTCTATAATCCCTTGATAGTCTTGATATTTCATTGTACCCTTCACAGATTCAAGACACCCTGTGCCAGATGCAGCAAAGCAGCCTTAGAACATAACAGAGCCTCCTCCATGTTTCACAGTGAGGACAGTGTTCTTTTCTTGATGTGCTTCATTTTTCCGTCTGTAAACATAGAGCTGATGTGCCTTGCCAAAAAGCTCCATTTTTGTCTCATCTGTCCATAGGACAGTCTCCCAAAAGCTTTGTGGCTTGTCAAAATGTAGTTGGCAAATTCTAGTCTGGCTTTTTTATGATTTTTTTTTTTCAACAATGGTGTCCTTCTTGGTCGTTTCCCATGAAGTCCACTTTTGCTGAAACAATGATGGATGGTGCGATCTGACACCAATTTTCCTTGAGCTTGAAGTTCACTGTTAATCTCTTTAAAAGTTTTTCTGGGCTCTTTTGTTACCATTCGCATTATCTGTCTCTTTGATTTGTCATCATTTTCCTCCTGCGGCCACGTCCATGGAGGTTGGCTACAGTCCCATGGATCTTACATTACATTTCTGAATAATATATGGAACTGTAGTCACAGGAACATCAAGCTGCTTGGAGATGGTCTTATAACCTTTATCTTTAATATGCTTGTTTATAAATTGTATTTCTAATCTCCTGAGACAACTCTTTCCTTCGCTTCCTCTGGTCCATGTTGAGTGTGGTACACACCATGTCACCAAACAGCACAGTGAGTATCTATAGCCCTATATACAGGTCCACTGACTGATTACAAGATTGTAGTCACCTGTGATGCTAATTAGTGGACACACCTGCATTAAACATGTCCTTTTTGTGACATTATTTTCAGGGGCGCCATAATTTTTGTCCAGGCCTATTTCATGAGTTTTATTTTTTTTTTTTAATTGTGTGGAAGCTGAAAAGCAGCAATGTCTGACTTTCATTTTTATAGATTTGTTTTATGTATTATTACTTTTGTCAGATTCAAATTATTTCTGTGATCATTATGGGTTTTTCTTTCATTAAATGAGGGGTACCAACAATTTTGACCACATGTGTATCTCCAAAGGTACCAAATACAGATGTCCACAAAAGATCCAGCCACAAATGTTTCCCAAACTGGTAACCAGTACCAAAAGTACCAGCCATGGATGCCCTTCAAAGTGCCAGCAACAGTTTGCAGCAGAGGTCCAACCAAAGACGTCCAGCAAAGAGAGAGCCAAAGATGCCCACCAAAAAGTCAACCAAATTTCGCTTCATTTCAGCCAGAGTTATCCACTGTAGAAAGGCCTCGAAATTGCAGAGAAGTTGATGACAACATGTATATGTTAACATAAATATTTCTACGGCTTTCATACCCCAGAACAACCACCTGTACGATGAATGATCCCTCCAAGGCTTACACATTCATTATTCATCAAACTCAAAAATGGGATTCAGGAGGAGTGCTCATACTCTGAGGGGCTTATTTAAAGATGAATATGGTTAACGGCGTAAAATCTATGGTCTATAAAACCCCAGATGCTTTGAACTTAACATGACTTAGCTGGATTAACGCTTTTATTTCTTAAATATAAGGAGGTCGATAGTATAAGCCTATGGAATCGGAATACAGAATTCATATTTGGGTAGAGGTTGAGTATTTTTTGGATCAATCAATTTGATAGTAGACCTGTAGTTTTTAGTGAATAAATCAATATTTAATGAAGAATGAAAGAATTCCTGAAATATACAACATAATGACTAGCACCTCCCTGGAGAGGAGAGGGGAAGTTTGGGTGAGAAATATTTGGTAATTGTCTCCCGTATAGTCAGTCTTGGGCAGTGGCGTGTATGGGTTTGGATAGTTCAGCTATCCAATCAGAGACAGGGGCATTCTGAGCTGTCAGTATGGTGATGATAGACTGCTTGGCCATGCAATCAGGGATGAGGCATGCAACGTTTCCTCCATGTGTCCCCTGTTTCGAGTGCTTACCTTGCTATTTAGCTTCCTTTTTTACTTCAATAGCTGCCAGTCGTACGTAGATTTAGGTTGATGGTGTTTGTTGTTCCTGTGCTCAGTCTTTTGTACTGTTTACTCAACCTTGGACTTTGCTTCTGATGACCCAATTGCCTAAAGCTGGTGTCACACATAACGACGACGACAACGACGTCGCTGCAACGTCACCATATTCTGTGACGTTGCAGCGACCTCAACAGCGACGTCGCTGTGTGTGACACATAACAACGATCAGACCCCTGCTGCGAAATCGCTGCTCGCTCCTGAATGTTCCTGGTCATTTTTTGATCGCTGTTATCCCGCTGCGCATGCTGATAAGCGCTGCATTCTTGTATTTGACACCACAGCAGCGACCATCGCTACGACGCTGAAAACAGTGACGTAGGGCTGAAGGCAGGATAAGGGCGTGTTTTTGCGCTCTATTTTGCAACGCCCCTACGTCTCCGATTGGTGGTTACAACAGCGTTCCGATTGGGTACTTTGCCGAAGGCGTCACTGTGATTTCATTCTTTAAGTTCTATTTTTTGTTCTACGAGCTACATTCTCTGTTTGGCGTCGCTAGTGTGTCGTGTTTTCTGGATCTTTCATCAGACCTCTTATCAGACCTTGTATTTGAAAAGGTAGGTATGCTTTGAAATTGTTTTATATAGGATAGTACTTGTGTATACGGGAACAGTATTGTACTACTTGAATTCTTGTACTTAGGGAACCAATATTATAATATTTATATTCTTATACACAGGGAGCAGTAGTTATATTCTTGGATATAGTGGGCAATATTATAGTTGTATTCTGGGTCAGTATTATAGTAGTTATATTCTTGGATATAGGGGGCAGTATTATAGTACTTAGATTCTTGTATATAGTGGGCAGTTTTATAGTTGTTATATTGTTGCATATAGGGGGCAGTATTATAGTACTTTTATTCTTGTATATAGGGGGGAGTATTATAGTACTTACATTCTTGTATATAGTGGGCAGTTTTATAGTTGTTATATTGTTGCATATAGGGGGCAGTATTATAGTAGTTATAATTTTGTACATAGGAGCAGTATTATAGTAGTTATATTCTTGTACATAGGAGCAGTATTATAGTAGTTATATTCTTGTACATAGTAGCAGTATTATAGTAGTTATATTATTGTACTTAGGGGCAGTATTATAGTAGTTATATTCTTGTACATAGGGGCAGTATTATAGTAGTTATATTCTTGTACATAGGGGGCAGTATTATAGTAGTTATATTCTTCTATATAGGGGGCAGTATTATAGTAGTTATATTCTTGTATATAGAGGGCAGTATTATAGTACTTATATTCTTGTATATAGGGGGCAGTATTATAGTAGTTATATTCTTGTATATAGAGGGCAGTATTATAGTACTTATATTCTTGTATATAGGGGGCAGTATTATAGTTGTTATATTAATTTATTTACATAGCTGGAAGTATTATATTTTTTTATATTCCGGTATATAGGAATATACATACATATTGTTGAAAATTCTCTTATTTCGTTTTATTTTTGCAGTTTCACATCATGGATGATATGCAGTGTGCTGTTGTAGTTGCTGCAATGCTGGTGGAGGAAGCTCGGCGACAAGATGAGGCACGGATGCTAGAGAGGCGTTCAAAGCGAAAGCGTCGCATGTGGACCAGAGAGTGGCTGCAGAGGAGGTCCGAATTCTCACACATGCAACTTATCAGAGAGCTGCAGGAGAAGGATCCTCATGATTTCCGCAACTATCTGCGGATGTCAGAGGAATCCTTCAAAATGTTACTGGAAAGAGTTACGCCACTCATTCAACGAAAGGATACAAAGATGCGTGCTGCCGTCCCCCCAGATGAAAGATTGGCAGTCACACTGCGATTCCTGGCCACAGGACGCTCCCTCCAAGACTTGCATTTTTCTGCTGCTGTTTCAAGGTCCCTGCTCAGCGTAATAATTCCTGAGACATGTAATGCAATTGTTCGCAGTCTACGCAGTGATAATCAATTTCCTAAAACAGTGGAGGCATGGAATAAAATTGCCAAGGATTTTGAGCAGCTCTGGCAGTTCCCAAACTGTGGTGGGGCTTTGGATGGAAAACATGTGCGCATCACGCAACCACGGAACAGCGGATCCTATTTTTACAATTACAAGGGCTATTTCAGCCTCATAATGATGGCCCTTGTTAATGCAAACTATGAATTCATAAATGTCGATGTTGGCATGAACGGCAGGGTTTCTGATGGTGGTGTTTTGGAGCACACAGCATTTGGTGAGCATTTGCAGAACGGTGCCCTGCACTTGCCACCCAACTCTGAGACCACAGGAAACCTTAATTTTGTTTTTGTCGGCGATGAAGCCTTCCCACTTCATGCCAATCTTCTAAAACCGTTTCCACAAAACGCTCTTACGCAGGAAAGACGCATTTTCAATTACCGCTTGTCAAGGGCACGTCGGGTAGTAGAAAATGCCTTCGGGATCATGGCCAACCGCTTCCGAGTTTTCCATACTCCGATTAACCTAAAGCTTCAATCAATAGACTCTGTTGTTTTGGCCTGTTGCACGCTGCACAACTTCCTTCGTCGTCAAGATGTAAATGCGTACAGTCCGCCTGGTTTCGTGGACTCTGTGGAACCAACAAATGGGGAAGTGGTTCTTGGTGAGTGGCGTGCTAACGCTCCAACAATCGCAGGCCTTCAACCGGTCATACATGGCAGAAACAAGGATGATGCGAAGGCCTGCCGAGAAAACTACTGCCAATATTTTAACGGTCCTGGTGCTGTAAGTTGGCAGCAACAGATGTTATAGAGGCCTACTGAGCATTTTGCTGTCTATACTGTTTTTTTAATAATATATTTTTGTTGTCCATTTTATTTTAATCTTTCTGAATTTTATAATGTTTGCATTTGTTCAATAAAATGTTATATAAACTATTATGGTTGATGACTTTTATTACATTGACTGCCATTTGGACCAACAACCATTTAGGTCCTCTGTACCGATACCCCATCGAGTATAATTGCATGTCCGCTCTATTCTCCTTCCCATAATAGATTTGTAAATCAAAATGATACCACTAACACTTTATGCCATTGCTATACCCAGCAAAAAGTCATTGGGCCCCGGGACCACCCTCCCTACCCGCGGAGGGGTTAACATCCAGCTGCCACTACCTCTCCCCTGGGTGCCCAACAACAACAGCGGTGGTGTCCCACCTGCCCAGATGTACAAGATTATAACTACTATAATACTGCCCCTATGCACAAGAATATAAATACTTTAATACTGCCCCTATGTACAAGAATATAACTACTATAATACTGCCCCCTATGTACAAGAATATAAATACTTTAATACTGCCCCCTATGTACAAGAATATAACTACTATAATATTGCCCCTATGCACAAGAATATAACTACTATAATATTGCCCCTATGCACAAGAATATAACTACTATAATACTGCCCCATGTACAAGAATATAGCTACTATAATACTGCCCCATGTACAAGAATATAGCTACCATAATACTGCCCCATGTACAAGAATATAGCTACTATAATACTGCCCCATGTACAAGAATATAGCTACTATAATACTGCCCCATGTACAAGAATATAACTACTATAATATTGCCCCTATGCACAAGAATATAACTACTATAATACTGCCCCCTATGTACAAGAATATAGCTACCATAATACTGCCCCATGTACAAGAATATAGCTACTATAATACTGCCCCATGTACAAGAATATAGCTACTATAATACTGCCCCATGTACAAGAATAGCTACTATAATACTGCCACCATGTACAAGAATATAGCTACTATAATACTGCCCCATGTACAAGAATATAAATACTTTAATACTGCCCCCTATGTACAAGAATATAAGTACTATAATATTGCCCCTATATACAAGAATATAACTACTATAATATTGCCCCTATGCACAAGAATATAACTACTATAATACTGCCCCCTATGTACAAGAATATAGCTACCATAATACTGCCCCATGTACAAGAATATAGCTACTATAATACTGCCCCATGTACAAGAATATAGCTACTATAATACTGCCCCATGTACAAGAATATAGCTACCATAATACTGCCCCATGTACAAGAATATAGCTACTATAATACTGCCCCATGTACAAGAATATAGCTACTATAATACTGCCCCATGTACAAGAATATAACTACTATAATATTGCCCCTATGCACAAGAATATAACTACTATAATACTGCCCCCTATGTACAAGAATATAGCTACCATAATACTGCCCCATGTACAAGAATATAGCTACTATAATACTGCCCCATGTACAAGAATAGCTACTATAATACTGCCACCATGTACAAGAATATAGCTACTATAATACTGCCCCATGTACAAGAATATAAATACTTTAATACTGCCCCCTATGTACAAGAATATAAGTACTATAATACTGCCCCTATATACAAGAATATAACTACTATAATACTGCCCCTATGCACAAGAATAGAACTACTATAATACTGCTCCTATGTACAAGAATATAACTACTATAACACTGCCCCTATGTACAAGAATATTCCATAACTTTACATTCCATAATTCCATAACACAAAAATCCAATACACAAACATAAATCAAAGATTTAAATGCTATCTATGCCTTTTGCTATCTGACTCGGTTACAGCCGGGATCGCAGACGGGAACGCTACTATGACTCTGTGCTAGCTTTATTCAGACCGCTAGTTTCACAAACGGGAACGCTACTGTGACGCGGTTCGAGCGCCTCGTTGATAACGAGACCGCTAGCGGGATCGCTATTGCGACGTTGTTCAGAACGTGACGTGATGACGTTGCTCACGTCGCCTTTGAAGTCTGTTGGGCGGCGTACATGTTCTGTTAATGTTCAGAGGCGGGAACATGGCGGCTAGGAGTCGCAGTTCTCCATGGGGGCCTGTGGAGGTCCGTTATTTAGTAAAAATAATGGTCAAAAAAGACTATTTCTGCGAGGCACAGCATGACCATCCCATGCTTCATAAGCAGGCTGTGCTGAGGCTGATTAGTAGAGGCCTGGCCCGTCGATTTGGGGTGGAGCGATCCACAACCCAAATTAGGAAGAAACTGGCAGACCTGCGGTATAAGTCCAGTGAACTCCTCGCCAGCATCCGAGCAGACATCGAGAGGCGTCATGGTGAGTGCGGTTTAGCGGCTTTGGTCCTGTTCGTCTTTGTTTACCCATGAACAACCCATGGCTTTATGGTTCATGGATCATGGATATTTACCTGCTTATATTTAGACAGCAGCGCTGGAGAGAGGTAAATATAGAAAATCTTTTTATTAAAAAAGACCCGTGTTTTCTCTGGTATTTGTCACACTGATGTCACACAGATCACATCAGTGTGCGATCCGTGTGACACCTGTGCTGCCAGTGAAAAAAAGGATAGGTGTGCGTGCAGGGCCACGAGGGGTCACACAGTCCGTAACTTACTGTTTGTGTATGAAGGATAGTATATATGTTATATACAGTATTGGGTAAAACCTCCTTCCTTACACAATGTGCCCGGGAGGCAGGTAAGGAGAGCTTCCTCGTTCCTGTGGCGTCACACGCAGCGATGTGTGCTGCCGCAGGAACGAGGAACAACTTCGTTACTGCTGCATTCACGATTTTTGAGAATGGACACCCATGTCGCCGATTAGCGTTTTTGCCCGTTTTTTCAACGATGCAAAATCGCTCATCGGAGTCACACGCAACGGCATCGCTAATGCGGCCGTTTGTGCGTCAAGATTTCCGTGAAGCCATCGACTTATATTTGCGATGTCGTGGTGTGTCAATCCCCCTTTAATGGTGTTGGACGCAGCTTACAGCAAGAAAAAGTGCTGTGAGGTTCCCGCAGAAAACATATGGGAACATTGACTGAAAAATCTGAAAAGTTCTGTCTGGTGGAAAAATGAAAGGTATTGAAAAAAATCAGTAAAACAAAAATAATCGAACACATGGGTGCTGAACGAGTTATCGAGGACCTGTCACCCACTCCCCACGCATGCATAAGTGCAGCAATGAATGCAGCATACATACTTTCATAACATGGACATTAACTGTGATATTCTTCCCCGACACTGGTGACCCAGCGATTACAATTGGAAAAACATGGCACAAAATGCCAATGACCAATCATTAAAATAAAAAAAAATAATCTTAATTTATATAAAATTTACAAAGAATAATAATACAATTGTGTAAAATATGAGGTAGTTTGGCGAGGACCCAAAGGAGGGGATTTATTTCTGAAACATATGCACTACAAATATACACACACATATGGCTTCTAAACTTGCTCACTCAGATATGCAACGAGATAAGAAGGATAGTCAGATGACTGGCCAATGCTCCAAACGCGATTAGAACAAGGTTGTTTGGAAAGCACAGTGTAGTTCAAATGCAATATATTGCAAAGAAAATAATCACATTATACCGAGATATCTAGTGTGCATATCAGAGGGACAAGGTGGCGAAAATGAGCTAATTATCCTTTGTAAAAGGTATGGTATGCAAACTTGATCATAGGTAACTTTCAGATAACTAAAAACTTCAATGCTCCTGGGGTAATGGGATTATTTACTCTTTGCATATATTAGGATTTGATCAACACTGTGCCAGTCTTTACAAAAACCATTTCGCAATAAACCATGCTGTGTAATCGCGTTTGGAGTATTGTCCATTGACCTGATTATCAGTGTTATCTCAGTGCATATCTAAAGAAAATAATTACATTATACCTAGATATCTAGTGTGCATATCAGAGGGTCAAGGTGGCGAAAAAGAGCTAATTATCTAACTTGATCATAGGTAAATTTCAGATACCTCAAAACTTCAATGCTCCTGGGGTATAATGGGTTTATTTTATCTTTGCATTTGAATCTCTGATTATCATTGTTATCTCGGTGCATATCAGAGTGACATTAGAAGCCTTGAGTACAAGCCATATGTTATACTATTTATAGAACAGAATAAAATAGAAGAATTTAAGTGATTGATTTTTGTGCCTTGTTTTTCCAATGAATGCAGCATGTTTGCTGCTTTGAGGCAAGTGGTCCCCATGTGTCTGGTGCCCCTAGAAAAAGGTTTGTCAAACATACGTAAAAAAGCAGGCTATACACGGGCTTTACATGCTACAATATATCTACCGATGTGTCGGCGGGGTCACGTTGTAAGTGATGCACATCCGGCATCGTTAGAGATATTGTAGTCTGTAAAACCTACATGCGATTACGATTAAACGAATAACTGGTCATCGCATACACGTCGTTCAATTACTAAAAATTGAACGTCTGGTTGCTCAATGTTCCCGAGACAGCACACATCGCAGTGTGTGACACCCCGGGAATGATGAACTGCAACTTACCTGCGTCCCGCTTCTTACGTATGGATGGTCGTATAGAAGGGTAAGTACTTGTGACAGGAACAAAGCATAGGTGCGACACGGTCAACAAATTTCAGTTGTCGCACATAAGATGGGGGCGTGTCACATCACATACGATATCGTATGCAGAATTGTATGGTGTAAAGTAGGCGTAAGCCATGGTGGCCTGGAGTTATGCGCTCAATAAAAGATTTCTCCTATACCTAGGACCACCTCCAGCTGCACAGGCAGCTCCACCATCTCCACCCTCTCCGGCTGTGGATCCACAATCTCCGCCAGCTCCAGCATCTCCTGCTGCGGAGCCATCATCCCCGCCGGCTCCAACATCTCCTGCTTCCGATCCACCACCTCCGCCTGCTGGGACACCCTCTCCTTCTCCAACCCCATCACCTGCTGCAACCCCATCACCTGCTGCAACCCCATCTCTTCCTTCAACCCCATCACCACCTTCTACCCAGTCTCCCCATACTTCTTCTAACGATGCCTTCTCCCCCGCATCAGTTGGTGAGTTTTGTGCAGGCTACCCTTCCTGTAATTTATGCACATATCATGGTGTCCCTACAAGTTGTAAAGGATACATGGATGTTTAAATGATGGTGGGCTGTCGTGTACTAATATTTGATTTGTGTTCCCTAGCCACAGGATCTGGTTGGGCCATCAGCGCCTCAGAAGAAGAAGAAGGTGATGAACCCCAGAACCGTAAGTGGTCAACCAAAAACATATACCTGACAGTTCGATGTTGGAACAAGGATGGTTAACTTTTCCCATTCCCTCCACAGAAATCCCCACACTACAGGACGTGTTGGATTCTCAACGCCATTTGTCAGAAGCCGTCCGGCGTCATGGCGAGCTGCTGGAACAGTTTTTGGCAGCCCAACAGCAGGGCCACTGAATGTTTGTGATTTAAATGTTTTTTTTGTTTTGTATGTCACATAAATCTTTCTAGTTTATTTTCGCTGTTGCTTACATTTTTGGACAAAACTTTAAAACAGGGTTTGGGAACCTATTTACTGCCGGGGACCATTTGGAATTTTCTACCAACCAACGGGGGCCACACCAAATTATCAACTTGAACACGACCAGGCTATATTTGTTAAAATAATTAATAAAATCAGCCCCAGAGTGGTGGCTGGAGAGACTGTGATGTTCGGTGAGATTGATCATTTTGATTCTCACCACTACATTTCCATGTATGTCTTGGTCTGGAGAGGCTGGGGGCATACACAACACAGGAGAAGCTAGGGCATATACATCACAGGAAACACTGAGGCATATACATCCCAGGAGAGGCTGCGTCATATACATCCCTTAAGAGTATGGGGCATATACATCACCCTGAGCAGTAGTTGGCAGCACAAAGAGCACTGTGCCGCCCTGGCAAAACCTGGGTGTTACAGAGGTCTGCATACATGTTATTGATGCTGATTTAACCCTCCCTTGGGGAGGTTCCCACACACAAACACACACCAGCCAATCAGACCCCACTCACCCCCTCCCCACGAAAACAGGAGGACATCAAGACTGTAGAGTGGCAACAATTTTTTTTTTTTTCAATGATCTTGACTGTCCAGGGGAGGGTGTGTGTGTGTGTGTGATGTTACCTCTGAGACCACCTGGCTAGTCCAGGGCGTCACATAAGCAGCCCCTGTGTGGGGCTGGGGTGAGTGGTACTCACGGCCTCAGGAATGGGCCAGCCTCTTGTGGGACCCGAAGTGGACCAGGAGAGGGGTGCCAGCTGACGGGACCCAGTACGGACCAGTGTGAAAAGAAGACACATACCTCGGGCAGGAAAAGATCACCTGAATTACACACACGGGTGTGGGACCCGTCTTCACAGCAGCGGGCCGTTGGCACCTGTTACCAGCAACTTGGTTAATTACTGGACTGGGGTTAGTTATTGGTTTATACTGTGAGTACTCCTGCACCACCCGGTACAAGGCGAGGACTGTACCCGTCACTCTACAAACTACCTCTCCCAATTGGTCCGTGGGACTATAAATCCCCCTACCCGTGGAGGGTATCCCACCTAGCTGCCCCACACCATCAGTCCCGGGCACGGTCCCCAGAGGCAGTGGCGGTGCCACCACCTTATCAACGCAACCCACGGGTGGCGTGACAGACAATTCCCCCTACCTAATCCCCCTCTTTTTTGGGAGCTTGACATTACAGACCGGGTCACGACACCGGGATACCTGCAGAAGTAACCCCTTGGCCAGGATCTCATTTCCCCCCCAATCCCTGGGCAACACAGCAATAGGTGGCAGCACAAAGAGCTGTAGGTGGCATAACACAAACAGCACTGACAGTGACAGCACTAGAAGGCAGCAGGGAGAGCACTATGTTCCCCACCACAGCTTTAAAACAAAGAACCCACAAAAACATTCTTATTTAAGAAAAATAAAAAAACACCCACACACACACATTATATATGTGCATCTGTAGCGTTGTGCCATGATGGCGACCCTGACCTCCACCCAACCCTTTACCCCGTGAATAATGTTATGCAGAATTCATGAAAGCTGTACAAAAGTTTGAAATCAAAGACATTTTTTATTACAATTCCCTAACATTGCTTAAACAACAACAAAAACAGCATAAATATTATAACAAAAAACAAAAACTATAAATTTTGGTATTGCTTATTCGAGTCATTTAAATGTTGCCTCTGTGGGCTGAAAAATTGGTTCGTTGGGGGGAACATGGGATACTGTGCGGGGGGGTCATGCTGGAGGTGTGGTGGAGGCTCCATCCTCATCCATGGCACTTGATCCCATGAAGACTGTTGTCGATGTTCTACGTCACACACTTTTGAGGAGTCTGTCAGTTTCCCCTCTGCCGCCTTGTTGAGGGCCTCCAGCATGACCCTTTCGACATGAACTCTTTGTTTGTCATCCAGCTTACGGAGTCTTTCATCCGTAAGCTGGGCAAATCCGCAAATGGATGGTCTGCTGTGCTGATCCAGGATTTTCTTCGCCATATCCATAAGGTCTGTTGAAGATGAGTTGTTCGGCTGCCTCTTACGGGTCGAGGAGATCCGCCGCGGTAATGGAGCTTCTGCGGTCTCCTCGGAAGTCCCGGCAATTTCATCATCACCACCTGTCACTATTGGCCCAGCTTCACAACGATCCTGCGGAACAATAAAAATGATGTTAAAATCAGATATCATGAGCAGCAGGCACAGGGATACACATGCACTGGAAACTAATGGGAGGGGCAGACTAGTACTACAAGATATGAAATGTCATTACATGGTATGAAAATAGAGTGTGGAGAAACTAGCAAAGGAGTATACTTATCTGAACTGGAAGGGATACATTTTGAAATCTGCAACAGTAATCATAGAAAACCGTAGTAACTATTTTCAATTAAATAATGCCATGTACATCAAAAGTTTCACAAAGGTACTTACATCTCCAACTGTGGTGTCAGACCGGACCTCAGGCTGTGTTCCCGGACCCAAGGACAGCGATGTTATTGTCCGTGGTACCTCTTGGTCTCTTATGAAGGCCAGCAAATCGTAGTACCAAAGCTTTGGAACGTAAAGTTCCTCCGTTCCGGCACCAGATTTGCTGGCCTTTTCCACCTTATTTAGTTCCTTTTTATAAACGGTGCGAAGACCCTGGATTTTCTTTCGCACAATCTCTGTCGTAATGGTCTCCGTAGGGTTATGCCTCTGGAACAGTTCAATAAGCTGCTCATAGGCCTGCTTTTTCTTGTATCGATTGCTGTAATCGACAGACTTTATCTTCCACAAACAAGGCAGGGATTGATACATCTCAATCACCTCCCTTATGAATTCTTGTTTGTTGGAAGACATCTGAAAAAAAAGGAAATTAATGTATTACTACATTGTTATAAACTAAGCACAAGAATATAGCTGCTATAATACTGCCACCTATGTACAACTACTTTAATACTGCTCCTATGTCCAATAATATAACTACTATAATACGGCCCCCTATGTACAAGAATATAACTACTATCATACTGCCCCCTATATACAAGAATTTAACTACTATAATACTGCCCCTATGTACAAGAATTTAACTACTATAATACTGCCCCTATGTACAAGAATATAACTACTATAATACTGCCCCTATGTACAAGAATATAACTACTATAATACTGCCCCTATGTACAAGAATATAACTACTATAATACTGCTCCTATGTATAAGAATATAACTACTATAATACTGCCCCTATGTACAAGAATATAACTACTATAATACTGCTCCCTATATACAAGAATATAACTACTATATTACTGTCCCTATATACAAGAATATAACTACTATAATACTGCCCCTATATACAAGAATATAACTACTATATTACTGCCCCTATGTACAAGAATATAACTACTATAATACTGCTCCCTATATACAAGAATATAACTACTATATTACTGTCCCTATATACAAGAATATAACTACTATAATACTGCCCCTATATACAAGAATATAACTACTATAATACTGCCCCTATATACAAGAATATAACTACTATATTACTGCCCCTATGTACAAGAATATAACTACTATAATACTGCTCCCTATATACAAGAATATAACTACTATATTACTGTCCCTATATACAAGAATATAACTACTATAATACTGCCCCTATATACAAGAATATAACTACTATAATACTGCCCCTATGTACAAGAATATAACTACTATAATACTGCCTCTATATACAAGAATATAACTACTATAATACTGCCCCTATGTACAAGAACATAACTATATGTACAGCGGTATTGAATATATAACGTCAGGAATAGAAAAGCTATAATACTTCCCCCTATGTACATAGATAAATATAACTAAATATAACTATAATACTGCCACAATATACAAGAATACAGTTGCTATATTAATGTCACGATGTACTAGAATATTGGTATAATACTGCCTAAAAAAATTACTTACCTTTAAGTCAGGAGAATATTAAAAATCCAAGACGAAATCAACAAATTGAAAAAATCACTGCAACAAACTGCGTTCTGAAAAAGCTCAGGTAGAGTGAATGGAAGCGCTACTGCGTCGTCTTTTGTTTGATACGGTCACCCAATCAGGCGACGCTGTAGTGATGACCAATCGGAACAGAGGGGCGTGAAGAAAGACAACGCAAAGCGCTGTAGCGATCACCAATAGGAACAGAGGGGCGTGAAAAGAGATAACGCAAACCTTATCTAGGGGTTAAAACCACACCTCTGACTCGTCGTGCAAAGACATGTCTGAAACCACACAACGACCGTCGACGTCGCTATGATCTCTGCTTCGTCGCTGCTTTATTTAGCATGTTTGACAGCTTACTAACGATCATCTATGGTCGCTGCAACGTCACAGAATATGGTGACGTTGCAGCGACGTCGTTGTCGTCGTCGTTATGTGTGACACCAGCTTAACTCCTTTGTCTTTATCCACTATCTTCGTGCAATTTTGACCTTTAACTGTAACCTGACAATGCCTTTGTCTCACCTCTTTGTTTATTGCTAGCCCTCCTAGTATCTGACCTTGGACCTCTTGACTTCCCAGCCTCATGGCTAGCCTGCAAGTAGTGACTATATCGTCACATTATGATTAGCTAGACAATTTTTCCTTCTCACCAGTATGGATACTGTTCGTACACTGTGCGATCAGATGACGAATCAGACCCAGATGGTTCAGGATCTGGTCATGGAGCACTGGAGACATGAAACGTTGCAGGGTCAGTTATCTAGCGCGATGGGTACCTCCTAGAGCCCTCCACTGCTGGCAGTAGCTTTGATGACTGTATCTTCTGAAGTGCAGTCGGTCTCTGTATTTAGCTATATTTTATCCTGAAACCCCAGTTATCAGGGAATGAGTCCCAGATTGTGAGAGTAATCATGTCCTTACTGTGAGGGGGTCCTCAGATGCATTTTTTGATGACTTTGGGTTAATCTATGATGAACCTGACCAAATCCAAGTCGCGGAGGCAAATATCATGAAAATGACTGGTGTCTCAGTGGTAAGGATTGTAGTACTGAATTCCGGCACAGGTTCTTTGGAATGATACAGCTCTCAGGTGTCCGTTTCATCGTGGCTTTTGGCGTACACATAAGGATGCTCTAGCTCTTCATACTCCGCCCTGTTCCTTTGGGGAGACCATGACTCAGGCCATTCACTTGGATCGCAGAATTCGGAAAAGGTGTTATGAGCGACCTAAGGCAGAAAAGATGGAAGTTGGAGCTGCCAGAAGAGACCTTGATGCAATCTCGGGCTCTGCCTTTACTGTGGTCACATTGGACATTTCCTGACTGACTGCCCAATACGCCTTCAAACAAGTAAACCATTGGCAAACGCCAAAATCTGGATGATTGTTGAGGCGGTTATCCAGACTTCCGGGTACCTTCTTACGCCTCAGATAAAGTATTGCTGAATATGGAACTATTTTTCCAAGATCAGTCATTATCTACATTCGCTTTCATTGACTGTGGGTCTGCAGCTAACTTCATCGATTCAGAACTCGTGAGATTAGGTTTATGGATAGTTAGATTGGAAGAACCCATTTAAATTGCTGCCATTGACAGGACACTGTTAGGGCGGCGTCACACGGTACGATATATCGGGCAATATGTTGTCGGGGTCACGGATTCCGTGACGCACATCCGGCATCGTTAGAGATATTGTACCGTGTGACACCTCCGAACGACTGCGAACGAGCAAAAATACTCACCTTATCGTTGCTTGTTGACACGTTCATTTTCAAAATGTCGGTCCTTCTTCTGTGCTCCAGTTGTTTATCGTTCCTGAGGCAGCACACATCACTCCGTGTGACACCCCGGGAACGACGAACACATCTTACCTGCGTCCTCCGGCAACGAGGAAGGAAGGAGGTGGGCGGGATGTTACCATCCCGCTCATCTCCGCCCCTCCGCTTCTATTGGCCGGCCGCTGTGTGACGTCGCTGTGACGCTGAATGTCCCTCCCCCTTCAGGAAGAGGATGTTCGCCACCCACAGCGACGTCGTTAGGGAGGTAAGTACGTGTGACAGGTGGTTAACAACTTTGTGCACCACGGGCATCTAATTGCCCGTGACGCACAAACGACGGGGGCGGGTACGATCGCTCGTGCGATCGCACGATAGATCGTCCCGTGTGATGCCGGCCTTACTCTAGAACAGTGGTCCCCTACTTTTCTGACCTTGAGAGCCACATTCAGCTCTGAGAGAGGGTCACAAGTCACATTCAGCCCTGAGAGAGGGTCACAAGCCACATTCAGCTCTGACAGAAGGTCAAGAGCCACATTCAGCTCTGAGAGAGGGTCACAAGCCACATTCAGCCCTGAGAGAGGGTCACGAGCCACATTCAGCCCTGAGAGAGGGTCACGAGCCACATTCAGCCCTCAGAGAGGGTGACGAGCCACATTCAGCTGTGAGAGAGGGTCACGAGCCACAGTCAGCTCTGAGAGAGGGTCACAAGTCACATTCAGTTCTGAGAGAGGGTCATGAGCCACATTCAGCTGTGAGAGAGTGTCATGAGCCATATTCAGTTCTGAGAGAGGGTCACAAGTCACATTCAGCCCTGAGAGAGGGTCACAAGCCACATTCAGCTCTGAGAGAGGGTCACGAGCCACATTCAGCCCCGAGAGAGGGTCAGAAGCCACATATAGCTTCTTCCCCTCACAGTAGTGACATCCAGAGCTCCCATTACCTGTATAATCACAGCCAAAGCTTTTCCACAGAAAATCGACACACTGAGGCTTTATACCAATATCCAGGGGTTCCTACCTTCATTCAGATCTCCTCTTCTATGTGGGGCTACTCCTAAATTGCACCATCTGGAGACCACATCTTCATACCTGTTTGCAATACCTGGTGTAAATGCCCCTAGCTGATAGACAGCCATGAGCCACACATCATGGGCCCATGAGCCACAGGTTGAGGACCCTGCTCTAGAACCTTGTCCAGCTGGTAATGTTGGAATTCACACTTAAAGTGTGAACACTTCAAACTGAGTCTGTCTCTCACTATCTGTTGGATAACTTCCCTGTGAGGTTGGTATTGCAATGTAAATGGCTGTGTATTCACAATCCTATAATGATTGGTGTTGGAAGAATACTGTCATAAGAGATATATTAGTTCTGTACTGGTTTAGAGGATGTGCCTGAAAGACTTCAATGAATGCTGGGAATTAGATAGATTGTCTGGAATAGCGCATTCCAAAGAACAGGTGCAGTACAAGAGAATTCTTGGAGACAGGAGCTGCAGGTTCATATTATAGAGGATTTTATTCCTAAATCGTTAGCAGAATTGAGCACATGGGTAGGGTTGTAAAAAGTGAATAGGGAGGAGATGTAGGGCTGTGCAGCATTGTTGAGAGCTTTGTGGAACAGGGTGATAAGTTTATAGTCTACTTTGCAGCAGATAGGTAGTCAGTGCAAAGACTGACATCGGTGGAGGCATCGGGGTAGCAGCTTGAAAGAAATACAGTATAACTCTGGCTTTAGGATAGGTTGGGGAGGTGAGAGCTTAGTAAGAGGGAGATTGATTAGTTGATAGTTATAGTCCACATGAAAATGAATCGAAGCAACAGAAAATGTTTTTGCAGCATCAATTTAAAAATAGGAGTAATTCTAAAAGGAATTTTTTCAGTGGATGGTTCTCCCACTAAAAGTACGGCATCCTTTATCTTAACTATTTTTTTTTAATGGCCTCAATCAGGTCTGCTCTAGCCCCAGGAGCGTGTCGCAGAGAGCACGATCAAGCCCGTACTGTTGGGGGGGGGGGCACGCTGATCCCAGTGTTTACTTCAGTTGGATGTGCGTCCATGGATCCACATTCAGCTGAAGTGTATTGTGGTGCAGAGACCCGTCAGATCCCTATACCGCAATACAAACTGCTGACCAATCATATATTGGTGTCCCAGACATTGGGGTCGCATGGAATTGACATCATGCATGGTCACAGCAGGCATGCCGATGTCAGCTGCCGGCTTTTGTGCCGGCTAAAGAAGAGGACACGCACATTGTGGGAACAGAGTAGCGTAGAATTATCCTTTTAATACATTACTGAACACTAGCAAAATGGGGGACATATATACCAGGATGGGAACAGTATGGGGGACATATATGCCAGGATTTAGGATATATATAATATCTATCTATCTATCTATCTCTCTCTCTCTCTCTCTCTCTCTCTCTCTCTATATATATATATATATATATATATATATATATATATATATATATATATACACCAGGATATGAGACGTACTGTATATACAACGAGCGAGCCAAGGTTGGGGGACATACCAGGTGTTGTCCAGGATGGAGGGCATATATACCAGGATGGGGGACAAATATACCTTTTAGGTGGCCCAGGATAGGGGGACACTACTATATAATAAAGGGGGAGGTGGGGCAACAAATATGTCATTATAGGATTTAGAATGCTACAAGGGCCCATACATTTGACCAACATGCAAGGAAAGAGAGGGCCATATCATGGGGTGTGATGGGAAAACCAGGGATCGGGGCTCCTGAACTGGCCCTCAGGCTAGGGGAATACTCCCTGATCCCAGAGATACGTCTGATGGTGATGATGACTGGGCCGCCTTCCTTTCCCTGGTCCTATACAGTAAAGATCTAATACACCTTCACCCCGGGGGAGGCCGGGACAGGAGTGGTAGAACCCACAGATAAGTGCAAACAGGGGAAACCAAAAATCTATCACACAGCACATTCAGACAACAAGTAATAAGGAGGAAAATAAGAGCAAGGAGGAAAAACGAAACGACGAGAGAACTCCACAACAACTCCATGCACATAGCAATACATTCACCAGCAGGGAATACAACAGCACATGGAGAGATGTAACTCAACCTATAGTCGGCATGGGAAGACAGGCTCCTCCATCTTAAAAAGTCGGGGAGAAACTGTGATAGCTTTCCCACAACATGTGATCCAAGAGGTAATCAACAGGCTAGCAGAAATTAACTCTTGCAAGCCTGATTACCAATGAGCACACATCTGTTCAACGCCTGAGCCTGTCTGTGTAACTCATAGTGAAGAATGTCAGACTCTGCAGTGTGAACACTGTCAGATGCCGCCACGACACTTGGCGCGTTTAGGGCCAAACACCGTGTGACAGGCGAGGCTCAAATCATGTCACCAAGCCCTTTGGACTCTACTTGTGCCACAATATAGCCCTGTTAATGAGATTAAATCTCATATAACTTTTTCAGTGTAGCAGAAGAGTAGATTTTAGGACAAGTTTCACATACGAAATTCATTTTTTAGGAGGGATTGGGTCATGTTACAGATTTCTTATTTGTGGCTCATGTCTTCAAGATCTCTTCATGTGGTTCTTCATTAGCATTTTGGCTTCCCCGTCACATACAGACAAGCGGAGTCGTCTCTTTTTCCAATTTTGTTTCCAATCACATTGCAATATGAATTTTTCATTCTGTAATTTTGGGCTAATTTTGCTTTTTGCCCTTAAGGCGTTAAGATGTAATTAACTGCATTTTACTTACTCTAATAGTTTTGTGTATATTATCATATATATTAAATTTTCCCAGCCTGCAACTTGACGCCTTTTTTATTGCACCCTTCTCTGACAGTCTGAGGTTCATTAAAAACATTATTCCTGTAGTTACAATAAGCAAGTAATTGCAATTATGTTGCTTTGTAAGCACATTCATGGGCCCGGCATCTCCTCTCTCGCACAGCTCGGGAAGGCGGATTGCGTAGAATAACCAATTTTGAGTTCACCTTAGGAAACAGACTGCTGTATCTGAATGACTGGAAGATATCAGCTCTTAGGTAGTTTGATTTAAAGGCCAATTCCATATTGGAGATGTGTTTAGATGGACGCAGTCAGTATAAGAATGGAAACAGTCAGCATTGAAAATAAAGTTCCCATAATTACCAAATCACAATGTGAGCCCATGCATATTGTATAGGATGCAGCATTATTCCCAATTAACACAATTTTAAAGGCTATGGACAGCTTTCACATGTTAAATAATATTTTTACATATTTTACTAGTTAGCTTTAGTTGCACTAAGCTTCAGTATTCAATCTTCCTTCATCTATCTTCAAACCCCCCTAATATACCATTTGCAGCTTTATCCAAAGTTCATCATTTATTTTTGTGGGAGGGTCTATCTCAGTAATATAGGCTGAGTGAATCCAGGATGCTGCTGTCTCCACTTACATTCATGTCAGAACAGCTTCTATCCTGCTCTTATTTAATCTCCACCTACATTCCTCCTTTTCTATAGCTTGATTTCACTTCTTTCCATAAGATTTTAGATACTTTCTCCCCTGTCCACTACTTGTTGTTTCAGTAAGTTTCAGTATGCAATGTTCATTCCTTTATTTATCTATTTCTAAACCCCTTGATATACCATTTGCAGCTTTATCCAAATTTCAGCTTTTTCTTTTGTGAGAGTGTCTCTCTCAGTAATATAGGCTGAGTGAATCCAGGATGCTGCTGTCTTCACTTTCAATCATGTCAGAACAGCTTCTATCCTGCTCTTATTTAATCTCCACCTACGTTCCTCCTTTTCTGTACCTTGATTTCTCTTCTTTCCATACCATTTTAGATACTTTCTTCCCCGTCCTACTACCTGTTGTTTCAGTATGCAATGTTCATTCCTTTATTTATCTATTTCTAAACCCCTTGATATACCATTTGCAGCTTTATCCAAATTTCAGCTTTTTCTTTTGTGAGAGTGTCTCTCTCAGTAATATAGGCTGAGTGAATCCAGGATGCTGCTGTCTTCACTTTCAATCATGTCAGAACAGCTTCTATCCTGCTCTTATTTAATCTCCACCTTCGTTCCTCCTTTTCTGTACCTTGATTTCTCTTCTTTTCATACCATTTTAGATACTTTCTTCCCTGCCTACTACCTGTTGTTTCAGTATGCAATGTTCATTCCTTTATTTATCTATTTCTAAACCCCTTAATATACCAGTTGCAGCCTGATCCAAATTTCAGCTTTTTCTTTTGTGGGAGTGTCTCTCTCAGTAATATAGGCTGAGTGAATCCAGGATGCTTTTGTCTTTACTTACATTCATGTCTGAACAGCTTCAATCCTGCTGGTTTTACAATGGCCCTCACAATCTCCTGATCTGAACATCATTGAATATCTGTGACTAGACTTCAAAAGAGCCGCATTCCAGACGAGCCAGGACTCTCATAGAATTGGAAGATGTCTCCAAGGAAGAGCAGTGCATGCAAGACGAGCCAGGAATCTCACAGAACTGGAAGACGTCCCCAAAGAACAATAGATGAAAATCCCTCAAACAAGACTTGAAAGACTCTTGGCTGGATACAAAAAATGTTTACAAGTTGTGATACTTGCCCAAGGAGGTGTTTTTGGGATTTTTGGGATTTTAAGGATAAGTTCACATTGTCCGAGGGCGTTAAATTTTCAGTGGTATTGAGATCAGGGTTTTGTGATGGCC
The DNA here is from genome assembly GCF_048569485.1 of Anomaloglossus baeobatrachus. Classification (NCBI taxonomy): domain Eukaryota; kingdom Metazoa; phylum Chordata; class Amphibia; order Anura; family Aromobatidae; genus Anomaloglossus; species Anomaloglossus baeobatrachus. Next base: position 64,512,926 of record NC_134364.1, on the reverse strand, counting down.
GCTCCAAAAGATTGACTTAGTTATCCTTAAGCCACTTTCTAACCAATTGGCAGTAGCTTTGGGTCATTGTCTACTTGGAAGACCCATTTGCGCCCAAGCTTTAGGTTCCTGGCTGATGTTTTGATATGTTCTTCAGTATTGCCACAAAATCTTCTTTCCTCATGATACCATGTATTTTGTGAAGTGCACCAGTCCCTCCTGCAGCAAAACAACCCCACAACATGATGCTGCCGCCCCCGTGTTTTACAGTTGGCATGGTATTCTTAGGCTTCAAAGCTTCTCCTTTTTTCTCCAAATGTAACGATGGTCATTATGGCCAAACAGTCAATTTTAGTTTCGGCAGACCACAGGACATGTCTCCAAAACTTAAGGTCTTTGTTCCTGTATGCATTTGCAAACATTAATCTGCCTTTTTGATGTTTCTTCTGGAGTAATGGCTTCCTCCTGGCAGAGTAGCCTTTCAGCCCATGTTGATAAAGTACTCGTTTCACTGTGGATAGTGACACAATCTTACCAGCTTCCACCAGCATCTTCACAAGGTCTTTTGCTTTTGTTCTTGGGATGATCTGCACATGTCTGACCAAAGCACGTTCATCTCTGGTACACAGAACCTGTCTCCTTACTGAGCGGTATGATGGCTGGACATTCCCATCCTGTTTGTACTTCCACAGAATTGTTTGTTCAGATGAACGAGGCACCTTCAGGCATCTGGAAATTGCACCCAAGGATGAACCAAACTTGTGCAAGTCTACAATTCTCTTCCTGAGATCTTGGCTGATTTCTTTTGACTTTCCCATGATGCTACACAAAGAAGCAGTGTGTTTCAGGTGTGCATTAAAATACATCCACATGTGTGTCTGATTAACTCAGATGTTGTCAATAAACCTATCAGAAACTCCAACGACATGACATCATCATATGGGCTGTCCCATATTGTTTAAAGGCATAGTACTCTTAGTGTATGTAAACCTTTGACTTTGCAGAAAGTAATAATAATGCCTTAAAACATTCTCTCTCTCTCATTATTCTGGCATTTGGTGAATATAAATAATTTTGATTCTTAATTGACCTAAAACAGGAAAGGTTTATTCTGATTTCATGTCAGACAGTGAGAAAAACCTGCAGATGGTCTTTATAGAGAGCAGAGGGAAAACCTGCAGATGTGTCTTTTTAGAGAGCGGAGGGAAAAACCTACAGATGTGCCTTTATAGAGAGCGGAGGGAAAAACCTGCAGATGTGTCTATATAGAGAGCGGAGAAAAAAATCTGCAGATGTGCCTTTATAGAGAGCGGAGGGAAAAACTTGCACATGTGCCTTTATAGAGAGCGGAGGGAAAAACCTGCAGATGTGCCTTTATAAAGAGCGGAGGGAAAAACCTGCAGATGTGCTTTTATAGAGAGCGGAGAGAAAAACCTGCAGATGTGTCTGCATAGAGAGTGGAGGGAAAAGCCTGCAGATGTGTCTGTATAGCGAGCAGAGGGAAAAACCTGCAGATGTGTCTTTATAGAGAGCGGAGGGAAGAACCTGCAGATGTGTTTATATAGAGCAGAGGGAAAAACCTGCAGATGTATCTGTATAGAGAGCAGAGGGAAAAACCTGCAGATGTGTCTGTATAGAGAGTGGATGAAAACTTCTGGTTTCAACTGTAGATCGATAATAGATAGATACTTCGGACAATTTAAAAATAAAAGTCATCATGATATCAGACAATCCCCACACTCTGCATTTATTGCTCTAAAATTCCTAATATTTACCTGTCATTTTTGTAGCTCACAGGTAAGTAGTATAAAAGTAACATTAGACACTTAAAATGTAATTGGTAATTACCACACCTCGGCTTCACATTACAGCAGAATAAAGGAAGAAAATGGAAGATCGGTTTGAGGCTGGTGCTAAAATGTCATCTTTTATAAAAAGCCTTTCACTCAGCTCCAATTTGAGCAGCGGTTTTGCTGACAGTATCACCGGAATGCATTACTACAGGATTCAGAAGTAATTGCCAACATCCTAAAATAAGCCTGATTTCTGTAAGATAGCAAAGCAAAGAGCTGTTAAAGAGAAAAAAACATCCTGTCTGGAACATCTGCTTATAGTATTAGGCCTAACCTGACATTACATATCGCTGCATATGAAGATGGATGCATTAACAGAACATTCTTGGGGGTGACGGAAGCGGCGGCTTTAATTTTCTGATGGAGAAGGTTCAGAAACAAACACCGCGCGGAGCTCTCTACAAGGAGACTGTGCTCTGAAAGCTCACAGAGATATTTGTTTTCTGGTTAGGCAATAAAGGTATCACTTCTAGAAGACTTTTGTCATTTTTGGGCATGAAAGTATTTACATCAATAAAAAATATTCAAAAAGTATTCTATATATGTGACAATTCAGAAAAGGAAAAAGAGAAATGTAACAGATCTAACTATGGATAGATAGATAGATAGAGGGATAGATAGAGAGAGAGGGATAGATAATAGAGAGATAGATAGTATTCTGTCTCTTCCTGGTAGCTGTGAATCACAAGCGCTCTAATGATCAGTCCGTTAGATAACTGTATGATTGTACTCACACTACCGGCATCCACAGATAGTTTTAACTCAGCCTGAAACATTGACTTGTAGGAAGACCAGGAGAAACGCTGTAGTTTTCTTCGAGAATCTTGTATTAAGTACAAAGTAAAGGCAGGTGAAAAGGAATAATCTGTACAGGGTTGTAGACATGTGTCTTCAGCAATGGTTCCTCTCTAGACTAAACTGAAGGAGAAGGGAGGAGCATTCTATACAGAAGCCAACTAAGGGAGGAACATAGGGACAAACTTCATACAGTCTAAATCTACCTAGTAACAATAGGAATTTCCTGATAGGAGGAAAAACATGCAATGCAAGAAATATATACAACAGGTTGTTCCCATTCATGGGACACAACACTCCCCGTCTGAAATCATCTGATTTCACAAGTCCTTCTACGACGTAAGGAGTCAATCCTGTCCCTCGATGTCACGAAACCTGTAACGAGAAAAGAGAGAAACACAAAAAATGCAACACTAATGCAATGAAATCAAGTCCATGCTTGGTCGATGACGCATAGTCCTTGCGTAAAAATGTAAGGGTAGAAAAAATAAAATGAATTCAAGTCCAACAAACCCATCTTCAGATTGGGGAAGCCACAAACATGCCAACTCTTCCTCCAACCCAATAATCCAACGGTAAAGTTTTAGTCCAAAGGAAAGGTTCAAGGTTCAATTGGACACGGACAGTTTTGTCTCAGTACAGCAGGGGTAAGGAAAGGTACGGTCCCCGCCGTGGCAGTGTCCAACGACAAAGTTAGTTCATGTAACCTCCTTCGGTAAAAGTAGCATGAGTTCGGTGACAGGACGAAAGAAGATACGGGTTGAACCGCCCTTCGTCACCTTCACTTCTACCTTCCGGGTCTTTCCATCGTCGCTGAGTACAGCCTTTGTGATGAGTCCAATTGGATACTCGTTGCAATGAGCCTCTCTGTCTTTCAGCAAGACAACGTCTCCTACTTGCAGGTTAGGAGATGACTTCTGCCATTTGTGACGGCTTTGAAGCAGATGAAAATACTTGGTCTTCCACCGATGCCAGAACACATTGGACAGATGTTGTACTTGCTTCCATTGACGTCTGAAAATATCCTTTTGATTGAAGTCCCCAGGAGGGACTGAAACAGCTCTAATTTTAATTTTCTGTGTGAGGAGTGTGGCTGGAGTGAGAATCATTGGAGCATCAGGATCGGATGATACAGGAACCAGAGATCTGGCGTTTAGTATAGCGGAAACCTCTGCCAGGAAGGTCACCAGCACTTCGTGGGTGAGAGGAAGTTTGTGATTTAGTAGCATGGAATCAAGGATTCTTCGTGCGATTCCGATCATGCGTTCCCAGGATCCACTCATGTGTGACGAGTGTGGGGGATTGAACACCCAGGTACAGCCGTTGTCAGCCACTGTGAAATTAGTTCCACAGTCGGACCGGAATTGTTTGGCACGTTCTTTGTCGATGACACGAGGATGATTCACGCACATGTGCCAGCCGTGGCACGTTGAAGACTTGTAGAAACAGTAAGCGATGTGACTAAGACAATCTACGGCTCGTACGTCAGATGACCAACTTCAGAAGCGCTCGAAGCGATGAGGTCTCAACTTCTGTTTTGATGTCACTGAAGTGTAGCGAGCGGAGACGATTGGTCTAATTTCCTTGTCGGATTCTGGTTCCACCAGCTCGTACATGTTGCCGACGTAGTTATCGCATGTCTCCTCGTATAGGATACTTGGAGGTGTCAGCCACATGTTGTCACCGAGTTTGGATGCAGCAGTGAGTCTCGTTCCTCAGCAGCTGGGTTTTGTTCAGTGGGAATGTGGTGCCACTGTTCAACATGATCTCTGTCGAGGATATTTTGCATGAAGTCGACAAAGTGTTTCTCCATATCTGGTTTTCTTTTCAAAGTGTGTTTTAGAGAGGAGAACCTTGCGGTTGCTTGCTGGAAGTTGTTTGGCAACCTTGGCCTTGGAGACCGAAAGGTAATGGGACTACCCAACTGTTAGAGTCATTTTGAGATAACTCTTTATCCATAATCTTTATTAATTCCTTGTCTTCTCTCGTCGGTGCCAATTTGTTGTCTTCGTTTGTAGACTCGAACGCTGTTGACCCGAAGTCGTCATCCCAGAGGTGGTGTGCATCCGCGTAGTCTGGCGGCTGCTGTCTCCACGTGTTGTCGCTCAGCCTCTCTTTCACCCAGTAGTGATGTGGACATTGTTGAAAGTGAGTGCCGCGACCGTTTGGGAGGATGTGCGTCTTGTAGGAGGAGATCGCGTCGGGACTCTTTATTCTGCCCACGCAGACGTTTCCTATGATCACCCAGCCTAAGTCGTAGCGCTGAGCGAATGGCGTGTCGTGTGGCCCGTTGATTTGTTGGCGTACTTTGTGTAGCCGGAGGATGTCCCTTCCAAGCAGAATCAGGATTTTTGCACTATGATCGAGAGCTGGGATCTTGCTGGTGATAGTTCTCAGGTGAGGGTGGTGAAGAGCTGCCTCCGGGGTCGGAATCTCTTCCCGGTTAGCCGGTATCTAGTTGCACTCGATGAGTGTCGGTAGAGGTATCTCTACGGTATTTTCAAGAGATCTTACCATGAGACCACTGGCTCTTCTTCCGCAAGCTTCTGAGATGCCGCTGCAAGTACCTAGTGTGTAAGGGTAGGCATTTCCTTTTAAGCTAAATATGTCGAAGAGTTCAGACCTGGCGAATGACCTGTTGCTCTGGTCGTCCAGGATGCTGTACACCTTCACGGCCCTTTCTGGGTGACCTTTGGGATATACCCTTATTAGGCATATTTTCGCACAAGACTTGTCCCAGAGATATTCTCCGCAGACTTCGGTGCACGAGGAGGATACTGTGAGGTGGTTTGCGGCTTGGCCTGTACTCACCCCGCCATGGCTTGTGGTAGGAGAAGGTGTAGGTGCAGGAAAAGGCAGAGATGGGTGGAGCGCCTGTACGTGATCCGTGCTGTCACACTCCATGCACTTAATTGTAACCTTACAGTCCTTGGCAAGGTGTTCTGTAGAGGCACAACACCTGAAACATACCCCAAACCTTTTCAAGAGTTCCTTTTGTTCTTGAAGGGGTTTCTTCCTGAAGCCAATGCACTTATTCAGGGGATGTGGCAGTTTGTGAATCGGACACTGGTGGTTTGGATTTTCCGCCTTCCCGCCTTCATTGCCCTTGTCTGGTGCTGACGTTGGTGTAGGTGGTAGAACATCGGTCTTTTTGACTGATACTGGACCCCTAAGTTTTCTGTCATTTTGATGAGTGCTCTCATACCTGGGAGCTGGTGAAGTGGAGTCAGTGGGTTCTCTACAGGTGAGGCTGGGGTCTGCCTTACGTTCCGCGATGCCGTTGATGAACTCGCAGATGTAGGAGAATGGAGGGAAGGAGACTTGGTGCTATTTTTTATAGTTTGTTCCTACCGTGGTCCACCTTTCCTGCACGTTGTAAGGTAACTTGGCGACTATGGGTTTCACCCCACGAGCGGTGTCCAGGTAGCTGAGGCCAGGTAGGTGTGTGTCTGTTTTAGCCAGCTGGAGCTCGGACAGCAGGTCGCTGAGTTCCTGGTATTTTGAAGCATCCTTGCCAGATATTTTGGGAAGGTCGTATAGTTGTTTCAGCAATGCATCTTCAATTGCTTCAGGACTGTCGAAGCCTTTCTCTAGTCTGTCCCATGCGGTTGCGAGACCAGTTGTTGGGTCGCTGATGTAGACGGATCTGAGTCTTTTGATTCTCTCAGTAGACTGTGGCCCTAGCCATCTGATTAGCAAGTCCAGCTCTTCAGCAGCCGTAATGCTGAGGTCATGCATTGCGGTTTTGAAGGCACACTTCCACCCTTTGTAGTGTTCGGGCTGGTCATCAAACTTTGTGAGACCGGTGTTGGTGAGTTCTTAGCGAATCATGTACCTCGCAAAGTCAGACATGTCGGATCTTTCCAACATTGGGGACACATTTGCTGACTGCGTGGTGCTGGCTGCGTGGTTTGTAACTTCTCGGTTCAGGAACGTGGGAAAGTACGGAGTGTCGTAGGCATTTAGACCAATGATCGGTTTGGTGTGTACAATCTCTCTTGTATGCATGGCCGGAACTACACAGTTGTTGGGAGTGTAGCGCCTTGCCGACATGTTAAGTTGCATGTTGACATGGGGATACGGATGCGCAGGGTGTGGCTGTGTATTGGAATATGAAGCAAGTTCAGGCTTGAAAGGTGAATTGGACAGACCTGGAAGGCTGGAAGTTGTAGGTGGATCAGTGTCTTGAAGCTCTAAAGAAGTGTTAGTGCTGACGGGAATGTTGATGGTAGTTGGCAGTTCGTCGGCTTGGCTCAGCACGTAGTCTCTTGTACGCTTAAGTGAGTGTGTCGAGATCACACAAACTGGCGCTGCCTTCTTGGCTCCCACCCAGAGCTTGCTCAAAGACCTTTAGCCTTGCCATGGCCGCCACATGTTCACATTCCTTCTGAAGGGCTTCGATTTCTGCCTTTTTGCGTGCGGATTCTGCAATTGTCTCTGCTTCCTTGCGTCTAGATTCTGCTTTCATCTCTGCTTCTCTCTAGGCGAAGATGGCTTGTACTTTCGTTGTTTCTGCTTCAGCGTGCGCTTTTATGAGCTGCTCGTTGAGGGTTGAGTACCTTGATGAGCCTAATTTGAGTGAGTGCCTTAAGCGCTTAACGGACCTGGATTTGTAAGATGCCGCTCCTGACATTTGTGCCATTTTTGCTTCAGTCTCGCTCACAATGTTGCGCACGGTTTGGTCTCGTTCAGCATTAAGCTGTTGGAAGTCCTGTAGTTCTTTTTGAGACTCAGACGTATTTGATCTCAGCAGGATAGAGGAATATTTTTTACAAATCTCTTTGTAGGACTGGTATGCTGAGTACAGTTGTTCAAGGGCTCCCTCTGGTGGTAGCTCATGAGCATCGGGCGCAGATAAAACAGTCACTTGTTTTTGCACTCTTTGCCACAATAATGCTGTGTGGGTGTGCAGTTCACTTCTGGCTGTTTCTAGGTTCTCTTTAACCTTCCATGTTGGTTTGGTCAACCACTTAGATCTTTCACTGTAATTTAAGTGTGAGTCCATGTCTTTCTCTTGTTGCTCTAGAGCAGGGAGTGAGAGAGCTCTCTTTACCTCCATCAGGAAGGGTGAATGCTGCTCTGCACTGGTTGTCAGGGAAAATTATACAATGTTGCAATCTGATCTGGGAGCAGCCTGTGTTTGCAGAATGTATTTGCAAAGTCTCTGGCTGCAATTTACAATTAGCTTATGGGAGATTCTTGGTTACAGCTGCACACAGTTCTGATAACAGGTTAATACTTTACAGGGCACTTTCTGTCTGAAGCTGCTATAAAGTTTTATGCTGTGGCTTGTTATCAGCCCCTTGGGGTAATCCTTTCTCTGGATTGTATGCAGTATAGCACTCCTGGAAACAGGTTCTTTACTGATATATGTATACTAATCCCGGTCACAGCTAGTCCTTTTCACTATTCTGTCTCTTCCTGGTAGCAATGAATCCAACTGCCCTAATTATCAGTCCCTTAGATAACTGTATGATTGTACTCACACTACCAGCATCCACAGATAGTTTTAACTCATCCTGAAACGATGACTTGTAGGAAGACCAGGAGAAACGCTGTAGTTTTCTTCTAGAATCTTGTATTAAGTACAAAGTAAAGGCAGGTGAAAGGAATAATAGATAGGTTAGATAGATAGAGGGAAAGACAGACAGATAGATAGGTGGGTGGATGGATGGATGGATAGATGGATGGATGGATAGATAAATAGAGGGATAGATAGATGGATGGATAGATAGAGGGATAGATAGATAGATAGAAGGATAGATAGATAGAGGGATGGATAGAAAGATAGAGGGATAGATAGATAGATAGAGGGATGGATAGATAGAGGGATAGATAGATAGATAGAGGGATAGATAGATAGATAGATAGATAGATAGAGGGATGGATAGATAGAGGGATAGATAGCTAGAGGGATAGCTAGAGGGATAGCTAGAGGGATAGCTAGAGGGATAGCTAGAGGGATAGCTAGAGGGATAGATTGAGGGATAGATAGAGGGATAGATAGATAGATAGATAGATAGATAGATAGATAGATAGATGGGTGGTTGGATGGATGGATGGATAGATGGATGGATAGATAAATAGAGGTATAGATAGATAGAGGGATACATAGATAGATAGAAAACAAACACTATATGGAGCTCCATTCAAAAAGAATTCTTTATATCTGAAAATCACAAAAAGGAAAAAAAGAATTATATAGGTTCTAACTACAGATATGATGATACATGGTTCACCAAGATATGAGATATCCCTGCTCCCCTGGCCCTTTGTAGCCTATGTACAGAACTACCAGTAGCATGGATGATAGTAAATAGTAGTACTGCGCTGTGTATCTGTGAATCCAGCATTGTTGTGGGATAAAACACTTACTAGAAAGCGGCAGCACCCTCTACCTGTCTGCTTCCCTTCTCCCTTTCCCTCCACACTCTGTAGACTTTAAGAGGCAGCTGTAATCTGATCCCTCAGTGAACTGTCAGTCCATTTTCTATTGAACAAGAAGGATTTGTTCAGTTTGTGTTGCAAGTTCAAGAACATGAAGTGGCTCATAAATGGGGAAAGATATATTTTTGATATTGCACAGTTGCTTTACATTATATATTATGGCTGTATAAGTGTTTGCTTATGGTTAGTGATGGGGAAAGAATGATCAAGGGGAATTTTGCTGCTGCGATAGATTGTCAGACCTTTTTTACCTATCCTTCTTTAACAGGGTACTAGAAAAAGTGCTAGAAAAGGCAGCTTTCCTTAAAAAAAAAACAAAAAAAAGAAAACAGCACCACCCCTCCCTACAGGTTATTTATGGTTTTGCAACTCACCCTCATTTATTTCAATGAAGCTTAGCTGCAGTACCAGACACAACCTGTGGAAAGATGTGGCGCTGTTTCTGGTGGTGGAAAGCGCCTGCGCTTTTCTAATGCTGTACAGCTCCTTTAAGGAAAAATACAAATATTAGAAGGAAGTGTCTGTATTAAGAAATAAAATGTATTTTACTATAATCTGTAATGCTGGGATCGTAGGGGAATGTGGCAAAGTATGATAGATTCTTATATCTGTTCTTTTCATTAGCACTTAGTATTATTTATAAAGTATAGAAAATGAAAATTGTATTTTGCCAATGCGGATATCCTTTACCTTTCTTTGCATTGAAACTTCAGCTGCCAAGTCCATTTTGTTGTTTGACACGAAAATTGAACCTCTTGACTCCCACTTTTCCATTATAAGACTCATTAATTACGCCTCGTGAAGTTTTCTTTTTAAACAAAAATGCGCCCGTTGCTTCTTACTCTCCAGACTGACCTTCACCATGAATATATTCATTTTTCTCCATTGTGGGGAAAAAAAATTGCTGTTATTATGAAATGTTCATGCCCAAAGTAGCCATCATTAGTAATTCTTGACAATATAATGAATAAAATTATATTCTGTTATATATACTTGATTTTTTTTTTTTGAGTTTTACTTTATCCTATACGAATTTGCCAGAGCTTCTGTGTTGCAGTAGTAAAAGTAACTGAAAAGGCAAGAAAAATGACCCAAAGTGACAATAATTACAAGGTCACCGAGTAATGTTGAAGCCCCCTTACACATTAGACAGATGTGAGCGAAACGATCGTTCAGCTGGCGGTTATTTCTCTTGAGTGTCTGTACAAGGGAACGTTCAGCTCTGCCGAAAATATCTGTGTTCTCTTCAAAAGAACCGCTACTAGACTCATCTTGTCTCTTCCAGATTCCTCTAACAGCTTCCAGACTCTTCTGGCTTCATCCAAACTCCTCAGGTCTCTTCCTTATTCTTCTGGCTTCTTCCTGACTCCTCTGGCTTCATCCAGACTCCTCTATCCTTTTCCAGACGTCCCTAGCCTCTTTCGGACTCCTCAGGCTTCCTCTAGACTCCTCTGGCATCTTCTAGATGCTTATTGCTTCTTCTAGACTCTTCTGGCTTCATTAAAACTACTCAGGCATCTCCCTGACTTCTCTGGGCTCTTCCAGACTCCTCTGGCTTGTTTCAGACTCATCTGGCTTCTTCCAGACTCTCCTCTCCTTTTTCAGACTCCTTTTGCCTCTTCTAGATTCCTCTGGCTTCTTCTAGACTCCTCTGGTCTCTTTCAGACTTCTCTGGGCTCTTCCAGACTTATCTGAGCTCTTTCTGACTCCTCTTGCTTCATCCAGACTCCTCTGGCCTCTTTCAGACTCCTCTTACCTCTTCCAGACTCCTCTGGCTTCTTGTAGACTCCTCTGGTCTTTTCCAGACTTCTCTGAGCTCTTCCAGACTCCTCTGGCCTCTTTCAGATTCCTCTTACCTCTTCCAGACTCCTCTGGATTCTTCTAGATTCCTCTGGCCTCTTCCAGACTTCTCTGAGCTCTTCCAGACTCCTCTTGCTTCTTCCAGACTCCTCTTACCTCTTCCAGACTCCTCTGGATTCTTCTAGATTCCTTTGCCCTCTTCCAGACTTCTCTGAGCTCTTCCAGACTCCTCTGGCTTCTTCCAGACTCCTCTTACCTCTTCCAGACTCCTCTGGCTTCTTCTAGACTCCTCTGGCATCTTCCAGACTTCTTTGGCCTCTTCCAGACTCTTCTGACTTCATCCAGACTCCTCTGCCCACAGTTTATCTCTCAGAGGATAAAAGGATCAGCCCCTGGAAATCCAACATGCCGGATCCTTTTCTTTTTTCACATTATCTGTCAGGGGGGAATCTGGAGGCCTCCATTACCTGATTAGACTGATATTTGTGGGTTGGGCCAACTTTAGTCTAATGTGTACGGAGGCCTTAAATAAAAGGAAGAGAAAAGATTGTTCAATGGAGTATTCAGCTACATCAGGTTGGAAAAATCAAAAACAGGAGAACCAGAGTAATAGATTGTGCAAAATATAACAATGTTTATTGATGTACAGAAACATACATGAGACACAAAGGGGATCAAAAGAAAATGGCCATTGAAAAAAACATTAAAACAGCGTGGGATGGGATGAGTGACCCTAAAGCAGGGACAGAGAAATAGCTACGTAGCTACGTGATAGAAATAACCAATGGTAATTGTTTCATATAAAATATATCATGCATTGCTGCAACATGTGTAACAGTTTCAAATACAAAAGAAACTGCCATCAAGCATGGAGCGCGCGCACGTGAACAGGGACGCGTCACCCATATCCCGTGCACACGCCCCCGCCCACCGTGACGGCGGTCTCGTCAGAGAGAGGGGAGGAGCCAGCCGCCTCACGCGTACAAGGGGTCGGCAAACAGGGAAGTCATATGACCATACAGATAGAAAGAACACATGATAGATCACATGATCAGGAGGGGCAGAGTTATAATGACTGCAGTATAAAACAAACAGGAACCTCCATCAATTTGTATATAGATCAGTCCAATGGAATAATCTTCATATTAGAGATGTTTTCCACCACAATGAGTCCTAGGATTCATATGTAGAGATGTTATTAATCTTAATTGTAATATTCCAAAGATATCCTCATCATCAGTAGTTCATGAATCCAGGACCTCAGGGACATCAAAACGGGTTCTTAATCAGTCAGTCTTAAACACCGCCTGTTTCTAAATGTAATGGAGCAAGGTATATAATTAGTAGAGGCAATAAGGTATAAAGGCCAAAAAAGGAGCAAACCATATATGGACAAAATGAAAAAGAAATTTGTTAAAAATTAATAAAAAATCAAAGAACGGTGGCGAAAAATTTATAGAGAGAGGACATGGAGAGAGCCACCTATAGAAAAGGAACAGGAGAGCATTATAAAAAGCTAGGCCTATAATGCCTTTACAATCACCTTCCCTCCCTGATGAAGCTGTAACCACAAGGGTATTTACCGTATATATTGGCGAAACGTGCGTTGGATGGTTTCGGGGCTTATCTTGGTGGGGATAACCTTTGCTGGACATGCAGCACTTTCTGCACATAGCACTGTTTTGCTTCCAGTATCCTGTTTACCGCCATGTTTTTACCCTACAGGCAATGTAACCAACATGGTTATTGTGTATTTACTCTAGCCTCTTAGGCTTTTACATATCATATTTTACCAGAATTTGGGGTACCGTATTTATTATTTTATAAGACGCATCGGATTATAAGACGCACCCCAAATTTAGAGATTAAAAAAAGCTAAAAAAAATAAACATGGGGTCCGTCTTATACTCCGGTGTTGTCTTACCAGAGGGGGGCAGCGGTGGTGAAGCGGGTCACAGGAGGCAGAGATTGTGGTGGCAGCTGCGGTGGTCAGTGGCGGCAGCAGCAGCGGCGGAGGTCAGTGGCGGCAGCAGCGGTGGCAGTCAGTGGCAGCAGCGGCAGAAGTCAGTGGTGGCAGAAGCGACGGGTCAGTAGTGGAGCAGCCGATGCGGTGAGTGTCAGTCTGTCCGCGGTCTCGATTCAAATGATGGCGCCTGGAGCGGCGCATGCGCAGATGGAGCTCTCATCCAAGTGCTCCATCTGCGCACGCACTGACTCCTGGCGCCATCATTTAAATTGGGACTGCGGACACACTGGGACACTCACCGCACAGCCGCCCGCCCGCACAGAGTGGTAGCCAGCACTTGCCAGCAATTACCCTGTGAGCCACACCCTCTTGTAAAGACAAAAAAAAATAATCACTAAGTAAAAAGGCCCATATCTCTGGAACCGACAGATTTAAAAATAAAATAAAATATGGAATATTCAAGGGATCAGCGAGAATAAAATAAGAGCAAAAAACGGTCACTGTTGAGCTAGTGACACGACCCCTTTAAAGTGAATGGTGGTTCATTTACTGTCTAACATGGAAAAGACTTCTCCGATGGAGCTGATTTATTCCCATTTCCGTATTGAAACAAACTGTAAGGGCAGAAATCAAACACTTATTCAGATGAGTTGGACTTGATGATGGAACCAGTTAGTGTAAGGTCTCTCTCGGGAATAAAAAAAAATGGAGAATTTGGAAAATCCCACCAGGGTATGAGGGCTCTCCAGAAGAAGCATTTTGGGTTCTTAAGCAGTTGATGCCTTTTGCTTAGCAAAATCTACCCTTCCTACTGTAAAGCCACTCACTCAAAAGCTTACTTGAACAGAACATCCAGGGTGCAGGAGCCCAAGGTGCTAAATGTACATTCAGGGGGCTAAAAAATTGGCATAATGAAGACAGACTTTGAACGCCATACCACTGGCGCACACAGATAGAAGAGGGCCTCTGCACAAGAATACTAAATGGGCCCTAGACAGTCAAGTACCTCATCATAAGGCTCAATAACAGCAGCTATGTAGGTGGAAATGGGAACCCTTACCTCTGTCACATGGCGTTTTGCACAAACTTTGCCAACAGTCATGGCAGCATTGGACTCTGTTCAGATTGTGGATTCTGACACTCCTCCCAATGTTTTCTCTGGTGTCTGGGATGAATACAGGCAGACTCAGACATCGACCTCTCATGTCCTGATTTATACGTAGGCTAGCAAGAGTTAATCTCTGCTAGTCTGCAGGCTCCTTTGATCACATATGGTGGGGATACCTATCACACGTGTTCCCCTTCTATTTATGCATGTGGAATCCTTCTACCCATGCCAACTATAGTTAGTTCTATGTTGGTCTGTGATATGTGGTGTCTCAGATTCTCTCTGAAGAAAGTTGTGTTTAGTGGTGCTTTTTGCTTGGTGCGGTTGTGGACTTTACCCCTGTTGTTTTGTACTTCCTTCCTGCTCTTGTTTTCCTCTTGAATCCCTTATTGTCTTTAAATTTTGTGTGTGTGGGCTGTGTGACAAGTTTTTGTTTTTTTTCCCTTGTCTATCTTTATGTGTGGTTTCAACACACTTCTGTCCCATCCCTCCCTGGTGAGAGGGGGAAACAGATCAGAACTGGTCTGGAGCAGGGCCAGGAAGGAGACTCAGGCCTCTCCACCATCAGGAGTATCCCTGAGGTTAGGCATAGCATAGGACACCCTAGCTTGAGGGACAATTAGGAGCCACGGTTCTCTGCTATCCCAAAGTCATTTGGACTACCTATTGTGCACAGTTTGCACCAATATGTTTTATCCTGTGCCACACTCATTAAACTCTCCAAAATGTAGCAAATATTCTCTAATCTGTAGACGTTATATGGAGAGAAAAATTAAAAGTCTAATAAGTACCCAGAATAGTGAGGTGAGTGTCACTTTAAATGCTCCAAATATCCAATATTAAAAGGGATAACAAGCCTCAAACTTCTGAAACATTCACTCAGGGTTCCGTATCTTCCATGGAACCTTAAAAGGTGCTTTACACGCTGCGACATCGCTAACGATATATCGTTGTGGTCACGTCGTTAGTGATGCACATCCGGCGCCGTTACCGACATTGCAGCGTGTGACACCAATGAGCGACGATCAACAAGCACAAAAATGTGAAAAATCGTTGCTCGTTGACACGTCGCTCATTTCCTTAATATCGTTGCTGCTGCAGGTACGATGTTGTTCGTCGTTCCTGCGGCACCACGCATCGCTATGTGTGACACCGCAGGAACGACGCACATCTCCTTTCCTGCATCCACCGGAAATGAGGAAGGAAGGAGGTGTGCGGGATGTTACGGCCGCTCATCTCCGCCCCTCCGCTTCTATTGGACGCCTGCCGTGTGACGTCGCTGTGACGCCGCATGACCCGCCCCCTTAGAAAGGAGGCGGATCGCCAGCCAGAGCAACGTCGCAGGGAAGGTAGTCCGTGTGACGGGTGTAAGCGATATTGTGCGCCACGGGCAGCGATTTGCCCGTGTCACACAACCGATGGGGGCAGGTACGCTCGCTAGCGATCTCGCTGCGTGTAGAGTACCCTTAAGAGTTTTCACAAAATCTAACTTTCACATATGCTTCAAACTAGAATAAAAGCTCACGTGCTCCGCTTCCGCAGTGTTTTACTGCACGGCAAGCCACTCTCAGTACACACAGCCCCCTGTTTCTTTGCAAAATCTCCCATCGGTAGAAGTGTGAATTGTTCATTTCCTCCTAGCAGGACCTACCTGCGTTGGATATAACATGGCAGCATTATGCGTGCCTCGATATGCTCCTCAACACAGTTGGAGGGAACAAGACCTAATGAAATCTCGACGGGCAGCGCCGTTCTATAGTTTGGGGACTTTGGCTGGAATTAGAAGTGAGCAAAAACAGAAAGTTGTGGGATGTGACGAGGAAACATCCGCTCCGCTCGTGGATGCGCACTTTGCAATGACGGCTGGAAGTATCAAATTCTCAAGAAGAAAAGAAGTATTTAAAACAAAAGCACTAAAAATGGACATCTTTTATTATTGAAACCTAATTTACTAACAAGAAAACCTCATGAGGAGGTGGACATGCCACCGCATGGACAACGGGTATACGATGAGGGAAACCTTCCAAAATAGGGTCAAACACACCCTATCCTAAGGCGAGGGCTCAGTAAATCCCAGATACAAATGCTTAAATTGTGGCATAAATTCAAAGATGAGAAGAAGCAAAATAATTTTATTACACTCATATCGTTCTCAGGAAAATTGTATTCTTTAGTGTTATCTACTGTATGTAGAGGTGTTATCAATCATTGTACAGGTGGAGGAGGTGAGCTGTGATACCACCTATTGTGAATGGTGAATCATGTGTGATCTACTGTATATAGAGATGTTTTCAGTCATTGTACAGGAGGAGGAGGTGAGCTGTGATATCACCTATTGGGAACTGTGGATCTTTTGTTATCCACTGTATATAGAGGTGTTATCAGTCATTTTACAGGAGGAGGAGGTGAGCTGTGACATCACCTATTGTGAATGGTGGATCCTTTGTCGTCTAGAGTTGTTATCAACCATTATATAGGAGGAAGAGAAGGTGAGCTGTGATATCACCTATTGTGAATGACGGATCCTGTGTTATCTACTGTATATAGAGGAGTTATCAGTCATTATACAGGAGGAGCAGGTAAGCTGTGATATCAAATATTGTGAATAGTGGATCCTGTGTTATCTACTGTATATAGAGTTGTTATTAGTCATTGTACAGGAGAAGCAGGTAAGCTGTGACATAATATATTGTGAATGTTGGATCTTGTGTTATCTACTGTATATAGAGGTGTTTTCAGCCATTTTACAGGAGGAGGCAGAGGTGAGCTGTGATATCACCTATTGTGTATGGTGGATTGGTGGATCCTGTTTCATCTACTGTATATAGAAGTGTTATCAGTCATTTTACAGGAGGAGGTGAGCTGTGACATTACCTATTGTGTATGGGGGATCCTGTGTTATCTACTGTATATAAAGGTGTTATCAGTCATTGTACAAGAGGTGAGGAGGTGAGCTGTGAAATCATTTATTGTGAATGGTGTATCCTGTGTTGTCTACCATCTAGAGGTTATTTAACCGAATATTTTTTTTATTGGGGGGGACAAACTTTTGACATAGAGCCCTGTGAGTTCTCTCGCCCCCTCCTTTCAGTAGAACTTTTTCAATGACACCTTAAATATTCATTCTCCCGATGGCAGCGGCTGAAGATAACGGCAGCCATCATCCTCTTCCTATCCCGCGCTCTCTCCCTCTGTCGTTAGTATTACTGTTTCTTTGACCTTTGCAGTTTGCATCTCAGACTTTACAGTTCGGAAAACACTAATAAATCTTGTCAGAATTAATGCAGATGTAAAACATAGTTATTACCGTTTTCACTCCATAAAAGATGGACCGATACAATGTTATTACAACGGCGCAATTTATCCTGATTGTAAGGAAGATGTAATAACCGCGAGGGGGAGAGAAGGCTACAGCCGAGAAATACATTTTTCCTGACATGGCGCGTTGAGGAAGCGGCGATATTGCAGGCGAGGTGCAATGGCAGAGTTTGATTGATTTAGTGCTACAGAAACCCAAAAGGTTAATTTGTTTGTATTTGATTCTGTTCCGGGGAAGCGTTTAGACTTAGCGGCGAAGCTCGGATTTAACATTTGCCAGAATTACTTGCTACTGCAGTTCTTTAAAATGTGTTTGCTGCCTCATGATAAAAAGTCGCCACCGCATAAACACAAACGACTCTTCCCATTAATACCGGTCTCACGCACACTTATCTATTGCAAAGCTATTATTCCAGGAGGGCAATTCACGGTGGTTTGATGTTTCTGATGATAATGAGGTTTTGGTTTTTGTTCTTGGGGATATTTATGAGAGTGCATTCAAGAAGTCATAAAGTAAATGTCTGTGTGTAAAACAGGTCAGGGGCAAAGATATGGGATAAAGGAGCTGCAATGCAACCCAAAGGCTATTACGTGAGGGGACCTAAAGGCCACAGAAATTATTAGAAATGGCGATTGGTCGATGACGACAATAGGGTAGGGTAGCTTGCCAATAGCTGGGGCAAGGATAGCATTTTTTCATCCTAGTCCAAGAACCTTATGAATTCTTTAAAGTCCAGTATTGAATTAATTGTTGTTATATTTATTGTTATATTTTTTCTTATTTTTGTGTGGGTGGGTTTATTACTTTAACAATTTTATCATCCAAACCCTAACTCCAAACCTCCAAACCTAAGTGTAGCCATAAGTCTAAATCATATCCCTCAGTCTAACATTAAACCAATTCTTTGCATTAACCCTAGCCCTAATCCTAACCCTAGCATTAAGCCGAATATTAAATGAATACCTTTGCACTAACACTAAAGGCTGCTTTACATGGTACGACCGATTGTGCGATTTCACAATCGATCATACCCGCCCCCGTCCTTTTTGCGTCACGGGCAAATCGCTGCTCGTGTCGCACAAAGTCAGTAACCCCCGTCACACATACTTACCTCTCGTGCGACCACGCTGTGGGCGGCGAACGTCCACTTCCTGGAGTGGGAGGGACGTTCGGCGTCACAGCGACGTCACACGGCCGCTGGCCAATGGAAGCGGAGGGGCGGAGATGAGCGGGACGTAAACATCCCGCCCACCTCCTTCCTTCACATAGCCGGCGGCGGCCGCGTGACGCAGGTGAGCTGCTGTTCATCGTTCCCGGGGTGTCACACGGAGCGACGTGTGCTACCCCGGAAACGATGAACAACTAAATTAAACGATATTATGGAACCTAACGAGCAGTACCCGACTCACGATTTGTGAGCGATACTGCGTCGCTAGGAGGTGTCACACAGGCCGGCATCGCCAGCGATGCCGGATGTGCGTCACAAAAACCGTGACCCCGACGATCTATCGCACGATAGATTGTCTGGTGTAAAGCAGCCTTTAGCCTAACAATGGCCCTAATCCTAATCATAACCCTAACCCTAGCTCTAAGCCGAATATTAAATCAATACCTTTGCACTAACACTAAAGGGTGCTTTACACGCTGCGGCATCGCTACCGATATATCGTCAGGGTCACGTCGATAGCGACATCGCAGCGTGTGACAGCTAGGAGCGACAATCAACGATCGCAAAAACATCAAAAATCATTGATCGTTGACACATCTCTCCTTTTCATAATATCGTTGGTGGTGCATGCCACTGGTTGTTTGTCGTTCCTGCAGCATCACACATAGCTACGTGTGACACCACAGGAACGACGAACATCTCCTTACCTGCGTCCACCGGCAATGCGGAAGGAAGGAGGTGGGCAGGATTTTCCGGCCACTCATTTCCGCCCCTCCTCTGCTATTGGGCAGCCGCTTAGTGACGTCGCTATGACGCCGAACGCACCTCCCCCTTGAAGGAGGGATTGTTCGGCGGTCACAGCGACGTCGCTGAAAAGGTATGTGCATGTGACGCTGCCGTAGCGATAATGTTCACTATGGCAGCGATCACCACATGTCGCACAAACGACGGGGGCGAGTGCTATCGCTAGTGACGTCGCAGCATGCAAAGCACCCTTAAGCCTAACAATAGCCCTAATCCCAACCATAACCCTAACCCTAGCTCTAAGGCGGGCTTTGCACACTACGACATCGCAGGTGCGATGTCGGTGGGGTCAAATTGAAAATGACGTACTTCCGGCATCGCATGTGACATCGTAGTGTGTAAAGGTTCGATGATACGATTAACGAGCGCAAAAGCATCGTAATCGTATCATCGGTGCAGCGTCGGCGTAATCCATAATTACGCTGACGCGACGGTCCGATGTTGTTCCTCGCTCCAGCAGCAGCATACATGGCTGTGTGTGAAGTCGCAGGAGCGAGGAACATCTACCGGCGTCACCGCCGCTTCCGTAGGATATGCGGAAGGAAGGAGGTGGGCGGGATGTTTACATCCCGCTCATCTCCGCCCCTCCGCTCCTATTGGCCGCCTGCCGTGTGACGTCGCTGTGACGCCGCACGACCCGCCCCCTTAATAAGGAGGCGGTTCGCCGGCCAGAGCGACGTCGCAGGGTGGGTGAGTGCATGTGAAGCTGCCGTAGCGATAATGTTCGCTACAGCAGTTATCACAAGGATATCGCTGCTGCGACGGGGGCGGGGACTATCGCGTGCGACATCGCAGCATCGGCTTGCGATGTCGCAACGTGCAAAGCCCGCCTAAGCCTCATATTAAATCAATACCTAGCTCTAAGGCTGGGTTCACACAAAAAGGACAGCGACAACGACGTAGCTGTTACGTCACCATTTTCTGTGACATAACAGCGACCTTGTAAGTCGCTGTTATGATCGCTGCTTAGCTGTCAAACACAGCGACGCAGCAGCGATCATAACGTCGCTACATGTGCAGAGAGCAGGGAGCCGCGCACACTGCTTAGCGCTGGCTCCCTGCTCTCCTAGCTACAGTACACATCGGGTTAATTAACCCGATGTGTACTGCAGCCACATGTGCAGAGAGCAGGAGCCGGCACTGGCAGCGTGAGAGCGGCAGAGGCTGGTAACGAAGGTAAATATCGGGTAACCACCTTGGTTACCCGATGTTTACTCTGGTTACAGCTTACCGCAGCTGCCAGATGCCGGCTCCTGCTCTCTGCTCGCTTCATTTCGTCGCTCTCTCGCTGTCACACACAGCGATCTGTGCGTCACAGCGGGAGAGCGACGACCAAAAAAACAAACCAGGGCTGTGTGTAACGAGCAGCGATCTCACAGCAGGGGCCAGATCGCTGCTCAGTGTCACACACAGCGAGATCACTAATGAGGTCACTGCTGCGTCACAAAAACCGTGACGTAGCAGCGATTTCGGTAGCGATCTCGCTATGTGTGAAGCACCCCTAAGCCTAATGTTAAATCAATCCCTAATCCTAGCGCTAAGCCTAATATTAAATCAATCCCTAACCTTAGCTTTAAGCCTAAAATTAAATCAATCCCTAACCCTAGCTCTAAACCTAATAATAAATCAATCCCTAACCTTAGTTTGAAACTTAATGTTAAATCTATCCCTAACATCCCTAACCCTAGCTCTAAGCCTAATTTTAAATCAATCTCTAACTCTAGCTTTAAGCCTAAAATTAAATCTATCCCTAGCTTTAAGCCTAATATTAAATCAATCCCTAACCCTAGCTCTAAGCCTCCTAAAATTAAATTAATCTCTAAGCCTAAAATTAAATTAATCCCTAGCACTAAGCCTAATGTTAAATCAATCAAACCCTACTTAAAGTTAGATAAATTGAAAAATTGGTAAATCAGGTCTAAAGGGGGCTTTATACGCTACGATATCGTTAATGTTTGGTCGTCGGGGTCAAGTTGTTAGTGACGCACATCCGGCGTCATTAACGATATCGCAGCGTGTGACACTGACCAGCGACCTTAAGCGACCTCAAAAATGGTGAAAATCGTTCACCATTGAGAGGTCGTCCCAAAGTCAAAAATCGGTAAGGGTTGTTTATGCAGGTGGTTCGTCGCTCCTGAAGCAGCACACATCGCTATGTGTGACACCGCAGGAGCGAGGAACGTCTCCTTACCTGCCGCCGGCCACAATGCGGAAGGAAGAGGTGGGCGGGATGTTACGTCCTGCTCATCTCCGCCCCTCCGCTTTGATTGGCCGGCCGCTTAGTGACGTTGCGGTGACGTCGCTGTGATGCCGAACGTCCCTCCCCCTTGAAGGAGGGATTGTTCGGCAGTCACAGCGACGACGCCGACCAGGTAAGTATGTGTGACGCTGCCGTAGCGATAATGTTCGCTACGGCAGCGATCACAAACAATCGCATGCGCGACGGGGGCGGGTACTTACACGCTCGCTATCGCTACAAATTGCTAGCGATATCGCTACCGTGTAAAGCCCCCTTTAGTAATGAACAATGACAGTATTGGGTTATTTGTACTGCAAAATTGTGCATCCAGATAAGCACTGACGCCCGGGACAGCCGTTCTTTTGCCTCATCTCCATTACGTTACTGTTTCATATTGGGTACAATTACTCAATGAGCCTAGAAGTATTAATGGGGCTTCCTGAGAGATCATCCTGATTTAAAGTAGGTTTTGGGGAATTTGTCTAGTTTTTGTAGAGTATAGTTGTTTAGAGGTGGAGGGATCTTCTTTTTTCTGAGAGAATGCCAGGCATTTGGGGAAGAGTTGGCAAGTATGAACTTAACCCCTTCACGACCCATGACGGATCTATCCGTCATGGATCGTGTGAGGTTAATCCCCGCCCCCTGCCGTGGGCAGGTTGCGGCGATCCGCACACATATCAGCTGTTTTTAACAGCTGACATGTGCGCCTGCAAGTTACAAGTGGAATCGCATTCCACCTGCAACTTTTAACCCCTTACATCTCGCTGCCAAAATCTGGCAGCAAGATGTATATGCGCGCGGCCATTACTTTCACTTACCGCCACCCCCACCGGACGTCACGTGCGTGATCACATGACTTTCGGTGGTTGCCATGGTAGCACAGGGTCATGTGATGACTCCTGTACTACACATGAATTAGTTTCGGTTTTAATCGGCCTGGAGCCGAGTGAAGCAGAAAGTGAGCATATCTGCTGTTTACAGCTGTATAGCTGTGCTCAACAGATAGGGCAGAGTGATCGGATTGTTGATCTATATAGCCCCCTAGAGGGACTATAAATAAAAAAAAATTAAAAAAAAGTTTTAAAAAATTAAAAAACCAAAAACCTAAAAGTTCAAATCACCCCCCTTTCACACCATTGAAAATTATAGGGTTAAAAAAGTATACACATATTTGGTATCGCCGCGTTCTGAAATGCCCGATCTATCAAAATATAAAATCAATTAATCTGATTGGTAAATGGCGTAGCGGCAAAAAAATCCAAACGCCAAAATTACGTTTTTTGGTTGCCACAAGTTTTGCGCAAAATGGAATAACAGGCGATCAAAACGTAGCATCTGTGCTAAAAATGGTACCATTAAAAATGTCAGCTCGAGACGCAAAAAATAAGCCATCACTGAGCCATAGATCCCAAAAAATGAGAACGCTACGGGTTTTGGAAAATGGCGCAAAACGTACGCCACTTTTTTTGGACAAGCTTGTGAATTGTTTTAACCTCTTAGATACAAGTAAACCTATACATGTTTGGTGTCTACAAACTCGCACCGACCTCAGGCATCATCCCCATACATCGGTTTTATCATATAGTGAACACCGTGAATAAAACATCCCAAAAACTATTGTGCGATCACACTTTTTTTTGCAGTTTTTCCACACTTGGATTTTTTTTGCTGTTTTCCAGTACACTATATGGTAAAACTTATGGTTTCATTTAAAAGTACAACTCGTCCCGCAAAAAACAAGCCCTCATATGGCAAGATTGATGGAAAAATAAAAAAGTTACGGCTCTCGGAAAAAGGGGAGCAAAAAAACCCGGAAAAATGGAAAGCGCCCGGGGGCTGAAGGGGTTGTTTGACAATTAAACAATATACTGAAGGCTGAAATAGTAGACACATAATGAAAGAAGACATTCTCATCGGCTCTAACTGTTGACTCCAGCGCAGGCTGCTTGAGTGGTCTCTGGTGGGACTGGAAGCATTCAGGCCTGTGATTGACTGCAGCTGTCCGAATGAATGGCTGCTGACAATCACACTCCTCAGTGGTCAAGTGACCAAAATATGAGACATTATCGCTTCCGGTCCCACTGGAGACCGCCGTTGTGATTTGACCTGAAGTTACGGGAATTAGATTGGATGAGTTTGCAATATTTTGTTAAGCTTTATCATTTCTTTTTGCTCAGAAAACCTCCTTTAAGTTTACACTTGATAACTTTCCCTCCAACTTTATACTTGTAAGCGTAGCTATGTCTCCGCAGTATGTAAACTCTATTCTTACTAAGATTAGCAAAGAGTCAGAGTGTAATCCAGCATCTGTGGCTTCTGCAGTAAAACTTCACATTTTTGGAAAATACTTAAAAACATGGGGTATGAATAGAAAGACACCGGGTCTACACGTTTCGAATCCTGACAGGGATCTTAATCAGGGCTCATATTAATCTATTCTTGTTATGATGAGGGTGGTGCAGATATTGCGCCAAGTGACTCTTTTGCCGCAGGGACCCAAAAATACCTGGTAAAAAAACTTTTATTTGTACAATTTTTTATCATCTACTTAATTCAATATATAGTCTTGAGGGTTGTAACTATATAGCATACTTTCCAGCTTAAGAGCATCAAGGGGATGTATAGTCAAGTGTGCGTGCTGTCAACAGTTTCCAGAAGTAGCCACATCCCCTTAAAAACCTTTGCTTCTATTTTATGACCACTCCATACACTGTACTCCACCTCTCCGATACACTGGGGCACAAGAAACCTTCTACAATCTCTGGATTCTGGAAGGCTTAGATGCGACTCTACATGGAGTCCCTAAAATATCTGTTCACGGAGAATCCAAGACGTTCTGTACCCCAGCATGGTAGTGCCCGCTCATCACTAGTTACGAGTACCGAGCACCCGAGTATGGTAGTGCCCGCTCATCACTAGTTACCAGTACTGAGCACCTGAGCATGGTAGTGCCCGCTCATCACTAGTTACGAGTACAGAGCACCCGAGCATGGTAGTGCCCGCTCATCACTAGTTACCAGTACTGAGCCCCCGAGCATGGTAGTGCCCGCTCATCACTAGTTACCAGTACTGAGCATCCGAGCATGGTAGTGCCCGCTCATCACTAGTTACGAGTACCGAGCACCCGAGTATGGTAGTGCCCGCTCATCACTAGTTACCAGTACTGAGCCCCCGAGCATGGTAGTGCCCGCTCATCACTAGTTATGAGTACTGAGCACCCGAGCATGGTAGTGCCCGCTCATCACTAGTTACCAGTACTGAGCATCCGAGCATGGTAGTGCTTGCTCATCACTAGTTACGAGTACCGAGCACCCGAGCATGATAGTGCTCGCTCATCACTAGTTACCAGTACTGAGCACCTGAGCATGGTAGTGCCCGCTCATCACTAGTTACGAGTACAGAGCACCCAAGCATGGTAGTGCCCGCTCATCACTAGTTATGAGTACAGAGCACCCAAGCATGGTAGTGCCCGCTCATCACTAGTTACGAGTACTGAGCCCCCGAGCATGGTAGTGCCCGCTCATCACTAGTTACGAGTACTGAGCACCCAAGCATTGTAGTGCCCGCTCATCACTAGTTGCCAGTACTGAGCCCTCGAGCATGGTAGTGCCCGCTCATCACTAGTTACGAGTACAGAGCACCCGAGCATGGTAGTGCCCGCTCATCACTAGTTACGAGTACTGAGCACCCTAGCATGGTAGTGCTCACTCATCACTAGTTACAGTACAGAGCACCCGAACATGGTAGTGCCCGCTCATCACTAGTTATGAGTACTGAGCACCCAAGCATGGTAGTGCCCGCTCATCACTAGTTATGAGTACTGAGCACCCGAGCATGGTAGTGCCCGCTCATCACTAGTTACAAGTACTGAGCCCCCGAGCATGGTAGTGCCCGCTCATCACTAGTTACCAGTACTGAGCCCCCGAGCATGGTAGTGCCCGCTCATCACTAGTTACCAGTACTGAGCCCCCGAGCATGGTAGTGCCCGCTCATCACTAGTTATGAGTACTGAGCACCCGAGCATGGTAGTGCCCGCTCATCACTAGTTACCAGTACTGAGCCCCCGAGCATGGTAGTGCCCGCTCATCACTAGTTATGAGTACTGAGCACCTGAGCATGGTAGTGCTCGCTCATCACTAGTTACGAGTACAGAACACCTGAGAATGGTAGTGGCCGCTCATCACTAGTTACAAGTAGTGAGCGCCCGAGCATGGTAGTGCCCGCTCATAACTAGTTACGAGTACAGAGCACCTGAGCATGGTAGTGGCCGCTCATCACTAGTTATGAGTACTGAGCACCCAAGCATGGTAGTGCCCGCTCATCACTAGTAACAAGTACAAAGCACTCGAGCATGATAGTGCTCGCTCATCACTAGTTACGAGTACTGAGCACCTGAGCATGGTAGTGCCCGCTCATCACTAGTTATGAGTACTGAGCACCCGAGCATGGTAGTGCCCGCTCATCACTAGTTACCAGTACTGAGCCCCCGAGCATGGTAGTGCCCGCTCATCACTAGTTACCAGTACTGAGCCCCCGAGCATGGTAGTGCCCGCTCATCACTAGTTACCAGTACTGAGCCCCCGAGCATGGTAGTGCCCGCTCATCACTAGTTATGAGTACTGAGCACCCAAGCATGGTAGTGCTCGCTCATCACTAGTTACGAGTACAGAACACCTGAGAATGGTAGTGGCCGCTCATCACTAGTTACAAGTAGTGAGCACCCGAGCATGGTAGTGCCCGCTCATAACTAGTTACGAGTACAGAGCACCCGAGCATGGTAGTGCCCGCTCATCACTAGTTACGAGTACTGAGCACCTGAGCATGGTAGTGGCCGCTCATCACTAGTTACGAGTACAGAGCACCTGAGCATGGTAGTGCCCGCTCATCACTAGTTACGAGTACAGAGCACCTGAGCATGGTAGTGGCCGCTCATCACTAGTTACGAGTACTGAGCACCCGAGCATGGTAGTGCCCGCTCATCACTAGTTACGAGTACTGAGCACCTGAGCATGGTAGTGCCCGCTCATCACTAGTTACAAGTAGTGAGCACCTGAGCATGGTTGTGCCCGCTCATCACTAGTTACCAGTACTGAGCACCTGAGAATGGTAGTGCCCGCTCATCACTAGTTACGAGTACTGAGCACCCGAGCATGGTAGTGCCCGCTCATCACTAGTTACGAGTACAGAGCACTCGAGCATGGTAGTGCCCGCTCATCACTAGTTACTAGTTCTGAGCACCCGAGCATGGTAGTGCCCGCTCATCACTAGTTACCAGTACTGAGCACCTGAGCATGGTAGTGCCTGCTCATCACTAGTTACTAGTTCTGAGCACCCGAGCATGGTAGTGCCCGCTCATCACTAGTTACCAGTACTGAGCACCTGAGCATGGTAGTGCCTGCTCATCACTAGTTACTAGTTCTGAGCACCCGAGCATGGTAGTGCTCACTCATCACTAGTTACTAGTTCTGAGCACCCGAGCATGGTAGTGCTCGCTCATCACTAGTTACTAGTACTGAGCACCCGAGCATGGTAGTGCCCGCTCATCACTAGTTACGAGTACTGAGCACCCGAGCATGGTAGTGCTCACTCATCACTAGTTACTAGTTCTGAGCACCCGAGCATGCTAGTGCCCGCTCATCACTATTGTGGATTTATCCCTATTTTTAAACATTACTATAAGCTATATTTATGCTATTTACTTACCCACAACCTCCAGTTTCTACGGCTGAGTAGTGGTGGAAATGACACCGAATAGTTTGGGAATCCTGTAATGAATCTTGTATTTGGACCCAGGATCTCTGAATTCTACCTCTGTCAATATTTTACACATCCTTTTGCTTTATATCATTGAAAATGAAACGAAATGAATCAAGAGCCGCGTAATTAATAAACAGCATTCTATTAGCTTCGCGTCCGCGCTCGGACTGTCAGCGCCGCATAGTAATGCCGCAAACCCCATAGGGCACATGAGTCATACATTTTAACTTGCAATCAACAATAACTTTACCATAAAACTTTTGTAAAAGCTTCACAGACCGTCTGCATTTATGTTTCGCTAATGACTCAGATCCCCCGCTTTAGATTTTAGATTGTAGACCATTGAGATTGACACTTCAGAGAATTTAATTGTAAAGTAATTTAATATTAAATCCAATGAAGTGCCCTTCTGGACTGCGTTGCACTCTAACTGATAACCAATTATTTTCCTTGGCACTGGAGTGAATCAGTAATAGCCATCTTCATTACTAGATAGCTCTCCGTGTCTCTTCTCCGTGGGTTAGATTGACAGCAACGTCCGGCTACTGATTATTTTCCACCGTTTTTTACATGAAGGAAAGATTGAAACATTTTGCAGGCTTTTATCTCACAAAATCCCATATTGTAATGCAGATATTTTACTAAAAAAAACCCAACATTTTAGCAAATTTATTTCATCGGAGGAAAAAAAAAAAAAATCCCACCATTGAAGTCTAAGGAGTTGTCCAGGACTTCTCTACAATCAGCACGATTTTTATCAATGAGCTTCTTCGGGTATTTCAACTTGCATTTGATTTCAGCTGCAATACCCGACTCAGCCTAATGCACAAGGATGGCTCTATTTAGGCAAAATATAAAAATAGCAACAAAAAGAGGAATAAATATCCTCCAAAAATTAAGCATTACTTACAGCAAGGATGGGCTGCAGTTGTACATCGGCCAGGTCAAAAACTAGTACTCTAGCAGGATGCAGCTAAACCCCCACTAAGTGGAGGCATCACAGGTGCAGGAAGAGCAAATCACACACACTTCCAAAAAATGGGACCTACAAACTTGAGGTTCCCGTGATGAGGGTTGTAGGCTTCCGTTTTATGGCCATAATACCAACTAAAACCTCATATTTTTTTGTACAGGATACAGCCAGGCCCCTTTCTGTTAGGCCTTGCATATTAGCGTTCCTGTCCCCGTATTGTGCACAGATGGAGTGTGGCTTGGCAGCCCGCCTGATCTAATAGTATGGGCGTTACCTAATAGGCTGCGGGCTTGTGACTGTGCATCTGAATGTGTGAACACTAAGTGGAGGCATCACAGGTGCAGGAGGAGCAAATCACACACACACTTCCAAAAAATGGAGGGGGCGACTGCTGGATGATAAAACTGCACACTGATGGTTTGCCTAGAGCGCTGTTCACACATGCAGATGCACAGTCACAAGCCCGCAGCCTATTAGGTGATGCCCATACTATTAGATCAGGCGGGCTGCCAAGCCATACTCCATCTGTGCACCATACAGTGACAGGAACTGCAAGGCCTAACAGAAAGGGTCCTGGCTGCATCCTGTACAAAAAATATGAGGTTTTAGTTGGTATTATGGCCATAAAACGGAAGCCTACAACCCTCATCACGGGAACCTCATGCTTGTAGGTCCCATTTTTTGGAAGTGTGTGTGTGATTTGCTCTTCCTGCACCTGTGATGCCTCCACTTAGTGGGGGCTTAGCTGCATCCTGCTAGAGTACTAGTTTTTGGCCTGGGCGATGTACAACTGCAGCCCATCCTTGCTGTATTTAGGCAAAATAAATAAATAAAAGACTCAGTTTTTTAATTTTTTAACACCTCCTTAAATGTCCACCTTTCCCAAAAGTCTTTAGGATGGCTAAAGCTTACAATAAGATTCTACTCTAATTTTAGTGTTTTTTAAGCAATAGAACATGGTACATTTTTAATACAAAAAGAGACATTTAAAAGATATGACAAAGCATAGTTATGGGAAAAAAAACATCAGTAAAACACACTAGAAAGGTAGCGGGTAGAAAGATTGTCAATACTAAGGACTGCAATGTCTAATGAACAATACCTGATAGTAATTTGCTAATCAGATGCAAGAGTGCACATTACGTACATACCGTCAAGCATCACTATAGACAATAATTAAAAAATGCAAAAATAAATGGATAAACTTACCCAATGAAAGTGCAGGTGCCAGCCCAAAGAGAGACAGATCCAGACCCCAGGACAGAACCCCAGACGCGCGTTTCGCCTGTCTGTATTACAGCTTAAAGGGAACCTGTCACAAGATTTGGCAACTATAAGCTGCGGCCACCACCAGTGGGCTCTAATATACAGCATTCTAACATGCTGTTTATAAAAGCACAGGCTGCTGTGTAGAACATAAAAATCACTTTATAATACTCACCTAACGGGTGGTGGGGTGCAGACCGGTAGGATGGGTGTCTTTGTTCTCCGGGTCTGGAGCCTCCTCTTTTGGCCATCTTTGCCCTTCATCTGAAGCCTGGGTTCAAGACGCGTCCTACGTCATCAACACTAGCCGACATTGAGGTCGTGCGCAGGCGCACTACAATGCTTTGATCTGCCCTGCTCAAGGCAGGTCAAAGTGCGCCTGCGCAGAACCTCAATGCCAGTTAGTGTGCATGACGTAGGATACGTCATGCACGCCAGCTTCAGGAGAAAGAGTACAAAGATGGCTGAAAGAGGAGGTGCCGGACCCGGAGAAGGGAGACACCCATCCGACCAGTCTGCACCCCACCACCCGTTAGGTGAGTATTATAAAGTGATTTTTACATTCTACAGAGCGGCCTGGGTTCTTATATACAGCATGTTTGAATGCTGTATATAAGCGCCCACTGGTGGTGGCCGCAGCTTATAGGCCCCAAATCTGATGACAGGTTCCCTTTTATCATGGGGATCTAATTTTAGTGTGTACAAACTCAAAAAAACTAGCATTAAAACATATAGGAGCCGATTCACCAAATTGTTTATATCAACTGGCATAAAATATTTTTAGCAAAATTTTAGCGTAAGATGAAGTTGCTCAATTCTAGCTTCCATTTGAAGACCACACTATGAAGAGGTCTTCACGAGGGAACGTCACACCGGTCCTACTCCCAGGATTATGGTCTGGAGTGGTATAATGTACAGTAGCCGGACAGCTCTAGTCGTCATTCAAAGTACACTGACAGCTCTTTGTTACATTGATGTGATCGGGGAACTAGTGGTTTAGTCATCTCTCCAAGTGTCCCTGGAGTCGGTTTTCAACACGACAATATAAGGCAACATGTTTCTCATGCTACATAAGCATCTCATGTGGCCTAAGTGTGCCTCCATGGCTGCAGCGTCATCGAACTTGTCTCCCATCGATCACATCTTAGACGTCATTGGTCGCTGATTACACAGGAGCTACCACCAGTGGATCTTGATGATTTGCCCAAGTGCATTCAGCGCAGAACCTTCCTCAGACGACTATTAAAGGGAATCTGTCAGCATGTTTTTGCTATGTAAGCTGAATACTGCATGCTGAAAGGGCTAAAACATAGAATTCAGGGATGCCTGTCTTGTTACTGTCCAATCTGTTGTTTTTCTGGAAAATTTGTTTAAGCAACAGGACACAGCAAGGCTTCTCATTGTTCGTAGTACAATGTCACAGGCATGACAGTCCGGCGCCTCCTCACTGTCAATGTGCAATGTCTATACAAATTAACACAATTTGCGGACACAATATATGAAAATATAAGGGAACAATCCCCACAATGGACTTTCCCGCTCAAATTTTGTATCAATTTGTATAATTTCTCTAAATAAATAGGAGCAAAAATCCCATTAAAAATATAAATGTTATTATACACATTCATTAAAACATACAAGAATGACTAAAATTGAGATTACAGAATAGAAATGAGGATCCAACAGCATATTGCGCATAATTTACATATTGTGATGATAAGTAGAAAATAACTAGCAACAACCAATGACTGCCATAATTATTACACAAAAAATATACAATGGTACCTCGCTTAACGAGTAACCCACTTAACGAGAATTTCACTTAACAAGCAAAGCTTTCTGTAAATTTGTAACCCGCTTTACGAGAAAGCTTTGCTGTGCGAGCGAAATCCTCACCTCACACACTTCTGGTTCCGTCCATCCACCGCGCTCTAACCCACACTTGCAGTCCACACAAACACACACACACATACAGTATTATGCTCATCTTACCTTCCGTTCCACCGCCGGGCTCATGGTTCTTGTAGTTCCCGGGTACATCGCGGCGAACTACAAGTACCATGAGGCCGGCAGTGAAACGGAAGTTAAGGTTGTAAGACCTGTTAACATTTATATATATATATATATATATAGGTTAAAAGACTGTTTGGTGGACTTCCTTGATGCTGCCACCTGCTGTCAAAACAGAGAACAGCAGGCAAAAGCCCCTGCTGATCCAAGTGACTTGGTACAGTCTGGAACAGGAGGAGGAGGAGGCTACATGTGGCTGTTTTGGAAGAGAGGAGTGTGCTCGAGTGGGCTGAAAAACTGAAGGCCTCAGTCTTCCCTGTTTTCCGAGGTCCAAATACCTGATAGTGTTGCGTGGCGTCCCCCCCAAGACACAGATCCAAAGAGGCTGGATGTGGGGCGAGGAGCCAGCCAGCCCGTGCAAGTTACAGATCCGGGACAAAGACTGAACTTTAGAGGTGTCTGCTGGCGGAATACGGGCCCCAACGGTGACGAGGTACCCCACGCTGAAACCTGCAGTTAAGTGTGCAGTAGTTGTATGTATATTGCATTATCTCTACTGCTGTGCACCTTCCCGCTTTTCTTCCCTTCCCACACTTCTCTACCTGTGTTGTGCAATACATTATTAAATTTGCATTGATTAACCCCCGTGGTTCCGTGCAGTCCTTGCGTATCCCGTTACCTGCAGGTTATTACATTTGGCGTAGTCGGCAGGATACGCAGGCTGGTACGGAACCATGGACGGACATGGGGGTGTCGCTGATGAGGGTGTCGCTGATGGAGGTGTTCTAATACAACCTGATGGGGGAATACCAGCAAGGCAGCTGTCCCTGGGGGCTATGCTGATCCATATACCAAAATTTACTGGCAACAATGTACCTCTCCATGACTGGGCGCAGAGAGTGAGGGGCATGTTGAGAGTAGCAGGAGTGACTGCAGAAAATCAAGGGGAGATACTGTTGATTGCCCTTGAAGGCCATGCTCAAGAGACTATTTTATTGCGCCCTGAGAGTGAACGAAAGACGTTAGAGCAGGTGGTGAAGATTCTTGAGAGAGTGTATGGCGGGAAACCAGAAGCAGGTGATTTACAGGCGCAACTGTTCTACAGGCTGCAGGGTGAAGAAGAAGGTCTGCCACAGTATGCAAATGAACTCCAGAGAATAATGAGACAAATGCTTACAGCAGAGCCAGAGCTAGCACAAACCCCCGGTTATGCTGACCGTACTCTACGAGATCAATTCCTCCGTGGGTTACATAACCCCAAGATCAAAGGTGCCCTCCGTGAACGGCTCAGGGTAGAAAAAAAACTAACTTTCCAGGAAATATTGGAAGAAGCAGTCTCCCGCACACAAACTGAAAATTGCGACCCGCAGAACGCCTGGGGTGAAGTTTGTATGCATAAGGTAGTCCCGGGTGAGAAAAACCGAGAACCGAGCCAACTTGAGGCTAAAGTGGATCAGTTACAAGAGACTGTTACTGCTCTACAAGACTTGCTGAAGAATATGCAAGCCCCGGCGTCAGAGGTAAGAACGACAGCACCGCGACCAAATACCCGCATGCATACCTATCAAGAAGAGAGGGGACAGATCGAGCAGAGACGATCGAGACCCGCTGGAGACTACCAGTGTTGGAACTGTGGAAATCGGAACCATTAATTCCGACACTGTCCGGAGAGGAAGACGTCGCAAGAAAGACCGCCGTTAAACTAGTGCCTCCCTCCATGGATGGGCACATGGTGGGGAGACCAACTGAGCTTAGAGAAAACCAACGCCCTGAAGATATAGCAGCCTGCACGCCGACGATCACGGACGAATTTGAAGGGAAAGAAGTAAGATGCCTGATGGATACTGGGTCCCAAGTGACCACCATGCCAGAACAGTTCTTCTACCAACATTTTGGACAAACTGTATCCATTGACAAAGGGGCACATATCAAACTGAGGGCTGCAAACAATCTTCCCATTCCGGTTGTAGGGGTTGTGTGGATGAACATACGTGCCTGTGGCCAGAACTTAGGCAAAAAAGGGATTGTGTTAACGGAGGGCCGGTACGACAGAGAGGTGCCAGCTATCGTGGGCATGAACATCCTGAAAGAATTAGACCAGTTGCTCTTCAACAAGGGGGGCTGTGATTACTGGAAGACGACAGTTGCTAACAGGCCCGCCCAAAAGGTCTTCCAACACCTTATCCGTGCCCGAGGACTGTGGAAGAATGGTGGGAGCCTCTACCCGGTGGGGAGGGTTCGAGTCCCAAGACAGACAACAATTACTCTACCTCCAAATCGTGAGACAGTCCTCACCTTGCCAGTCGGGGCCCACCGTACACTCGAGGGGATGGAGGTGTTGGTGGAGCCTTACCATGGTGAAGAGAAAGGAGACGAACCGTTGGTGGCTCGCACTTTAGCAACAGTAAGAAATGGAAGAGTTCCTTTCCGTTGCGTGAACACCGGTGAACAGGCCTACACCTTGACCTCGGGAGTTGTTCTGGCCCATGTCTACCTGGTGCCTGAAGAGGTGGCGGCCACAGAATCGATTGAATTGCAGCCCATGGCAGGGGAAGCCTGGACTTGGGCTGTTTCTATGGAAAGAAAAGAGAAACCCACTGATCAATGGAACAGTCGCGTCATCTTAGGGCAGATGGCAGTGGACCTGAGCCCCTTCGCTTCGGAGCAAGCCCAAGCCATAGAGGACTTTATTTGGGAGAATCAAGCCACGTTCTCCCGTCACGCAGAAGATTTCGGCTGTACTGACAAGTTTCAGCACGAAATACCCACAGGAGATGCCCCACCGATCAGGGAAAGGTACAGACAAATACCCCCAAAGTACTACCAAGAGGTGAAAGAGCTTTTGGCGCAGATGCTATAGAGCGGCGTGGTAAGAGAAAGTCAGAGTCCATGGGCTGCCCCAATCGTGCTGGTCAAGAAAAAAGATGGGTCTACCCGCTTCTGTGTTGACTACCGCAAGCTTAATGGATGCACGGTTCGTGATTCCTACCCTCTGCCCCGGATAGAGGAGTCCCTGTCGGCGCTGGGAAAGGCACGTTACTTCTCCTCCCTCGATCTGGCCAGCGGATATTGGCAGGTCCCTGTGGCAGAGAAAGACAAGGCCAAGACCGCATTTATTGTACCCATGGGACTCTTCGAGTTCAATCGCATGCCGTTTGGACTAAATAATGCCCCAGGAACTTTTCAGTGCCTCATGGAAAGTTGCCTTGGAGACATGAACTTCGAGGCCACGTTGATTTACCTGGACGACATAGTAGTGTATTCTGCAACCTTCGAGAAACATCTAGAAAACCTGGGCCAAGTGTTTCAGCGGCTACGGGCCCATGGGCTTAAACTGAAACCAAAAAAATGCCGGATCTTTCAGGAAGAGATTGAATATCTCGGACACAAGGTGTCGGAAGCCGGCATACAGCCCTCCGATGGGAAAGTGAGAGCAGTGCTACAATGGCCCACACCCAGCACAGTGCGGGAGGTTCGAGCTTTCCTGGGGCTAGCCGGTTATTACCGTCACTTTATCAAAGATTTCGCGAAGGAGGCAGAACCTTTGCACGAATTGCTCCGAGGGACTGCGAAAGGACCAAAAGCACAGAAAATTTGCTGGGGACCAAGACAAGCAGAAGCGTTACACCGATTGAAAGAGGCCTTGGTTAGCGCCCCTGTGCTTGCCTATGCAGACTATAACCTCCCCTTTCGGTTGTATACAGACGTGAGCCTCTACGGCCTGGGTGAAGTACTGGCCCAGGTAGAGAATGGTACTGAACGGGTGATTGCATATGGAAGTCAGATGTTGCGAGAAGCCGAGCGCAACCCGGAGAATTACAGTTCCTTTTGGTTGGAGTTACTGGCACTAGTATGGGCAATAACCGAAAGGTTCTCGGAATATCTCACGGGAGCTCAAATTGAAGTCTATACGGATAATAACCCCCTGGCTCACATCTCCACCGCCAAACTGGGAGCAATGGAACAGAGGTGGCTGGCACGACTCTCCAGATACAATTATCATGTGCAGTACCGCTCTAAGCATGAAAATCAGAATGTGGATGCCCTTTCTCGTGTTACCACCGAAGCCCCAGTGGGGGAGAGAGATGAACAGTTGGAGGAAGACGAAATTCCAGACTTTAGTAAATTCACCGCTCAAGTGGTAGAGGCTCGTATGCTGGAAATTACGTCGGGCACAACATCACGCCTGCTTGGCCAAACCAGAGAGGAATGGGTGAAAATCCAGTCATCTGACCCAGAACTGCTTCAAGTGAAAGAGTGGGTGATCCAGCAGCGCAAGCTTAGAAAGGAAATACGGGCCACACTGTCGCACGTGGCCCTCCAGATTCTCAGCCAGTGGGATAAGCTGTCGGTGCAAGAAGGGATGCTGTATCGGAAGGTGCACCTAGCTACAGAGTTGGAAGTACGGTGGCAAGTAGTGATACCCCAGAAGATGGCAGTACCATTGGCCCGAGAGGCGCATGAGAAGGGAGCCCATTTCGGACCGGACAAGACTTACCAGTGGTTGCAAAGAATAGTATACTGTCCTCAGATGCTTCGGGCAGTAGAGAAGGCCTGTAAACTGTGCCATTCCTGCGAGTTAAGTAAGGCTCCTCCACAGCAAGCACCAGTACAGACTATTGTAACCAAAGAGCCGTTGGAAGTACTCATGATCGATTATCTCAAGATTGGCCACTCCCACCGGGGCTATCAGTTCTGCCTTGTGATGACAGATCACTTCTCCAAATTTGCGGTGGTGACGCCCACCAGAGATCAGACGGCTGAATCAGCTGCTCGAGCCATCAGTGATGACTTTATCCGGGTGTATGGCTGCCCCAAAAGAATACATTCTGACCAAGGAGCTTGCTTTCAGGGCAGTGTCATGAGAGAGCTGCAAAGGATTTACGGAATGCAGAAGTCAAGGACTACGCCTTATCATCCACATCCACAGAGCCTGCAAGAGATTTAACCGGACCCTCCTACAAATGCTACGCACGTTGGAGGATGATCGTAAGAATCACTGGCCCGCCTATCTCGCAGAACTCGTGTGGGCGTACAATAATCGTGTCCACTCCACCACTGGGTACACCTCATACGTGCTACTGTTTGGAAGAGCCGGAAGAGGCCTTGAAGAGCTGAACCTAGCTCCCCCCGAGATCAGTGAAGGTCAGAGCGTAGGTTCCTGGGTTGATTGTCACCGTCGACGGCTGGAGACTATCCATCGAATTGTCACCAAGCGGTTGCAAGAAAAGACACACCCGCAGCGTAAACCTGTGTGTGAAACCCCGTTCTTACCAGGAGACAGAGTACTAGTTGCAGAGAAACACCCGAGACACAAGTTGAGCGAGCGCTGGAAAACAGAGCTGTACATTGTGATCAGAAGAATCTCGCCCCATGGATCAGTATACGAAGTGAGAGGCGAGCAAAGAGGCGGCACCCTCATCCTGCATCGTAATATGCTGAGGCCCTGCTATTCAGAAGACAGGACCAGACAAAGTACCTCGGAGATGGTGCCCGTGCTCGTCCCTGTTACCCTCGAAGAGGGCTCTGACGATGAAGAATGGTGGCGGGCCCCGACCAACCCAGCAGACTGGGAGAGATCCACACCCCCATCCGTTCAAGACACAGGTGCCACCCCTGCAGAGCAGGAGCCCCCAATCTCCAGCGATGGGGACAAGAATACTGTACTCCCTGATACGGCGCCGACGTCTGGTGACTTAGCTGTAGTGCCACGCCGGACTGAGCGGGCTAATGCTGGTATTCCCCCGATCGGTACTTGGCAGATGAATTTGTGTGTTCTGTCACTGGATCCTGTTTTAAGACATTGGCTCCTAAGCAACAGGTTGTGAAGCAGGGCAGGAGTTGCCACCGTGTGCCCTTGTGCAGAGTGCCTCAGGAGTGTATCGGCCGGGACGGCCGAGGTTAAAGAGGGGGGGGATGTAAGACCTGTTAACATTTATATATATAGGTTAAAAGACTGTTTGGTGGACTTCCTTGATGCTGCCACCTGCTGTCAAAACAGAGAACAGCAGGCAAAAGCCCCTGCTGATCCAAGTGACTTGGTACAGTCCGGAGGAGGAGGAGGCTACATGTGGCTGTTTTGGGAGAGAGGAGTGTGCTCGAGTGGGCTGAAAAACTGAAGGCCTCAGTCTTCCCTGTTTTCCGAGGTCCAAGTACCTGATAGTGTTGCGTGGTGTCCCCCCCAAGACACAGATCCAAAGAGGCTGGATGTGGGGCGAGGAGCCAGCCAGCCCGTGCAAGTTACAGATCCGGGACAAAGACTGAACTTTAGAGGTGTCTGCTGGCGGAATACGGGCCCCAACGGTGACGAGGTACCCCACGCTGAAACCTGCAGTTAAGTGTGCACACTACTTTTAGTTAGGGACAGATAGGAAAAGACTCTGCACTGTGTTATACGAGTAAGGTAACAAGGACTGTGCGTTTTTTTTGTTTAATAAGGATTTCTGTGTTTTGCTTTTGGGAGTACAATCTGAGGCTTCCTACCCTTGACAAGTTATTCAAAGTAGTTGTATGTATATTGCATTATCTCTACTGCTGTGCACCTTCCCGCTTTTCTTCCCTTCCCACACTTCTCCTCTACCTGTGTTGTGCAATACATTATTAAATTTGCATTGATTAACCCCCGTGGTTCCGTACAGTCCTTGCGTATCCCGTTACCTGCAGGTTATTACAAGGTGAGCATATAATATATGTATATTCCGTTTCATCACCGGCCTCCTGGGTCCTGTAGTGCGCCGCGCCGCTTTGCTCCACTCCACTCCAGGCATCGGCATCCATAGCAACGAAGCAGGAACTTCCTGGTTCCTGTCACCGCTTGTCAAAGGCAGCGCGCTGGCCAATCAGAGGCAAGCGGCTCTGCCTTTGACGTCAGTGCTCTGGCAGGAAGTTCCGCCCTCGTCGTTATGGTTACCTGTTACACG
Source organism: Anomaloglossus baeobatrachus (assembly GCF_048569485.1). Lineage (NCBI taxonomy): Eukaryota > Metazoa > Chordata > Amphibia > Anura > Aromobatidae > Anomaloglossus > Anomaloglossus baeobatrachus. Next base: position 64,474,522 of record NC_134364.1, on the reverse strand, counting down.
GCCCGCAGCGGAGAACAGCAAGTCCCAGGAGACCGGCGATGGAACGGAAGGTAAGGTGAGCATAATATGTGCTTGTGTGTGTCTGTGTGTGTTTGTACATGTTTGTGTGTGTTTGTACGTGTGTAGAATGATAGAATAGGAGACCAGAATGGGACATTTAACAAGTTGTGGAACGGATCGTCAGCATTGCAATGATTTCCTATGGGAAATCTTGCTCTGCTGAACGAGTAACTTGATTAACAAGCACAGTCCCAGAACGGATTGTTCTCGTTAAGCAAGGTACCACTGTATATAAAATTTACATTATAAAATTATTCCCTCAAAAAGTACATATAGTAATAAGGTATAAAAATAGTGTAAAGTGACCCTATGCAAATAAATTAATGCATACAGCAATAGTGCAAAAAATACCTTATAATAGTATATGAATAATTTATCAAAAAATTAAAAATCTAAAAATAAACTTGTGTATGAAAAAATAAATTTAAATACTATGAGGGATATAAAAATATATTAAATTATATATAAAGTGCAATCAAGTGACTATTATCATGAAGCTGCCACAACCATATCAATCACTAGTAATTGTGCAAAGTCAACCTAGAATTACTATGTCCAGGGAGCAATTCCCTAAAAAGACCACTAGATGGCGCTAAAGTCATATACTGCCTATAGGCATGTACAAGGAAAGTTTAAACCCAGAATAATACTGTAAAGCTGCCATTACAAACCATGAGGGCCATAGCGTGGAACATAACATAGTAAGAGGAAGTTACCTGGGAGAAAAATACTGTGTGCTCGCTCCTCACACCCCGACGTACGTTTCGTAGAAGAAGATTGTGTCGGAATGGCTGCACCCAGTAATCTAAGTGATACATTGTTGGATTCAGGATCTCTTTTCCTACATGGCTAAAACTAATAATTCTGATTGTGTCAGAATGGATGAAGCCAGTAATCTAAGTAATACATCGTTAGATTCAAGATCTCCTTGCCTACATCATGCTGCTCTCAGATGAGGTAGCAAAAACTTGCTGACAGATTCCCTTTGAAAACCTCAGTGATAGCAGCCAAGGTTGAAAGTGCCATGATTTCTGCACTTAGCGCTCCTACTGGATACTTAATAAATCGAGACGTTTTGAGAATTTTGCTTCCATTTTCTCTTTGTAACATGTTGATTCATTCTGCGATTTTCAGAACCCTGTGACTTTTCCTTCTTGGTGCTGCAATTTCACTGTTTAGGAGCGTACGTAAATTACGCCTGCTTTATCATTTGGTGCCGACGTCCTGCTGCGACTATGTGTGGCATAAAACACAGCGACACGCCACAAATCCAGCGGCATCGAATAAATCCGTATAAGCCATCATTTTCATGTACAATACTATCTCGTAGCAGAAGCCAGAATCCCACGTTCCATGAAGAAATGAATAGAAAGCGACATAATACTACTAACACCTACCTCATAGAATGGGGGAAAGTGACAGATCTCAGATGCGAGTGGCGCCAATTATGTTTTGTAGAGGAGGCATGACTGTGTTTATTGCTCTGGCTTTTATTCAGCAGCATTGTGCATCGTTTTGTTTTTGTTGCTTTTCACCGGTATTTTCTGCTCCCTTGGACAAATCAGGATCTATTCAAGTGAAACAGATTAGTGGCTGGAACCATGTAATCACAATAAGAGTTGCTGATTTCTGTCTTCAGCGCCGTGTAACAGATTAAGTAGGGCCGGTGTTTCTTGAAAAGGACGTCATGCAACTTTTTGCTCGCTCAAACAAAAATAAACTTTTGGGAAAAAAAAATAAATGTATTAACTCTTACCTAGTTGCTGTGATCCGCGGTACTGCGTAGGTAAAGCTCATAAGACAAGATTGTGCTGTACAATTGTAGTGTATAACTCTCTTTTTTTTTACTGTCTCTTCGTCAAAGATGGATTTCTCAATCCGTACCTACAAACAGGACTGGCGTCAGCACCCGGGCAAGTACCGGGCCCTGGACAGCCGGGGGGTTTTACTCACCGTTGACAGGTCTCCTCCTTTTACGCGACCACCAGGCAGATTCCCGGGGACCACAGTGCTCAGGCCGGCAGCCGCACTTTGCTGGCTGCCAGCCCTTTAAACCCACTGAACCCACGCACGCAGCGTTCCCTGCTTGATGCTGTAAGCATATGCATTGCAGTCCAGGGTTAATCTGTGGGCGAAGTTAACACGCAGTGCTCTCCTGTTCCACAGATGAAGAGCGTACCCGCAGCGCTAGCGTCAGCATCCTCTAGCTCTGCCTGTATGTCCTCCCACCATACCCAGTATTGTGTATACGCCCCCACTGATCATAGTATTGTGTTTGCATCTTTCACTGGCCCCAGTATTTTGTATGTGCCCCCCACTGTCCCCACTAAAGTGTATGCCCCCCACTGGCCCCAGTAACGTGTATGCCCCCACTGGTCCCAGTAACTTTTATACCCCCTACTGGTCCCAGTAACGTGTATTTCTCCCACTGGCCCCACTAAAGTGTAAGCCCCACTGGCCCCAGTATTGTGTATGCGCCCCCCACTGTTCCCACTAAAGTGTATGTGTGGCGCCCCTGACCTGGTCAGGCACCACTGAGTACTGCACCCATGCTGGGGACAGTACAATACAGGTAATCCAGAAGGCTGACCGAGGTGTGACTACACAGGCGCATAGTGATCAGGTCTCACACATGTACCTATGAGAGGACCCCTGGGGATCCCAGGAGGGGGAAAAGCCTTCACCTTCACTGGAATAGTGGAGGGGGCCAAAAGCCTCCATCTCCTCTCAAGGGGTGTGGTAAGAGAGCCTGGTTGCTAGGTGGCGTAGGCAAGAACAGGAGAGGAGGAGCAGTGAGCCGGTTCAGTGCAGAGTCCAGGGAGCTCGAGTGAGGAGCAGATCCCGTGGGCTGCTGTAGTCTGACAGCGTCCGCGCAGTGGCTACCGACGGGGGAGAACGGTCACCTAGGAGGGCTACCCGAAACCCATCTCCAGCTAGAGAGAGAGCACAGAGTGGGAAGTAAGGAGACTGCTAGGGAGAACCAGGCCCAAACGGGCGGCAGATCCCGGAGCGGGGATAGATCCACCTTTCCTTGCTAAACCTGCCGGTGTGGGGCCCTCAAAGCCCACACCACAACACCTAAAAGCCGCAGCCACGTAGCCACAGTTAGGGCCCATAGTTCACAGGAGGCAAGCAGCTGGAGTGATCTGGCCCAGGCAACAAGCAAACGGCAAACGAAGGGGAGAGAGGCTTCAGCAACTTCCCTGGGTGACCCCCATAGGGACTAAAAGTCGGGGTTACCCCAAACCACCAAGGGCTAAGGAAGGCGAGTTGGTAGTCACCATCAGAAGTCAGCCTGAAGGATACCTGGTTCCCGCCTGGTTCATCCCAGCTACGCCCGGGTTACTCACCCTGCCACCTGAAGTGAGTAAAACCCCTGAAAGACATTCTGCCTGTGTGGAGTTATTCTGCGCCTTGTGGTTCTACGCACCTACACAGGGCCCTGGGGCTTGCCTCACTCTCAGGAGGCTATTCCAACTAACTGCACTCACCATCAGCCCCAGGCGTCCCTCAACCTGCAGTGGCGGTCCCTACTGGCCGCAATACTGAGAGCGGCGTCACGACAAGAAGAAGATTCCCTACCTGTGACGAGATCCAGCCGAGTGGAGTCCCTGAAGGTAATGCACCGACACTACACCTGTGGGGCTTCACATCTGGCGTCACGAACAGGATAAGGACTAGACCTGTCCAGACAGGTGACCATGTGCCTGGGCGGTCCGCTTGAAAAATTGGAAGCGCCGCCATATTGCCACCATGAAAAGCGCGCTGAAAAACAACAGCAGCCCGCGCTGGGAGAAGTTACCGCCCACGAAGAGGTGTGGCTACCCAGAGATCCCCTGCAGAGTTCTGACCTCGCTTGTGAAGAGAGCGGAAGCGTCCAGAGACGGCGGAACGGAAAAGAAGCCAGCAGCTTGTGGCTAGAGAAAATGGCGTCTGAATGCAGAGACCCAGAGCCAGGCTCCGCTGCCTGGTGGTGTCGGGAGCTTGCTGAGTTCTGCGACCAACTGGAAGCCAGGGTCGGAAGGCTGATTAGAGAGGGACGGACGGAGTTTCTGTGGATGACCGCGGCGGTTCAGGCCTATGAGGGGAGAGCCGCGCGCCGAGTGCCAGACCGGGCGGTGACGACTCAGACCCCGATGCTGCCACCGATGGGTGAGTCCAGTGATGCCCCTGCCGGCGCGAGTGCCCCGACCCCTGCTGCCACGCCCGCAGTCCCTGAAGAGGCGCCCGGCGCGGCGACGCTGAGCCAGGCCGCAACCACGCCAGGTGCGGCCCGCCAAGCCCCGGCCGCCGCAGCGATGCCCTGCTCGGCCCACCAAGACCCGGTCCCTGCAGCAACGCCCAGTTCGGCCCGCAGAGAACCGGCAGCCACCGCGACCCTCATCCACGCCGCAGGTGTGACGCTGACCCAGGCCGCCGCCTTGCTAGGCCCGGCCCGCCGAGACCCCACCGCAGCAGCAACGCTCGTCCGCGCCGCAAGTGAGGTGCTGAACCAGGCCGCAGCCCCGTCAGGTGCGGCCCGCCAAGCTCCGATCGAGGCAGCGACGCCCAGCCCAGCCTGCAAAGACCCCATCGCAGCTGCGACGCCGATCCGAGCTGCGCCAGAAACGCCCATCCAGGCCGCCGCCATGCCAGGCGCGGCCCGCCAAGACCAGGCCGCCGCCATGCCAGGCGCGGCCCGCCAAGACCAGGCCGCCGCCATGTCAGGCGCGGCCCGCCGAGACAAGATTGCATCACCATTTTCCCCGGCCTGCAAGGCCAGAGCAGACACTGCTCCCCAGTCCAAGGAGGTCCCTGCTAGGAAGCCCACGCTGGGGGAGGACCCTGCATACTGGCAGCTGAAGGCTGACATGGAGGCCAAGTTCCCACAGGAGATGGTGGATCAGTACATGCTCCCTCCGCTCACCCCCAAGAGGATTCCGACAACTCCTGCAGCAACCACGCCAAAGAGTTCCCCGTCTGGGTCTGCTGAAGAAAGCCCATCCCCAGCACTGCCACCGAAGGAGTGCTCAGAAGAACTAAGGGGGAGAGGAGGTCAGGAGGCTGAGGAGCTGACCTCGGAGATACCAGCAGTGGATCCATGCCCAGAGCCAGAGATGTTGCCATATTCCCGCTGGGATGAGGAAGACCTGACACCGTCTGCGGAAGAAGATTTATCCAGCAACCTCACCTGGGAGCCTGCCAGCAGTGAAGCAGCCACCCAGCAGAATCAAGCCCGCAAGACACGGCGCCGTAGCCGAAACCAGTTGTCACCTGCTCCGCCATCCCCAGAGCAGAGAGAAGTCACGGCCAGAGACCTACAAGAAAAACGGTTCCTGAGAAGAGCCAAAGCCCAGGTCAGAGGACCCCTTTGTAGAGGAATTGTGGAAGACTTTAGCCTGAAGTCAGGATATGGATTCATCGTTGCACCTGGTATAAAGGAAGGTATCTTCGTCAATAGAAGAGATGTGAGAGCTCATCTGCCCAGAGGACATCCTGGAAGAAACTTAAAGATGGGAGACACAGCGTACCCGGGGCTCGACATATGCCCCCCACTGACCCCACTAAAGTGTATACCCCCCACTGGCCCCAGTAATGTGTATGCCCCCCACTAGCCCCAGTAATATGTATGCCCCCACTGGCACCACTAAAGTGTATGCCCCCCCACTGGCTTCAGTAATGTGTATATCCCTACTGGCACCACTAAAGTGTATGCCCCCTACTGGCTCCTGTAATGTGTATGCCCCCATTGGCACCACTAAAGTGTATGCCCCCACTGGCCCCAGTAATATGTATGTCTCCCATTGGCTCCACTAAAGTGTATGCCCCTGTAACGAGCAGCCAGGGGTGCCTCCGGCCTTGTAGTCGTGGCCATTGCTGTCAGGCTTACCCCTGGTTTCTCTGTTACTTCAAGATCAGGAGATGACTTGGTGGGGCAGAGTGTGGTGGTGCAATTGTCGGACGTCGTACAAACAGTCTTCAGGCAGGATGTCGTGAAAACAAAAGACATTTTTTATTGCACTCTCCTTCACAATCCGGCAGTTGTAGATGACACTTTCTTGGAGCTGGGGGACAGCCTGTCCTAACGTACCCTCCCGTGGGGATGTGCCCTGGTAATCTACTTCGCCGGGCTCCCACTTCGGTTACACACACACCGGACCCACACCGGTAGCTTCACTCTCTGAGGTTCCGTTCACTCCCGTTCTCTCCGGCACCCCCTATGGATTCAGCTCCCACACTCTGCCCCTTGCTGTTCACTCTCTCACGTCCCGGATCCAACTGCCTCTCACACACACACACTTCTCCCTCCCCCTGGTTTCTGCCGGCTCCTCCTTCACTGTGGTGACAGCCGTCCCACCCGGCCACTAGGGGGTGCCCTAACACAATACAAATAAAACATTTTTATTAATGACATTTCCGGTTAACTATGCTCCCTTTGTAGGGGGTATGTCCACCCACTACACCCCCCCACTGGCTCCAGTATTGTGTATGCGCCCCCCACTGTCCACCACTAAAGTGTATGACCACAACTGGCCCCACTAAAGTGTATGCCCCCACTGACCCCAGTAATGTGTATGCCCCCACTGGCCCCAGTAATCTGTATGCCCCCTACTGGCCACTGTATTGTGTATACTCCTCACTGTCCCAAGTAACGTGTATGCCCTAGTGATGTCTGTGCCCCCAACCTCCTCTGTGATGTATTTCCCCCCAGCCACCCTTGTGACGTATATACTGTAGCCCCCATGTCTCCTGTGAGGAATGTACAGTAGTCTTCACTGTACTGTACGCCATGTCTGCTAGCAGAGACACTGCCAGGCTGGGAAACAGAATTTAGAGGCGCAGTGCAGCCCGGCAGTATCACTCCTAGTAGACCCATTCGTACAGTGCACTGTGCGAGACCATGTCTTTTAGTGATGGCTATCACGCAGCGCAGCCACATGCCCGGGAAAAGCTGGAGACAAGCGGGGAGGGGAGTGAGGTTATTGCCGGCTTCCCCATATTAATATCTCTAATGTGTCTATGTGTGTCTGTATGATGTGTATCTATGTATGTCAATATATAGGACTGTGTATATTTTTGTCTGTTTATATGCATTTTTGTGAATTTGTCTTCAAATATTAATATCTACATATGCCTGTAGTTGCGTAGTCATGGGGCCACTGATAATCTTTTGCCTGGGGCCCACTAAAACCTGGAGTCGGCCCTATCTACAAAGAAGTGTTTTCATTTTGCTACAAACTATTAGGGCTGTTTTACACATCTAACATTTAAAATCCAAGTCCGGGACTTCCTGTTCCTGTCCTGGCTGAGGTGGCAGCTTAGGGGAGAAGCTCCTGCCACCCCTCACAGAAACCGACTAAAAACAGACCCCCCGGACGAGCCACCAAACAGAGAGCAGCACAGGAGGTTACCTAAAGCAGACAGCTATGGAACGGTACCTCCTGAGAAGTGCTGGGATCGGTGAATCAGCCTGGAGAAGCTTTGATATGGACAGAGGAGAAGATAAGATAATGGCACCGAGCCGGATGGGGGAGGAGCCTGAACGCATGGTGAGAGACACAGAAAAGCAAACACAGAGCTGGAAGGGGAGAGATAAGGGAGATATGAGCGAGGAGACAGGAGATAAGGAAGATATGAGCGAGGAGTCACAGGAGGACACAGCAGGAGAGAGGTGGATGCAGGGGACTGATGATGGTGGATCGCAATGGGAGGATGAAGGAGATATGGAGGCAGAGGGGAGAGAAGATGCAGGCAAAGCAGGGCAGCTCAGAGACACAGCAGTGTTGGAGGATGAAACTGACAAACAGCACAGGGAGATTAATCCCACTCAGACTCACAGGAAGTCAAATGCAAGAATTCATAGTACCCCTTCCAAAGGAAACAAAAAGCAGCCTACTACACCAACATCACAAGCCTGCAAGCTATTGGGGGATGGAGGTGGTGGCCCAGTCCAGACAAAGAGAACTAAGAAAACAGCACCACCTGCAGGCCAAGACAAGTACACACAAAAGCTTAATGTGGACTATAAAAAACTGGCTGAAGAAGTGACATCACACTTGTCAAAAGAGGTTAAAGTGGCTATTGAGGCAGCCATACAAACATCATTAGCTAATATGCAAAAACAGATAAATGCCCATGCCTCTAGACTGGCAGAATCAGAGCAGAGAATATCTGACTCCGAGGAGACAATACTGGCTATGCAAGCACAAATAGCAGCTCTAGCAAAATCTAATGAATACTTGAAGGATAAAGCGGACGATTTGGAAAACAGATCGAGACGAAACAACTTACGTATAGTCGGGTTGCCAGAGTCTGTGTCGATTGGACGGTTGGATAATATATGCGAGTTGGAGCTACCGCAGGCCCTGGGCATAAAGGCGAAATTCAGAGTTGAAAGAGCCCACAGAGTGGGTCCACTGAGACACCAGGAGGCGAATAAGGGAGAGGGCCAAAACTCAAACAAGAATACCCCGATAAGAGCCAGGCAGGTGATTGTCAAGTACCTTGATTATAAGCATAAGGAGGAAATATTGAGGGCCTTTAGAGAACGAAAGCGTCCACTACAATATCAAGGCAACAGACTGCTAATTTTTGGGGATTATTCAGCGGAAGTATCCAGAAGGAGAAAAGAATTTACCAAAATTTGCTCATTTCTGTACAACAAAAAAGTAAAGTGCCAGCTATTATACCCTGCTACACTGAAAGTTAGAAACCCCAATGGCTCGTTTGTATACTACAAGGACTACAAAGAAGCAGAAAACATTCTCATGGCAGAGCTCAACAAGACTAGGTCAGAAAGGCAAGTAAAAGGAGCTAGTGGAGAAGGGAATAATAGAAGAGGATCCCCCACAAGCTCAGGAAGAGATGTGGGACGTCTTGGGGGACAAAAGCAAGTCGAGACCAGGGAGGAAAGGAGGCCAAGCCCGGGTCGACAGCATAATTCTCGCCTGGAACACAGGAACCAACCCTTGGAGAGAAACCATGATACCTGAACTGGAACTCGCTCATTGTTTTTCCTTTTTTTGCCTGTTTTTTTTTTTTTTTTTTTTTTTCTCTCTTCCCAAACAGGGAGAGGCGTTGAGGAGGATGCATTACGGAGAGAGGGTTGGGGAGGTGAGAGGAGGAGGGGGAAGGGAGAAAAGAGAGGAAAACATCCCAAAGTCTGGGTCCTCTTCCCCCCCTCTTTTTTTTTTTTTTTTGTTCTTCTCCTTTCTTTCTCCATCTTCTCTCCCCTTGGTCTTTTTTTTTCTTTTTTTCTTTTTCTCCTTTGTCCAGGAACATCATCCAAATTCAAATGAAGTGGGCCTGTTCTGGGCGGACTGATGGCTACCTGGAGTCAGAGATAAGTAGGACTGGAGAATCTTGCTGAGGTTTTGACATACTGTGCTAATTTTTGCATAATTTTCAAAGGCTTATTCAAGTTAGTCCGGGGATAGAACATATATTTTTTGGGGGGTGATTAGGGAGCTACATATTTTGGCTAGGAATAGGGGAGCTCACCAACGTGGCGGGAAACGCCGTGGATTTCTCGGAAGGGAAAATATGTTTTACAGTTACATGCTTTTTGTTGTATTTGTTATATTTGCAAGGTGGGGAAAGGGAGTGTCGATTTTGTGGTACCAACTGTGATTCTAGTGTCGAACATCTCGTCTTCCTTGATGCAGGGGCCCATAGGGGAGGGAGTAGTAAAAGCAGAATACACAGGTTAACATGATACAGATAACTACGTGGAATGTTAAAGGGCTGAGATCACCTAACAAACGAGCAATGATATTGAGACATCTGAAAAGACTAAAGACAGACATTGCCTTATTACAGGAAACCCACTTGGGGGGGGAGGACTTTTTCCGCATGAAGAAACATTGGGTGGGCACCGTTTACGGGGCAGCGGCACAAGGTAGAAAAGCGGGCACTATGATTCTAATAAATAAACAATTCAGTCATGAGGTAGTGGCACATGAGGCAGACGACCATGGAAGGTGGCAGCACTTAACAATCGTTAGTCCAGCGGGTAAACTCAGTATTTATAATGTCTATGGCCCAAATTCACAACAAATCACATTCCATGATGACATAAAGGCCACCATATTAGCAGATGGGGAGGCTAACATTATAGTGGGAGGCGATTTTAACACTGTCCCAGACTCAGCTGAAGATAGGAGGAGGGGCGAGGAGGGGACAGCTAATGTGGGCAGGAGTTTAGACAATAGGGATGTAACATTAGAAGACGTAGGACTGAAAGACATCTGGAGACTAACTCACCCACATGACAGAGAGTATACACACTTCTCTCACCCTCATGATAGCTGGTCACGTATTGATCAGTTCTGGATCTCGCAAGACTTACTGAGTGGAACGCAAGATTGTGTGATAGAGAATATGGTGATCTCTGATCATAGTCCGGTGACATTGGGCATTAGAGAGAAATTCAGGAGAGGTACCGATATCATATGGAGATTCCCATCGTTCCTTCTCAGGCAAGATAATTTCCACAAGGTGCTACAGGAGTGGTGGGGAGAATTCGCAGAGGACAATAAGGAACATAGAGAGTCCCCAGTGATATTTTGGGAAACGGCAAAAGCGGTCCTAAGGGGCCGTCTGGTGGGGTACGCAGCCATGATCAAACGGAAAACCAATGAGAATTATAATTTCCATAGTGAAGCAGTACGGGTAGCATATACAAATTATGTGACAAATAGATCTCCCATGACAAAAGGCAGATGGTTGGAGGCAAAAGAGGGATTTGACGAATGGGCCAAAAAAAAGGAACAACTATTCTGGTCGCACAAGGAGGTTGACTTACATAGGTTTGGCAACAAGGCGGGAAGGATGTTGGCCAATCTGGCAAGGGGCAGCAGAAAGATGACAGTGATCTCTAAACTGAAAACAAAGGGGGGAGAGGTGACTACGGATCCTAAGGACATTAATAAACTGTTGGGAGATTACTATAGAAAACTATATGGGTCAGGGAATAACGACATGACTGATGAGGCAGAGTGGCTAAGACAAGCCCAAATGCCTAGCTTGACGGAGGAAGATTTGAGTGCCTTAAACGCAGATATCACAGTAGAGGAGGTGACGAGAACAATTGGGGAGCTTAACACCAACAAGGCACCGGGACCTGACGGTTTCAATAGTGAATTCTATAAGGCTCTGAAGGATCTGATCTCGCCGGATCTAACCTCAGTCTTTAATGCTTTCCTGGGAGGGGCGGAAATACCCAAAAATTCCAACATAGCATATATTAAATTACTCCCCAAGGGAACCAAGGACCTGGATGATCCCTCTAGTTATAGACCTATATCGCTCATAAATCAGGATTTAAAAATTATGTCCAAGATCATGGCTAATAGACTGGCCGAGATCTTACCTAGGATCATTACGAATCACCAGGTGGGGTTTATTAAGGGGAGAAATGCCGTTACCAATATCCGAAAGACAATTCTAGTGGTAGACGCGGTTAGACTGGGTCTCACTGAGGGAGGGGCTAGACCTGCCCTAGTTACACTTGACGCAGAAAAAGCGTTTGATAATGTAAATTGGGGGTGGTTAGACAGGGTAATGGAGGCCATAGGGATTGTAGGCAAGATGAGACTTTACATTAGAAACCTTTATGCCAACTCGGGAGCTAGGGTTCACACTCCGGGCTTTCTATCAGACGTGTTCCCTTTGATGAAGGGAACAAGACAGGGCTGCCCATTATCTCCTCTTTTATTCAACCTGGCAATCGAGCCGTTGTCAAGAATACTACAGGGACAAAATAGCTTTAAAGGAATCAAGATAAGGGGTTCAGAAGTAAAGACAGCGCTTTTTGCTGATGACATCATACTTTATATGGGGGACCCCGGTGCGGATTTGCCACAGACTCTTGCCTTGATTGAAAAATTTGGCTCATTCTCCGGTTTCAAACTGAACAAAAAAAAATGCGAGATCATGTTCCTAAAGGGGCATCATGGGACAATGGGGGGACAAATAAGGGATGGCTGTCTATGTGGAATTCCTATAGCACAATCTTCAATTAAATACCTGGGAGTGCATATAGGAAGATCGGTGGAAATAATCTATAACTTGAATTATGGACCGCTAATCAGGAAAATTATAGTTCAATTAAAGGGATGGAAAGGTCTGCCACTTCCATTACTGGCAAGATGTCACCTGATAAAAATGATGAGCTTTCCTAGGCTGCTGTATCCCTTCCAGACAATCCCGCTATTGCTAAAACTAAAGGATGTGAATAAGCTCAACTCCGCGTATACAGAATTTCTGTGGAGGGGAAGGAAACCCAGAATAAAGCTGCGTACGCTGATGAAGTCAGCAGAGGAGGGAGGTCTAAACTTTCCAGATGTCCAAGGGTATAATCTTGTATGTATCATGAGGCATGTAATTGATTGGGTGAGAGGAACGAGTAGGCACTCAGATCATGCGATGGAAACTAAATATGCGTCACCGTGGGATCTGACGTCCATTCTGCACTCCCCACTATCCAGGGTTGAAGGGCACATAAGGAACTCAATTATATTCCGAGACACCATGCTAACATGGAAGTCGGTAAGGAAAAAACTGGGGCTCTCATGGAAAGTGTCCAAGTACTTGAACCCCTGGGCATTCCCAAATTTTCCCCTGGGACGAGAAAACAAGCTATTTACTAGATGGAAAGAGAGGGGAGTCAGGAGAATGATAGATGTTATGAATGTGGAGGACAGGAGGTGGATGACAGGTCGGGAAGTGCTGGATAAGTACAACCTTAATAGCTCACATGTCATCCAGTATGAACAATTGAAACATGGAATAATAGGAGACCTGGGTGTGGTTGGAAGAGAGCTGAACAGAAGTTCGATTGATGAGTTACTGGAATGTGATGTAACAAGTATAAATGTCTCTAAAATTTATCGATCGCTAAGGGGGGTGCTTATCTCTCGGGAGGATAGTCGGACTTTAAAAGCGTGGGGGAAACAATTGGGAAGGGAAGAAGTGGTGGATGATATACTGAGAGGATGGGTACAAGTGCGGAAACACATTACCAATGAGAGATGGAGAGACACTCAATTCAGAATTCTACATAGGGCCATTATAGGTTTCAACATACCAGGTAGGGATAGGTGGTGTCCTAAGTGTCAAAAAGAAAAAACGGATATGCTGCATGGGCTATGGGAATGTGAGACAATCGCTAGGTTCTGGAACCAGGTCAGACTATTTGCCCAGTCAACATGGGGAATTTTCAGCAAACTAGACTTAATGGTGTGGATTTTCCACTCCTTTGAGGGAGGAGTAGGAGGAGGACCGAGCACGCAGGAAAAGAGGAAATACGCAATAATGCATGACATAGCCTTGATAGCTAAGCGTTGCATCTTAAAACACTGGATTCAAAGGGAGGGCCCATCCATAAAGGAGGTTGTGGGCGAACTACACAACCTTCTGAAGTGGGAAAAACTAGAAGCGGAGAGGGATAAAGATGGGTTGACAGCCAAGTTTTTTGTGAGATGGAGACATTTTATTGAAAGCCAATTCACACAGGGAGAAATAATTAACCTGATGGCACCTTTTGTTCACTCGGAGTGGTATATCCTGAGCGATATCCAGGACAGCCTGGGTAAACTGAGAATCACCTAGGAGGGGGCTCTGGCGGGAGGGGGAGACGAGACGGTTGGGAATACCAAGACACGCTAGCAAAATTGAAATCATTCAGGGACGACACAGAGATTTAACGAATTGTATTGCATATGCTATATTATATTTCATTACCTATGTTTTGGTTTAATGTTACTGTATACTATCTTAAATCGAACAGCAACATGGAACTCCAAATTGGGGTATCACCCACCTCTATGTCACATTTTGTCAGACGAATGTTCTTCTTTTGCAATGATACTTGTCATGTTTATACAAATTTGAAAAATCAATAAAAAACGTTTTGGAAAAAAAAAAATCCAAGTCCGGATAACATTGTCCAGACTGGCGGTTGGTCTTTGGACCCAAACTCAACAGCCCCACAGGTATATACTGTAGACCATGGGTCCCCAATTCCAGTCCTCAAGGGCCGCCAACAGTGCATGTTTTCAGGATTTCCTTAGTATTGCACATGTGATAATTTAATCACCTGCACAGTTGATGATTCCAACACCCATGCAATGCTAAGGAAATCCTGAAAACATGCACTGTTGGCGGCCCTCGAGGACTGGAGTTGGGGAACCCTGCTGTAGACGGCATGGATAAAAGTATTGTGCCTCTCCACATTGTACTTACAAGAGCTTCTGTGAGCTCCCATCCAAAATGCATAGGCATTAATATGGAATTGGTCATCACTGTGGAGCTACAACAGCTTCTACTCCATTACAACATTTTGGAGCTGTCTATTGGAATTTTTGGCCCTTCTTCCAGATGTTAGAGATAGGACGGGCAACCAATCTACCTTCTGTCACGCTGTACAAAGAGCTGGTAAGACGTAGTACAGCGTATTCCCCACTAGGTGGCAGCAGAGTAGTTGAGGAGATTCAAAGTAACACTGTAACTGAAAGGAGGGTAAAGTACAGCACAGTAACTTCAGCAGGCTGTTCACAGGCGAACCACCAGGGGGCAATAGAGTAGTCAAACAGTCAGTCTAGCCGGGAAAGTCAAGTTACTGCAAAGGGAGGATCAAAATCAGGTCAGAAAACAGAACTGAGGTCGGATGCTGGGAGATCAGGTATACAGAGGGAAACACAAAGGGCACAGGGTACAGAAGACAAGACCAGAGGGTGAGGAGAAACAATCACAGGAAGGAGGATGAACCAGGATGGGTAAACAACTGACAGGAGCAGGAAGTCAGGGACTGGGATAGACAGATGAACGGGGGAGGGTACAGGTCAGGGCACGGTAACAAGGAGTCAGATCAAACAGGAAATCTCACCAGAGCCAGTCACAGGCTGCAGAGCAAAACTATAACTAGCGCTGGAATGCTGGTGCAGCGCCCAGATATATTGTCTCCTGAAACTGGAACGAGGCTGATGAGAGGTAACTCCTGACATGACCAGGCCAGGTCTGGGAAACTCTGGAGCGGGGAATACCGGTCCTGGATCATGATGACACCTTCTAGTTCAACCCCCAAAAAATTATTTTCTAGGAATTATGGCACGATCTAGTATTTTTTTTGTTTTACTTTTAGTCACCTTTCTTTGTGTTTCTTGTGGCATTCATTGTTGTGTTTTTTTGTTCAAAATTCTTCCAAAAATGGTGAAGTTATGAAGATGAATTGATTGCAATTAGAAAACCAAAAGCCACGCGCACATTGGCGCCCATGAGAACAAGCAAGGAATCACATATAAGATACAATTAGAAAAAGGCAAGTATTAAAAGAAGTCTTTAATGACCTTGTGAATGGGCTTGAGTTTAAAGTGTCAGTCTTTGCTGATCAAACAAAACTTTTAGGATAACAATCTGAGTTTTCCAGAATGATCTGGATAAGATTTCTGCATGGGTGGACACATGGCAGATGAAGCGAAATAAATAGTCATTCACTATTGCTGCGCATGCATTTAATGAAAATATACTTGGCACTACAATGCAGGAGTAGGATTTAGGTATTCTGGATACAAGAAATCTAAGTACTAAGCAGTAGCACTCAATGTCTATCAGCAGCTACAAAAGCAAACAAGGTTTTAGGCCCCGTGCACACTAGAAAAAGGAATTTTCTTAAGAAAATTCCAGAGGCTCAGTAAGATTTCTGCACATGCGGGAAAATACCGCACCGAAATCCGCATCCAAATCCGCATTCAGTTTGTTGCATTTTGCTGCGGATTTGGTGCGGAAATGCCGCAGCCAGCGTCGGATTGGCTACCAGAGGAATC
This sequence comes from Anomaloglossus baeobatrachus, assembly GCF_048569485.1. Taxonomy (NCBI): domain Eukaryota; kingdom Metazoa; phylum Chordata; class Amphibia; order Anura; family Aromobatidae; genus Anomaloglossus; species Anomaloglossus baeobatrachus. Next base: position 64,458,659 of record NC_134364.1, on the reverse strand, counting down.
TCCAGTAATACCAGGCCTGGCAGCGGTTATCTGCACTGAACTCCGGAGCTCCCACCTGAGCTCCGGAGTGCAGCCTGGACTAAACTGCGAGCGCCGAGTGATTGATTCCCCGGCGATTGCAGCCTAGACTAAACTGCGAGCGCCGAGTGATTGATTACCCGGCGATTGCAGTTTAGTTCAGGCTGGGTTGATCTTCGGTGCTCAGGTGACAGCTCCGGAGTGCAGCCCGGCCTGTCTACAGCTGTCACCTGAGCTCCGGAGATCAGCCCAGCCTGAACTAAACTGCAATCGCCGGGGAATCAATCACTCGGCGCTCGCAGTTTAGTCTAGACTGCAGTCGCCGGGGAATCAATCACTCGGCGCTCCCAGTTTAGTCTACGCTGCACTCCGGAGTTCAGGTGACAGCTCCAGAGTTCAGTGCAGGTAACCGCGGCCAGGCCTGGTATTACTGGAGATTCCTCCGGTAGCCAGTCCCGCAGCTACCTGCGGAAAAGAAGTGACATGCGATTGTTTTTGCTGCAGGAATTCCACAGCAAAACATGCAGCTGTCAAAATCTGCCTAGTGCGCACAGCATTTTTTTTCCCATAGGATTTGCTGGTGAATCACTGCAGAGATGTTATGAACATTTTCTGCAGTGAAACATGCAGCAAATCCGCAGGTAATCCGTGGGAAATTCCGTCTAATGCGCACAAGGCCTTAGGGTGTATAAAAAGAGAGATAAAAACCTGTATTATGACCCCTATATAAACCATTTATCAGGCCACTGTTATTCACCTGTGCTGCCTTCTAGAGCAGGCTCTACTCCCTTCCCCTATAGCTCTTGCCCTTTGCTGTGCTCCACGTTGGGCGTTACAGATTGCCAGCGTCTGTGTGTGATCATCTCCCTAGGATTTTTAATGTCTAATTAGACACACCCCTGTGCCTGAGTATTAAGACAGTACTGTGTTCAGCTGCCATGAGGTTTTACAGTGCCAACATCCAACTTCTTATTTCTTCAGAATTTTGTGATTTCTAAACCCACGCATACACGGGGAGAACATACAAACTCCTTGCAGATGGTGTCCTTGATGGGATTTGAACCCAGGACCCCAGCGCTGCAAGACTGCAGTGCTAACCACTGAGCCACCGTGCCACCCATTAGGAACTATCAATAATATGTTGTGCATTCTATACCTGGCATCTGATTTGGTTAACCCATCGCTTTCCATAAGCCTCACAATCTGTTATTTATTTGCTTAAATACCAGCATTTATATTCAAAGTGCTTTACAGACATCACCATCACTGTCTCTTTTGGGGCTCATATTCTAAATTCTCTATCAGTTTGTACTTAGATTACAGGAGAAAACTGGGGTACCGTAAGAAAAAACACACAAACTCAAAGAAAATAACAGCAGTGGACACGTTGTCATTGCCCAGCACTGCGAGACTACAGTACTAACCCAGCAAGCCACCATTCTGACCTGTTAGTAGATTGTTACTAGAGTTCATATTACTTGCATCTGCTACTGGTTAACCCATTGTTTGCTGCTAGCATCATGAACTGTTACTAGAGACAGTTCTCACTATGTTACAATCTGCTGTGGATTCATTAACGTGTACGAGTTCTGATCAACCTATCGTTTACTGTAAGCATCACAAACTGTTATTAGAGTCAGTTCTCATTTTGTTGCTACCTGCCGTGGACTTTGTTATTTACATCTGCATTATTGCTTATTACATGGCATAGAAAAGTCTTTCCTATAATGAGACGTTAGAAAAGTTGTACTTATTTAGCGTAGTCTCTGAAGCATCTAATTTACATGTATAAGTACATGTGTGGTCAATACAAAGGAAAGACACATGCTTATTTCTTTCCAAGAGCCTTACAAATGACCAAGGGCCATTCATTATTTGTGGAGGATAGGTGATGCTTAATCTAAATAGAAACGGGGGGTTACAGCATTGTGCGACACGGGCAAGAAATTGCCCGTGCCGCACAAACGATGGGGACGAGTGTGATCGCAAATACGATTGCACGAGAAATCGACACATGTAAAGCAGCCTTTAGCCAACAGGGTACTTGCAAAAGTTGCTGGTATAGCAGACTCAGCAGATAGGCTATTATGCAGCTGTGGTATCTGTCAGTTACTGGAACACAGAACAGTATTAGCAATGTGGAACACTGCACAAAACAGCAGCGGCAGTACTTAGGGACCTGACAACGAGCAATGTAGGAACATGTTGCCCGGGCACCACCCATAGGAGAACTCTAAGGAGGCCTCCTTCAAGCCACACATCTAAGCCCTCTTCACCTCCTGCCGCCCCCAACTCAAAAATATTTCCCGGATTCGTATATTCCTTTCCCAAGAAGCTGCAAAAACCCTAGTGCATGCCCTTATTATCTCCCGCCTGGATTATTGCAACTCCCTGCTCTGTGGCATCCCTTCTAACAGTCTTGCACCTCTACAAACTATTCTAAACTATGCTGCCCAGCTAATCCACCTGTCCCCCACACTACTTCATGACCTCTCCTCTCTGCCAATCCCTTCACTGGCTTCCCATTGCCCAACGACTCCTGTTCAAAACACTAACATTGACCTACAAAGCCATCCACAACCTGTCTCCTCCCTACATCTGTGACCTAGTCTCCCGGTACTTACCCGCACGTAACCTTCGATCCTCACAAGATCTCCCTCTCTGCTCCCCTCTCATCTCTTCTTCCCACCATCGCATCCAAGACTTCTCCCTTGCCTCCCCTATACTCTGGAGTGCTCTGCCACAACACATCAGACTCTCACCTACCTTGACAGGCTTCAAAAGGAACCTGAAGACCCCCCTCTTCAGACAAGCCTACAACCTGCCGTAACCCTCAGTCCGCTATAGCGCCGCACAACCAACTCTACCCTAACCTACTGTATCTTCACCTATCCCTTGTAGACTGAGCCCTCGCGGGCAGGGTCCTCTATCTTCCTGTACCTGTTTGTGCCTTGTATTGTTTATGATTATTGTATTTGTCCCTATTAAGTACACCCCTTTCACATGTAAAGCGCCATGGAATAAATGGCGCTATAATAATAAATAATAATAATAATAATAATAATAAATACCTGATAGGTAGATACTTGGTAGGCTGAGAGCCACCAGCCGGTTATGGCATACTGGCTCTTTGAGAGAAAGTGCACGCACGTGCAGGCGCCCTAAGATAATTCCAAAGAGGCGTGTCCAGGCCCCAGGAGCCGCTCACAGCAGTGACTACTGAGCGGTAGCGAAGGTGAGGGTGCCGCCGTCCCCGTCAGGAGAGAGTGGCAGGACAGAGCGGGGGCCGCTGGTAAGAGCATTACACTCATGTCATCTTTTTCCAACTTATCTATATAACAAAATTTTGCACAAATAAAAAAATAAGCTATATAGACCATAAACCAGAGGGAAACAATGCGATATCAATGATGAATCGGGCCGTATGTCTTTATTGTTGCATACTTTCCATTTTTTCATTAGATTTTTTAATATTTTCATCAATTGCTGATTAAAAGCCGGAGTCATTTGCATTACTTTAGAGTTTTACCAGTTCCCCCAAAAAAATCTATTAGAAAGCATTTTCCTATAATTCGTGAGCGATACATTATGATTAATTGGCTTTTTTTTTTTTGTAGACCAATTTATTCAAAGTGTTAAATCAAATTGGCTTCCCTTCCAGGACGTGACACCAACCATTATATAACAATTAGTGGGGGAGCAGAGGGTCGACCATTACAAGAGAACCTCCATTTGTCTGTAATTATATTAATTGAATCTCTAATCAATATCTTTCTAGACACTGGAGCTACAGATCGGGAAACATATCCATTACTGTTCCAACGTCAGCGGAGGTATTATTTAGTTACACATATTGGAGACTTATTAAATAAATGCAACGTAAGTTATAAGTTGGAGTCATTACTATATTAATTGATGAGAATGACCCAAAATGGAAGCAGAATGGGAGAAGAAAGACATCCGCAATGAGGAAACATAAATAAATAGGTTCCAGTTTGTCTATGAGCGATAGATAGATAGATAGATAGATAGATAGATAGATAGAGAGATAGATAGATAGAGGGATAAAGGGATAGATAGATAGATAGATAGATAGATAGATAGATAGAGGGATAGATAGATGTATAGAGGGATAAAGGGATAGATAGATAGATAGATAGATAGATAGATGGATAGAGGGATAAAGGGATAGATAGATAGATAGAGGGATAGATAGATGGATAGATAGATAGATAGATAGATAGATAGATGGATAGATAGAGGGATAGATAGATAGAGGGATAAAGGGATAGATAGATAGATAGATAGATAGATAGAGGGATAGATAGATAGAGGGATAAAGGGATAGATAGATAGATAGATAGATAGAGGGATAGATAGATAGAGGGATAGATAGATAGATGGATGGATAGATAGATAGATAGATAGATAGAGGGATAGATAGATGGATAGAGGGATAAAGGGATAGATAGATAGAGGGATAGATAGATAGATAGATAGATAGAGGGATAGATAGATAGAGGGATAGATAGAGGGATAGATAGATAGATAGATAGATAGAAAGATAGAGGGATAGATGGATAGATAGATAGAAAGATAGAGGGATAGATAGATAGATAGATAGATAGATAGATAGAGGGATAGATAGATAGATAGATAGATAGATAGATAGATAGAGGGATAGATAGATGGATAGAGGGATAAAGGGATAGATAGATAGATAGATAGATAGATAGATAGATAGATAGATAGATAGAGGGATAGATAGATGGATAGAGGGATAAAGGGATAGATAGATAGATAGATAGATAGATAGATAGATAGAGGGATAGATAGATAGATAGATAGATAGATAGATAGATAGATAGATAGAGGGATAGATAGATAGAGGGATAGATAGAGGGATAGATAGATAGATAGATAGAAAGATAGAGGGATAGATGGATAGATAGATAGAAAGATAGATAGAGGGATAGATAGATAGATAGATAGATAGATAGATAGATAGAGGGATAGATAGATAGAGGGATAGATAGAGGGATAGATAGATAGATAGAAAGATAGAGGGATAGATGGATAGATAGATAGAAAGATAGAGGGATAGATAGATAGATAGATAGATAGATAGAGGGATAGATAGATAGATAGATAGATAGAGGGATAGATAGATGGATAGAGGGATAAAGGGATAGATAGATAGATAGATAGAGGGATAGATAGATGGATAGAGGGATAAAGGGATAGATAGATAGATAGATAGATAGATAGATAGATAGATAGATAGAGGGATAGATAGATAGATAGATAGAGGGATAGATGGATAGATAGAGGGATAGATAGATAGATAGATAGATAGATAGAAAGATAGAGGGATAGATGGATAGATAGATAGAAAGATAGAGGGATAGATAGATAGATAGATAGATAGATAGATAGATAGATAGATAGAGGGATAGTGTTAGGGCCAGGTGGATGGGCAGACCCGGGAGGTGGATCCACTGGGCCGAACTCCCCGATGAGGGAAAGGAGTCCGGTAGCCAGAGCACTATAGGTAGCAGAACAGTCCGCGCACAAGAGCACAATGGAGAAGTCCCTGGAACCACGGGGTCACTGATGGTGGTCCGGGTGACGGAGCTCAGGTTCGGAAGCCGGGATGATGTCAGGCGGGGTCCGGAACCGTTGGAGCGAGATGACGGGTCACCGCAGGGAACAGAGATGGTGCGGACTGTCAGGATGGCAGATAGGCAGCGTTCGGGGTTCAGGATACGGCAGGACCGGATGGCAATGCAGGATCGGCTCTAGAAGAGAGAGAGGTGAATATCTCACAGGAACACAAGGAGACCTGACTCCTAGCTTGGGAAACACGAAGATCAGGCCCCGCCCCCTTGGACATTGCACCCCTTTATACCCCGTACCTGTGTGCTTCATTTCCTGTCAGTGGTCACTGGCCCTTTAAGAAAGGGTCAGTGACCGCGCGCCCTAATGCGCATGCGCGCGGCCCGGGTGCCAGAAGCCAGGGCAGGAAGCTGAAAGGAGGACGCAGCAGAGCCGGGCTGGGGCTGGGAAGCCGACGGGCGCCGGGAGCGGGGACCAGGAGGCCTGGGAAGCGCGGGCGATGGAGGCTGGAGAGCGGGGAGCGTGGCAGGTGAGCCGGGAAGCGGAGCAGAGGACCCAGGGAGCGTGACAGTACCCCCCCCACGCCCCCCTCCCCGCAACCGGGTCAGGAAGGCACGGATCAGAGGAGTACCCACATTCTCTCTGGGCTCCCAGGACCTATCCTCAGGACCATGCCCTGCCCAGTCCACCAGAAAGAACTGTCGACCCCGTACGGTCTTCATGGCCACGATATCCCTTACCGCATAGATGTCGTCATCAGCAATAGGAGGAGGAGCCGGACTGGCAGCAGCGGAGAAGGGACCAAGGACAACCGGCTTGAGCAGAGAGACGTGGAAGGAGTTGGGTATCCTCATCGTGGCCGGGAGCTGCAGTGTGTAGGAGACCTCATTGATCTTGCCGAGGACTTTAAATGGTCCGATGTAGCGAGGACCCAGCTTGTAAGATGGTAACTTCAATCGGACGTACTTGGAAGCAAGCCAGACGAGATCTCCGGGGGAGAAACACGGAGGATCCAGACGTCTCTTGTCTGCGTGTCTCTTCATCCGCAGTGATGCACGTGCAAGGGACGCCTTAACTGAGTCCCAAATGGTTGTAAAGTCACGGACTACCGCATCAGCAGCAGGGACATCCGAGGAAGAGCATACAGGCAATGGAACCGAAGGCTGAAGTCCGTAGATGACATGGAAGGGAGAACTGGAGGAGGACTCACTGACGTGGTGATTATGGGAGAATTCAGCCCAAGGAAGAAGCGTGGACCAATCGTCATGATGGGCGTTGACGTAGTGACGTAAGAAAGAGGTCAAAATCTGATTGACCCGTTCCACTTGGCCGTTCGACTGAGGATGGTAGGCTGAAGAAAAGTCCAGAGTTACTCCCAGATGTTTACAGAGAGCCCTCCAGAAGCGGGAGGTAAACTGAGTTCCTCTGTCGGACACAATGTGTGATGGGAAGCCATGCAAGCGGAAGATGTGATGTATATAGGCGTCCGCGAGTTCCTGGGCAGAGGGCAGTCCAGCCATAGGGACGAAATGGGCCATTTTAGAGAACCGATCCACCACAACCCACATGACTGTGTGTCCGGAGGACAATGGCAAGTCCGTAATAAAGTCCATCGCAATGTGTTGCCAGGGAACTGAGGGTATAGGCAGAGGCAGAAGACGGCCATATGGCAGGTGTTTGGGCGTCTTGTTCCTGGCACAAGAGGAGCAGGCAGAGACAAAAGAGGCGACGTCCGTGCGAAGGGATGGCCACCAATAATGACGTACAATCGCACTCCAAGTTCTTTTCTGGCCAGCATGACCGGCTGTTTTCGAGGCATGGCCCCAGTGTAACACTTTTTGCCTGTCAGTCTCAGAGACATAGGTCTTCCCGGGCGGTATCTGGGCCAGGGTGACAGGAGCCACCGGAATAATCTTACTTGGACAGATGATGGGTTGGGATGTCTCCTCTTCCTGCTCCATGGGCATGAAAGACCTAGACAAGGCATCAGCGCGTAGGTTCTTGTTCGCGGGTCGGAAATGGAGCTGGAAATCGAACCGGGCAAAGAATAAGGACCACCTGGCTTGCCGTGGGTTCAGTCGCTGAGCAGACCGCAGGTATTCCAGGTTCTTGTGGTCCATGTAAATTATAACGGGGTACACTGCTCCTTCCAGAAGATAACGCCATTCCTCCAGAGCCAGTTTGACTGCCAATAGTTCTCGGTCACCGATGGTGTAATTGCGTTCAGGCGCTGAGAAGCTCTTGGAGAAGAAACCGCAAGTCACCATCTTCCCGGAGGAGGACTTCTGCATGAGCACTGCTCCGGCTCCCGAGGAGGAGGCATCCACCTCCAAGGTGAACTGGCGGTTTAACTCCGGACGGTGGAGTACAGGAGAGGAGGCAAAGGCCCGCTTCAGGGAGCCAAACGCGGCGTCGGCCGCAGGTGACCAGTCCTTTGGATTAGCCCCCTTCTTGGTCAAGGCGGAGAGAGGAGCAGTCAGAGCAGAGAAATGAGGGATGAACTGGCGGTAATAGTTGGCGAATCCCAGAAAGCGTTGGATTGCCTTCAGTCCAGAAGGAGGAGGCCAGTTGAGAATGGAAGAGACCTTCTTTGGATCCATCTGCAGTCCGGTATCGGTGATGAGGTAACCCAGGAAGGGGAGAGAAGACTGTTCGAAGACACACTTCTCGTACTTGGCGTACAGACGGTTCTCTCTCAGTCTTTGTAGAACCAGTTGCACGTTCTCTCGGTGGGTCTGAAGGTCCGGAGAGAAGACAAGGATGTCATCCAGATATACCACCACACAGACGTAGAGAAGGTCCCGGAACACGTCGTTCACTAATTCTTGGAAGACTGCTGGTGCGTTACACAGGCCGAAGGGCATCACGCAGTATTCATAGTGCCCATCGCGAGTGTTAAACGCGGTCTTCCATTCATCCCCCGAGCGGATACGGACCAGGTTGTAGGCACCCCGAAGATCCAACTTGGTGAACACGCGAGCTCCTCTGAGCCGATCAAACAATTCGGGGATGAGCGGCAGGGGATACTTGTTTTTTACGGTGATTTGGTTCAATCCCCGGTAGTCTATGCATGGGCGTAAGTCGCCCTCTTTCTTCTTTACGAAGAAGAAGCCTGCTCCAGCAGGAGAGGAGGATCTCCGAATGAATCCCCTTGCCAGGCTCTCTGTGATGTAAGAAGACATGGCCCTTGTTTCGGCTGGAGACAGTGGATATATCCGTCCTCGAGGTGGTGTAGTTCCCGGGAGCAGGTCAATGGCACAATCGTAAGGACGATGTGGCGGAAGTACCTCTGACTCCTTCTTATCAAAGACGTCCGCGAAGGACCAATAGGCTGAGGGTAGTCCCGGTAGGGAGTCTGGAACCGGAGGTCGCCGGATGGGTTGTATGGTCTTCAGACAGTTCTCATGGCAAGAAGAGCCCCATCGAGTGATTTCACCAGTGCCCCAGCTGACTGAAGGTTCGTGTGTCCGTAACCAAGGAAGGCCCAGCAGGATTTGATGTGACATGTGTGGGAGGACGTAGAGAGCGATGTTCTCGGTGTGCAGAGCACCGATACGCAATTCAACCGGCCTGGTGATCCAGGAGATGGTGTCAGAGAGGGGTCTCCCATCCACAGAGGCAATCACGAGGGGTTTGTCGAGTGGAGTAACAGGCACCTGGTACTTGTCCACCGTGGCCTGCTGGATGAAATTGCCTGCTGCCCCAGAATCGAGGTACGCCTCAGCCGTGAACCGCGTCTCTCCCGTTGTCACTTGTACAGTCCACATAACCGGGTCTGAGAGAGTCCCAGCACCTAGGGTGGCCTCTCCTACCGACCCTAGGCTTTGGAGTTTCCCGGCCTCTCTGGACAGGAGCGTAGCAGGTGTGTGCCCTCTCCGCAGTAGAAGCAGAGACCCTTGGCGAGCCGCTCTGCTCGACGTTGTTCAGACTGTCGCACACGGTCGACCTGCATGGGCTCATGGACGGAGACACCAGATGCCGTTGACTGGAGTACGGCGGACTTCTGCGGAGGAGAGGAATGCCGTACCGGGCGTCTCTCACGGGACACCTCTTTGGACCGCTCCTGAAAGCGAATGTCCACTCGAGTCGCTAGGGTAATCAGGGCGTCCAGGGTGGACGGTACGTCACGACCAGCCAGCTCATCTTTGATTCGACCCGAGAGTCCTTCCCAGAAGGCGGCGGTTAGGGCCTCGTTATTCCACCCGAGTTCCGAAGCCAAGGTGCGGAAACGGATGGCGTATTGACCCACCGTCAGAGTTCCCTGACGTAACCGGAGAAGAGATGAAGCAGACGCGGAGGCGCGTCCGGGCTCGTCAAAGGTGCCACGAAAAGCCTGCAGGAACTCCTGGAGGTTCTTAGTCATAGGGTCCTCCTTCTCCCACAAGGGGTTCATCCACGCCAGTGCCTCGCCCTCCAGGTGAGACATTATGAAGGCGACCTTGGCTTGGTCGGAGGCAAACAAATGCGGCAGCTGCGTGAAATGGAGGGAGCATTGGTTTATAAACCCCCTGCAGGTCTTGGGATCTCCGGCGTACCGGGGTGGTGAGGCCAAACGAAGTCTGGAAGCATCCGAGGAGGCTGCCACGGGAGCGGGAGCCGTGGATTGACTAGTGGAGGCCGGAGGTGCTGATGACGTGACCGATGCTTGTAGCGTGTTCAAGCGGGCGTCCACGGAAGTCATAAAGTTCAGCATGCGGGTCTGGACTTCACGCTGGCGTTGGAGTTCCTCATGCAAGGCCGCTAGTGCTTCGGCGGGATCCATGGCCTGATCTTACTGTTAGGGCCAGGTGGATGGGCAGACCCGGGAGGTGGATCCACTGGGCCGAACTCCCCGATGAGGGAAAGGAGTCCGGTAGCCGGAGCACTATAGGTAGCAGAACAGTCCGCGCACAAGAGCACAATGGAGAAGTCCCTGGAACCACGGGGTCACTGATGGTGGTCCGGGTGACGGAGCTCAGGTTCGGAAGCCGGGATGATGTCAGGTGGGGTCCGGAACCGTTGGAGCGAGATGACGGGTCACCGCAGGGAACAGAGATGGTGCGGACTGTCAGGATGGCAGATAGGCAGCGTTCGGGGTTCGGGATACGGCAGGACCGGATGGCAATGCAGGATCGGCTCTAGAAGAGAGAGAGGTGAGTATCTCACAGGAACACAAGGAGACCTGACTCCTAGCTTGGGAAACACGAAGATCAGGCCCCGCCCCCTTGGACATTGCACCCCTTTATACCCCGTACCTGTGTGCTTCATTTCCTGTCAGTGGTCACTGGCCCTTTAAGAAAGGGTCAGTGACCGCGCGCGCGCCCTAATGCGCATGCGCGCGGCCCGGGTGCCAGAAGCCAGGGCAGGAAGCTGAGAGGAGGACGCAGCAGAGCCGGGCTGGGGCTGGGAAGCCGACGGGCGCCGGGAGCGGGGACCAGGAGGCCTGGGAAGCGCGGGCGATGGAGGCTGGAGAGCGGGGAGCATGGCAGGTGAGCCGGGAAGCGGAGCAGAGGACCCGGGGAGCGTGACAGATAGATAGATAGATAGCTAGCTAGATAGATAGATAGATAGATAGATAGATAGAGATTTGCGAATGAGAAATCAATTATTCTACTGTTGAACTAAGTTCACTGGAAAATGTAATTCTGGAGAGAAAGTTGTCAAACTTTGGGAAACAATTGATAATGAAGTGAAAATGACAGCCATACCATAAAGAAATGATGGAACATTTGCTGTGTCTCTTAATAACCTTTTCAGAAAGTTCTATCTGGTGGAGCGTTAAGCTGCAGATATCATTTACAAGGTCAAGAAAAGCCAAACTCTGCTCTATGGGATCAAAGCTTTCACCAACTTTTTTCACAGGGATACAATATTCTGCAGAAAACTTAAAAAAGAAATATAATGAGGGGAATTTATTAATGCTGCCAGTGCTGTAGTATTTCTTCTTTTGAGTCAGACCTCATTCCCCAATATTAGAATAAACTAAATATATATGCAGTATATCATAAAAGTGAGTACACCCCTCACATTTTTGGAAATATTTTATTCTATCTTTTCATGGGACTACACTGCAGATCTGCCCCTGTGATACAATGTCCTCTAAATAACACATTACCACAAGCTATTTTGAGCATCATCCGGCGCATTCGCAGTGTAAAGATGGAGCCAATACTGGTGCACCTCGCATAGACCAGATGTCACTGGAGCAGGCTTGAGATGACACAACCGGCCTCTGGAACTTCAAACAGGTTAGGTGGTGGGCTGGATAGTATCATTTTTGAGAGGGTCTAACCCCGCCACTACTAATATTACTTTTTTTATTATTATTATTATTATTATTATTATTATTATTATTATTATTATCATTCTTTCTTATTCTTCTCTTTTACAATTCTTATTATCCTTATTCTATGTTATTTTTTCTCTTACTTTTTCTCTTTCTTTCTTTTTCTTTCTTTTTTTCTCTCTTTTTTTCCTTTCTTTCTCTCTTTCTTTCTCTCTTTATTTCTGTGGCGATGTGTCCCTCCCCAACTCCTGGCCTGTATTCATGTACTCTATGCCATAGAGCATCATTTAGGTTGCTCAGCTGTCTTTGTTCTTCTCAGTTGGGGGTGTCTCCAATAGACAGGCCTGTTAGAGACAATGGAGCCATGAGCTTCTGGAGACTTCTCCACTAAGGGTACCTTCACACTTAGCGATGCAGCAGCGATCCGACCAGCGATCTGACCTGGTCAGGATCGCTGCTGCATCGCTACATGGTCGCTGGTGAGCTGTCAAACAGGCAGATCTCACCAGCGACCAGTGAACAGCCCCCAGCCAGCAGCGACGTGCAAGCGACGCTGCGCTTGCACGGAGCCGCCGTCTGGAAGCTGCGGAGACTGGTAACTAAGGTAAACATCGGGTATGGTTACCCGATGTTTACATTAGTTACCAGTGCACACCGCTTAGCTGTGTGAGCAGGGAGCAGGGAGCCGCGCACACTGAGCGCTGGCTCCTTGCTCTCCTAGCTGCTGTACACATCGGGTTAATTAACCCGATGTGTACAGCAGCTACATGTGCAGAGAGCCGGAGCCGGCAGCACAGGCAGCGTGAGAGCTGCAGAGGCTGGTAACTAAGGTAAATATCGGGTAACCACCTTGGTTACCCGATGTTTATCTTGGATACAGCTTACCTCAGCTGTCAGACGCCGGCTCCTGCTCCCTGCTCGCTTCATTTGTCGCTCTCTTGCTGTCACACACAGCGATGTGTGTGTCACAGCAGGAGAGCGGCTTTGAAGAAAACGAACCAGGGCTGTGTGTAACGAGCAGCGATCTCGCAGCAGGGGCCAGATCGCTGCTCAGTGTCACACACAGCGAGATCGCTAATGAGGTCACTGCTGCGTCACAAAAACCGTGACTCAGCAGCGATCTCGGCAGCGAGCTCGCTGTGTGTGAAGCACCCCTTATAGCCACTACTCAAAAGTGGGTGTGAACCCTCCCCCCCTCCAGGAGTGGATCTACAGGCACTGGAGAACAGACTGATGGTGGATCAGTTAGTTGGGTGTGGGCTGAGGTTCGAGCAGCTGGGATCTTCGCTGAGAAAAGACCATGGCACCCGGAAGCTGTGGGATTGGGTTGTGTCCCTCATCTGTTGGATCCATTGACTTCTTCCATGGATTACTTCTACGTGTTCTACGTGTTCTCTGGTGTCGAATTGCCGGTTGGCGCCCCCGGAACTTTGAGGACTCATTGTGGACTCTAAATATTGATATTAGCTGTTCTATGCTCCCTGCCTCAATAAAACTTGTTGGATTGTTCATCGGCCTGGTGTCCCTGCCTGCTCTGTCGCACACCCCGTCACTATTTCTAACTCTTTCTTTCTTTTTCTCTCTCTCTCTCTTTTTCTTTCTTTTCTTTCTTTCTTACTCATTTTCCTTCTTATTTTCATTTTTCTCCTTCTCCTTTCTTCTCCGTTCGTATTCTTCATTTTTTATTCTCATTCTTCTCGTTCTTGTTTCTTCTCCTTTCTTATTCTCCATTTTTTTATTCTTTTCTTTCTTCTTTTTTCTTTTTCTTTATTTTTCTTCTCTAAAACTTTTTTTTTAAGATACTTACGTTCAAAACTATGTCGTTTCTTAGTGGGTTAGAACAATTTTACTCAGCGGCAACAACTGTCTTTATGGAAGTCCATGGCATGAAGTAAAACTTTATCCACAAAATGTAATCCGCAGTCTAAATTCACAGGCAGCGAGCGTTTTGTTCAACATGGAAGACAAGAGAAAAGTCAGGGTAGTTGGTAAGCAGGGTCAAATTCTAAATCAAGGTCAATAGGAAATCACTAGGTACTTTTAGAACCTATTTTGCCTATGTAAGGAATGTTCAGGGAAAATTCCTTTTAAAGTAACCTGTCTCTGTCATGGGTATGGGTATGACACGGTAACCAGGAGTAGGGGTACCTCAACAGACCCTAAGACTAGGGGCCCTAAACTGTCCCTTTTTCCAGAGGAAGACTTGATGGTAGCCAGGTCTGGACCACCAGCGTAGCTCAAACTCTTGAGCAGTCCTGGTCTAACACCCCCACCTCCGAGGAGGGCTGAGACAGGAGTAATGAATCCTAGAAATACCAGCAGACAATGGAAAACTAAAGCTCAAACTCACTGCAAGCACACACAGGAGGAAAGACAATACGTGCTCAGGGAGAAATAAAGTACAGGGAGAAAATAAACACACAACAAGGATATTTCTACTGCACAACAAATATCATACAACCATTCACCAACATCTGGATCACCACACACAAAGACTGGTATCGCTGGAGCAAATCTAGAGCTGTCTTCGGCATATGAGGCTAGGAACCACCATTTTCTATATGGCAGAGGCAGCTGTGATAGGTTTTCAGCAACCTGTGACTCCAGCAGCAATTCACAAGCCAGCAGGAATTAACGCCTGCTAAACCGAAAGCCAGAGAGCACTAAACAGTCGACACTTGACTCTGGCTTAGCAGCTAAGGAGCATCAGGTTGCCTGTCAGACTCTGCAATGTCAGTTGCCATAACGCCTAGTGAGTGAATGGCAGAACACCGCATGACAATCACATAACGAAACAGTTTACTTGCAAATTTTTGTGTTCTCTGCAGATAAATAATATCTAAATCCCATGTTAAAAAACTGGAGGGAAAAGAGTGCAATAGGGTCTTACCCAGTAACAAGAAATAAAAATAAGGGAATGTGCTCACCTTATTGGATTGTGTTTCACACAACCAGAAGTAATGCTTGTAACCAGCTGCTGCAGAGTCCACATGCTGAAGAAGCCAAAGATCACTCGGGAACACTGTAAAGCTCCATCAGCGCAGTAATGGTTCCACATTTACAGTGTTCCCAAGTGATCTTTGGCTTTTAAATCCCATGGTAACTCTCTTATGCGAGCAGCAGCTACAAGGAGAAATTAAATTTTATTCTCCCTGTAGCCACTTGCTTCCAGTCATTATGACGGTGCAGCGAGCAGTTACAGTCATCCGTCACTATACAGTGAGTGTGCTGTAATCATTTCACGACACTTTGATTGACAACAAGGTCTATGCACAAACACTGCACAGCAGGATGTCAATCAATGTTCCGAGGAGTGATTGCTCACTATATAGTGATTGGTGACTGTGACCGATCCCTGGTGCTCTGCCTCAATGACTGGAAATGAATAGCTTTTCTGGATATTATCGGATTCCTTTATTAATCTAAGTCAATTTTGCATAGACTGAAATAGAAGAACTTGGCCCCGTAAGAGACACCACCAAGAGGCAGAAGGAAAGGAGGGCGGTACAGAAGCACAGGAGGGCCGTACAGAAGGACAGGAGGGTGTGTATAGAAGGACAGGAGGGTGGTACAGAAGGACAGGAGGGTGTGTATAGAAGGACAAGAGGGTGTGTACAGAAGGACAGGAGGGTGGTACAGAAGGACAGGAGGGTGGTACAGAAGGACAGGAGAAGCCCCAGGTTGTGAATGGAGGTAAAGCACCGATCCAAGCAGGAGCGATTTAAGGCCTATGGAAACATCTAGAAAATAAACTACTACTGATATGAAATTCTTCGTAGATGACATTACAAGTTACAAGCAGCTTTTGTCTCTCAGATTCCTTAAAACTTGTGAAAACGCATGTTGACCCCAGGATTATATTTTGATCCTCAATAATGTTTAGTAACTAGGAACATAATGAAAGCTTCGTCCTGTGCCGCGGCTTTTACCATGCGGGTAAATAGAGATCACACGACGTCTTACCTTTCATAAACATCCTGTATGAATGTATTCAATATCTTATTAGCCATTTTAAAATTGAAGCCGACAGCGGGACACCACTAATAGTGAGCTACTGAAGGAAGCCTTACACTTAGCCTGGACGTCCTGGGGTTCCACGCAATACGTCGTCATGAAATAATCAAAAGTAAAACATTGTCCTTATGATCTGGGATAGAATAAAAGTATCTGGTATAATGGTCAGCTCGTCATCATGGGGCTTTCATAACAGAACTGTAGGGAGAATCCTCGAGCAGCAGTCTATCGGTACAAGGAGCTAATAACATCGACTTCCCGGCCCCCTTCTATTTCGACAAATAACAACATTGTGATTGACCACTGAGAAAACATCTTTAGATCTACTAGCAGAAGGAAAAAGATGTCAACGAGAAGCGAAAAATTCATGATTTGTAAAAAAAATAAATAACAATTATTTGCGTGTTTTTCGAAATCACAATCCTATTGAATCATGGAAAGTTATACGATTCTTCATGGTGTCACAGAGTATCTTCTGGGTACTGCACATCTGCCTCCCATTCAGATCAATAGGAGGTGGATGTGCATTACCCAGAAGAAGACGGTGGCAGCTCCGGAATTGAGAATTTTCCGAGAACAGCTGATCGGCAGAGATGTGGGGTGTCGGACCTCAGACAATCAGACATTGATGACCTATCCTAAGGATAGGTCATCAATGTGGGAGTAGTGGGCAACCCCTTTAAGTGGGGTATGCTGATTCCAGCATCATTTTTCCCGCCGGCCTTCATGAACCGGTGTATATTTTTTCCACTTTTAATACTTTTTTCTTTTTGCTTGTTTAACTCAATGACGGTAAAGCTTTTCTCCGAGCATTAGGCAATGCAAAGAACACGTCTTGCTCTGTTTTCCGAGTAAACTCAGAGCTACCCCCTTGGAGTGCTCAGGGCAGGTTAAATAAACTGGTTTTCGAATTCTGTCTACAGCGTTTAATAACAGGACTAACCTTCACAAGTAACATAATAAAAAAAACAAGGCGGACGAAAGGAAAGAATCGAAATCCCAAAGCTAACTCTTAAATCCTTTTATGACCTTGGTTAAATACCTGAAAGCAGAGTTAGCGTCCATCCATCGCACATCTTTTTTTATGGAGTCCGGGGGGACGCGGAAATAACCATACCATGTGAACATCAAAATCCATTTACAAAAAATTTCAAATCCCACCGAGACGACATCTATAATGTTATCCGGCCTACTGTACAACAAAGTATTTTACCAGCAGTCAACTTACAGAAGAGTATTTCAATTTTCAGGTCAATTAAGCCTCTAGTGCTTCTACTAATTATCTTGCTTCAGTCGCCCCGTTTTAGCGTTCTCAGGCCCGCAGGGTACTCTTAGGTCAGTGAGCATCTCATCCGCGTGCTCTATACCTTGAACAGTTTATCCTTTAGGAAAGTTAATCAAGCTCTGTATGATTTATTTATTTTTTTAACGATGTTGTTCTTTTATGGCTGGACATTCGGGCCAGAAAGCAAAGTTGTCTCAATTGTAGAAAAAAATAAAATAATTGGTCAATAATTGGTCACTTAAGTCAAGTCTGCAGACATCTTTCTTTTTATATATATATATATATATATATATATATATATATATACATATACATATATACATACATACATATATATATATATATATATATATATATATATATATATATATATATGTATGTATATATGTATATATATATATATATATATATAAATAAAATGTCCTATTGTCATAGCTATATTTTATATCGATGGTAGAAAATTATATATTTTATATATTGTATTTGGTAAAATGCTCTTCATACAATAGTCAAACCTAAATGTTCACTCCTCGTTGGAGATCTCAGAGGTCTGGCCTATTTGCACAGGGCGATGATAGTGTACAAGACCCTGATTGTTTACGAGATTTTCAAAGAGTTATCCCAATTTAACAAGTTATCACCTATACATAGGATAACTTACCAAATACTGGAGGTTCCACTGCTGGGACACTGTCACGCTAAGTACAGGGAAGTACCAAGCGAGCGGTGAAAGGGAAGGGAAGGAGACCCCTGTGTCTAGGGAAGGGGCAGATGGTGAGCCCTGACAAAACCTATTGCTTGTCCCTGGGGTCCCTCTTCGCTCTAGATAGATTCCGCACCTATGCACCAAGTCGGATACCTGACCCTAGGTATCCCTAGTGCTGGGCCCTAAATAGGGAATGGATGGGATGAGCTCTTTGTCAACACCACTAAATGTTTAAGGCAGACACATGGGACACACACAGGGGAAAATGCATGAACTACCTATCCTCAGATGTCATAGGCAGGAGTTGAGCAAGCTTCAGCAAAGACACTACAGATGAGAGCAAGCCAACTGCTTGCAACCAGAGCTATATTGAACTGACTAATATCACCAGCACCAGTCCAAAGAAGACGGGAGTATTTAAGCACCAAGAGAATACTGATGATCAGCAGCTGGGTGGAAGGAGAGCTCCTGCTGGATCCAAAAAAGAGAGATGAAAATCCAGCAGGAAAGCTACTGTGACGCTCTGGCCTATCAGGTCGTCACAGGATATTGTGCAATCTGCCCTTCTGTGCAATATCCACCTCCTTGGTTACGGGTCCCTCACCTTTGGTGTTGCTAAGAACAAGCTAATCAAAATCCTAGGAACACTCTGCACCACACCCACCAGACACACCAGTGGACGGCCTGAGTGGAATAGGGTCGCCCACTTGGGGGGTTGGTAAGGGAGTGTCAGGAGACAGGATAGTGGAGCAGTGACTCTCAAAAGGAGAGGTCAGGAGCTGGGCTCCTTGGAACTACTAGGTGGCAGACGTAGGTCTGGGCCTGGTAGGAGCTGTACCCTGGTTGCAGGGGATTGTTACAAGGGGCATGGACTGTCAAGGAGGACAGCCAGCGGCCTTGTGCCATAATCGGGCTTGGACCAGGGCACGACGAGGTACGTGACCCTAGGTCAGGGAGTAGCTTCAGGCGTCCTGACAATTTACCCGACAAGGACGGAGCCTTCAAGATCCGTTCTCCACTTGCTCCAAAATCGGGGTACTAGCGCAACGAGGGGGATAGGACTTTCCACTACATGGTCCAGAAAATCCCAAGCGTGAACCCTGAGAGCAAGCTCCCTCAGTTAGCCACACTGGGGAGCGGGACCCGATTAGTTTCAGACTAAAGGGACCAACTAGAAGACAAGGTGCCACGGGAAAAGGTCACAGGCCAACAGCCAACACCAACGGGCACGGGACCCAAACGTTCTCCCTCTTAGCGGCAGCGGTGTTCAGAACTTTGGTTTACTACAGTTGTCGGTGTCAGCGTTATTGGACTGAGTGAGTACGCAAGTGACCCTTACCGTCCCAACGGCACATCCCCGTCACCTTCACCGAGTCCCGGGGCATCCCCCTACCCGTGGAGGGGTTATACACCTAGCTGCCCACACCATCGCCACCGGGCACTCCCAATCGCAGCGGTGGTACTCTATCTTACCACGCACCACGGGTGGCGTCACAAACTTTCCACAACATCCCCTATACATAACCCCCCTTGGTTTGAGGAGCCGTACGACCACCGGGTCCGGAGCACTCTCAAGCCACCGCGGATCCGGATCCGAGCAGCCCGGCTGCTGACGCGGGGGCACCACACTACCTATACCAATGAATACTGACAGTAGGAACAATAGAAAGTCAGGGAGCAGTTTGCGTAGCCAAATGCTGTGACCTTCTATTGCCAGAAACCACATGACTGTCTTTCACCTGTGACAAACCCGTGGCAGACACCCACTGATCCTAAGAAAGGGGATTTATTGCCTATGAGACTACCAAAGATAGCCAAGCATTTTATCCAAGCTATCTTTGGCAATCCCATACACAATGATTGGAGCAGTGATGTGCATGCACAGCCACATCTACATTCAAATATGGCTCTCAAAAACAACGTTCCAGCATTGGAACCCCCACCGATTGGAAAATTAACTTGTTACACTGGGACAACCCTTTTAAGTTAGCAAGAAAAAAGAAACAGGTCATGGAGAGGGGGGTTCTGTAACCATGGGGACTTTAGCATAACGATCGTGATCATAGAGGGTACAACCACAACCTGGCCAGTGTGGTAGAGTGCCCTGCCAACGCATTGACAAGGATGCACATTCACCTGAAATGTATTGCGACTCAGAGACCCACCAGGACCCTGCTCTGCAATACACAACGCTGGCCTATCAGAGGCCAACATCTGACAAGCCAGTCACAGGCGGCGCATAGCAGTGATGTCAGTTGTTGGCCTCTGCAGCCAGCTATAGAAGAAGACGCTGCACATCGTGGGAGTGAGGAAAGGTGAGAAGAATCGTTTTTGTTTTTTTAAATGTTAGAAAACAGCAGCAGAATGGCAGAATGGGGAATATTATTACAGGATGGGCCCAGGGGTGGGTACATTATTACTGAAAGAAGTTGGATGGGGACATTGTGCCAGGATGGGGACATTATATCGGAAAGGTAACCAGGATAAGGGACATTATACCAGGTGGTGGATATTATTATGTTTAGGTGGCCAGAGTTGGGGTCATTATACCTGAAAATTGCCCAGAATGGGGGACATTATACCAGTAAGGGGCCCAGAATGGGGGACATTATACCAGGATAGGAGACAATATTACTAGAAGAGACCCAGAATAGGGACATAAGACCAGGAACAGTCCCAGAACGGGGGATATTATTCCTGGATAGAGACACAATGGTGACTTTGTAACAGGACAGGAATATTAAACCAGGATGGGGGATATTATATCATGAAGGGGCCATGGATGGTAGACATCATTACTTAAAGGTGGCAGGGATGGGGAGCATTTTTTCTAGAAGTTACAGAAGATGGGAACATTATTACTGCAAGAGCCCCAAGATGAAGATCATTATGACTGCAAATGACTAAGGATGGAGGACATTATTATTGGAATGGGCACAGGATGGGGGACATTATTAAAGGAAAGGGCACAAGATGGGGAACGTTATTACCTCAAATGGCTAAAGATGGAGGACATTATTATTGGAAGGGGCACAGAATGGGGGACATTATTAATGGAAGGGGCCCAAGATGGGGAACATTATTACCTCAAATGGCTAAGGATGGAGGACATTATTATTGGAAGGGGCACAGGATGGGGGACATTATTAATGGAAGGGGCCCAAGATGGGGAACATTATTACCTCAAATGGCTAAGGATGGAGGACATTATTATTGGAAGGGGCACAGGATGTGGGACATTATTACTGGAAGGGGCCCAAGATGGGGAACATTATTACCTCAAATGGCTAAGGATGGAGGACATTATTATTGGAAGGGGCACAGAATGGGGGACATTATTAATGGAAGGGGCCCAAGATGGGGAACATTATTACCTCAAATGGCTAAGGATGGAGGACATTATTATTGGAAGAGGCACAGGATGGGGGACATTATTACTGGAAGGGGCCCAAGATGGAGAACATTATTACCTCAAATGGCTAAGGATTGAGGACATTATTATTGGAAGGGGCACAGAATGGGGGACATTATTACTGGAAGAGGCCCAAGATGGGGAACATTATTACCTCAAATGGCTAAGGATGGAGGACATTATTATTGGAAGGGGCACAGGATGGGGGACATTGTTACCTCAAATGGCTAAGGATGGAGGACATTATTATTGGAAGGGGCACAGTATGGGGTACATTATTAATGGAAG
Organism: Anomaloglossus baeobatrachus; assembly: GCF_048569485.1. Taxonomy (NCBI): domain Eukaryota; kingdom Metazoa; phylum Chordata; class Amphibia; order Anura; family Aromobatidae; genus Anomaloglossus; species Anomaloglossus baeobatrachus. The sequence continues at coordinate 64,437,055 of NC_134364.1, read as the reverse complement.
GGGCCTAAGATGGAGGACATTATACTAGAAAGAGCCCCAGTGACATTAGTACAGGATGGGGGACAATATTGATTATAATATTTAGAACTTAGCAAGGGCCCATATATCTGACTAACATGCCAAATTTTTCATCATGACCCATCGGATTTTAGTTATGCCACTGACTGCAGACACATAGGTTTGCACGGGACCTAAATACACAAAACTATAGGATTATTTTAATGAAGACTATTTTCAAAGTATTTTATAGTTTATCTTCATCGAAAGCCATAAAAACTGTTGTGTTCATAACGCTTAAAAGTCCTTGCTTTGGCTGATATTAAAGCAGCGTGTCGCCAGAGTGATGTATTTAGCATAAAAAGCAATAAAAATTCATCAGGTTCCCTTTAAGGACACCTGAGAACTGCAGTAAATTTATCATTTTCTTGAAATCAGGACATAAAAAAAAGCAAAGAGAAAATAAAACCCGGTTCCATAGTGAGTTTATGGGGTTGATGTGAAGTCTCGCGGAGTGGCAGCCATAGCTGTGACAATCTGCACGCACACTGGGGGCTGCCCACTAACCCTGTCTGTTCTGTTTCTCTTTGATCTGTGGCGTGCATAATAATTAAGCTATTTTAGGAATTTTAATTGTAAAAATCTGTAGTTGCCGGCAAGGTTACATCCATTGTAATAGCACAGCTGAAAATTTATTTATTTTTCTGTTTTTTTGGCATTCGATTATTTCTCACGTTTTCATGTCATATTTGATTTGGGAATCAGATGGATATCTTCATCCAGGGGAAATAAGATCCGAAGAGACTGCAAACAAGACCTAGAAATTGTAATAACACTTAAAAGAGATAATTACATCCACGACGCGTCAGCCCGAGCCGGCTAGGAAATCTGAAAAGGTCAAATATATTAGTGTCTTATTGCCATTTACATCCTGCCAATTAGAATATAAATAAGAGATTACTCAGTAATTCTGTTTGTAGAGCGGGTGATGCGCCTTAGGATAGATTAGATCAAATATTGTAAGAATGTACAGTATGAAAGAATGTTTTTGGGAAGCAACAAAAAAAAATAAAAAATCATCAGACTATCACAGAGTATGTACTGACAGGTCGGGGCCCCTAGGCTGGCCCTCAGACACGAAACCCTGCACTGTCCCTTATCTCGGAGGTAGGCTTGATAGTAGCCACGTCTGAGTCCCCAACTCCTTAAGGACTGAGGAACAGAGCATATAACACAGCCGACGCCCAGCTCTGGCTCCCTTATCTTGGAGGTAGGCTTGATAGTAGCCAGGTCCGAGTCCCCAACTCCTATAGGACTGAGGAACAGAGCACATAAAACAGCCGACGCCCAGCTCTGGCTCCCTAATCTTGGAGGTAGGCTTGATAGTAGCCAGGTCCGAGTCCCCAACTCCTATAGGACTGAGGAGCAGAGCACATAAAACAGCCGACGCCCAGCTCTGGCTCCCTTATCTTGGAGGCAGGCTTGATAGTAGCCAGGTCCGAGTCCCCAACTCCTATAGGACTGAGGAACAGAGCACATAAAACAGCCGACGCCCAGCTCTGGCTCCCTTATCTCGGAGGTATGCTTGATAGTAGCCAGGTCCGTGTCCCCAACTCCTATAGGACTGAGGAACAGAGCACATAAAATAGCTGACGCCCAGCTCTTTCTGGAGATATCAGATTGCCTGTCAGGCTATGAAGTGTGAACAGAGTCAGATGCCACTGTGACACCTAATGAGTCTGGGCTTGAACACCGCATGTCTCAGATGAATACAGACTACTGCAGAAGTTGCGGCTCCTTTTTAAGACTTTGTCCACATGTTTAGTTTTCATCCGTTTCTAACAGATCCAGTATTAAAAAAAATTAAAGCCTGGATCCATTACAAATAGAACAAAAAGGGATGCAAAAGTTAAATAAAATTGAAACCTAAGTTTTCGTTTTTTAATCCTGTCACTATGTGACTGTAGGTGTCACGCCAGGTACGAAAAAAATCCCGGTGAGCAGCGCAACACAGAGGAAACACTAGGGTTGTTATACAACTGAAGACCATGGCGCTAGGGAGAGAGGAGCGGGTTTATCTCCTAACACTCCCCTGAGGCTGATCCCTGCACTACCTGATGTACCTAGATGGGTTCTTCCCCCATGCGCCGTCATGTGCCTGGGCCCTCATTGGCCCTGAACTCGCCCTGACTAGTAAAGGCCAGTGAGACACTAGTATCGTCACTGCATTAAGACAACTCAAGGAAGGTAAGACAAACAGGTGTGGAAAGACATAACAAATAACACTAATAACGTCTCAGCTGCAACAGAAGCAACACCTCAGCTTCTCCAGGAAACAGGCTCCTTCAAAGTGGACAGCATAGGTATGAGCTATAGCTGACATAGGGAGGAGTGAGGAGCATATATTACTAGCAAAAGGGAGTAGCTGCAACTATTAGATCACTGCAGAATAGAAATTAACCTTAACCCCATCAGTACTGGATGGAATTGAATACGTTCCAACTCAGGGTAAACTGCAATCAACAATATGCTGTGATCTTCTGATCCCAGATCTCTCCAAGATCACATCAGACCATGACACACTTGTAACAAATCTGTCGAAACCCCCCCAAAAAACAGTCAAATCAATAGGAGGTGAATGTGCAGTACCCGGCCGTGGCCACTATCAGAAGACAGGTCATCTTCGGAACTGAGCCTTTCTTGCTACCTGCTGCTGCAGCCGAGACCGAGAACAACTAAATGACGGGGGTGTCGGACCCCAACCAATCAGACATTGATGACCTATGCTAAGGATTGGTCATCAAAGTTAAAATAGTGGACAGCCTCTTTAAGTGGGGTACGCTGATTCCAGCATCATTATTCCTGCTGGCCTTGATGAACCGGGGCATATTCTTTCTACTTTTTTGCTTGTTTAACTCAATGATGGTAAAGCTTTTCTCTGAGCATTGGGCAATGCAAAGAACATGTCTTGCTCTGTTTCCCGAGTAGACTCCAGCAGGAACGTCTCAGGTGCAACAGAAGAAACACCTCAGCTTCTCCAGAGACAGGCTCCCTCAAAGTGGACAGCATAGGTATGAGCTGTAGCTGACATAGGGAGGAGTGAGGCGCGGATATTTCCAGCAGAAGGGAGTAGTTGCAACCATTAGATCACTGCAGGATAGAAATTAACCTTATGCCCTTCAATACCGGATGGTATTAAATATGCTCCAGGTCAGGGTAAACAATGAGTGGGCACTAAATTGTATGTGTGATCAACAATATGCAGTGACCTTCTGATCCCAGATCTCTCCAAGATCACATCAAGTAGTGACACATTTTGGAACAATTCTGGCACAAGGAAGACTGACTCAGATATCTTTTAGGTGCAGGGACTGATCGTAGCTGTTCCGTAAAAGGTATCTATCATCAGCAAATTGCTGATTGTTTATACAATTTTTTTTTATTATTACATTTATTTATTTGTTTTTATTTTGGCAATGTTTTTCCCCCATATCACAATAAGTATTAAAAAAAATAGAAATATTCACATTTTTACACTGTTCACTGGGACTTTTTGAAATTCTATATTCCTGATGTTTCAGTAAATACACACATACATTAGCCACAATAGTCAGACACCGACCCTATCGCTTGCATTGAAGCAAATAATAACATGTGCAAAGCTCATTGTGAAGGTGGAGGAGCAGGGTCAGCAGTTGCATTGCCTGCTGTGTTATCAGCTGTTTATACAGGTGGTTCATGTAATGGTGATCCTGCCTCTGATGATAATGAGCCTGCTGACAACTCTTCTTAAAAGGATACGAGGTATGAGTCTAAAAAAAAGTCTGAAAATTGCAAGATTACTAATTTTGGAGTTTAATAGAGATCATGATACGGGAAAAAAAAACATTGCCAAAAATGTTTAGAGGGTATCTGTCAGCAGATTTTTGCAATGTAAGCTGAAGCCAGTATGCTGCATGGGATAAGACAGAAACTTCAGGGATGCCTGTGTTGTCACAGTCCGATCTTATTATTGTTTATTTGCTATGTTTATTTTAGCAGCCAGACTCTCATCATTGCTGTAGATAGGTGGCTCTTGCCATGTTGTCCGACATGCCCCCTCCTCTGATTGAGACCTCACAGTCTATGTACAGTCTGTATAGAGAGCCTGGTATGTTGTGAATATATTTTCCAGTTTGGGGCTCCCTCTTGTGGTCAGTGCTGGTGGTGCAGTTGACTTGGGGAATGAGAGCCAAACACCTGTGGAGGACTGGCAATCAGGTCTTTCAGATTGGGCATATATAACTGAGTAGTTTTCTCCTGTTACTTGCCAGTGCTCAATGGATCTCCTGTGTGCTCAGGACATTCTGAAACCAGCCCTGCTCTCTACCATAACTCCTCTCAGATAAGTGGTCTTTGTACCTCTGCTTATTGTTTCCACTTTCTTGGTGTTTTTACTGTTTTGATACTAATGCTTGATTTCTATTTTGCCTGTGTGGAGTTCTTGGTGGAATTGGATCATTCCCTGCTGGGAGTGTCTGTATACTTAGCTCCATGATTCTGCTATGTATTGTGTTTTGTCATGCTTGGTATTAAATTCAGTCCCTCATCTATATTAGTGTTTTTGGATCTTAGTAGCCTCAGAGTACTGATATAGTGGGGGAGAGCCTTTGTGGGCTCAGTGTCTTTCCATATCAGGCGTGCTGAGATTTTTTAGGGTTTTTACGCCTGCAGACAGTGCTCCTTCCTATCCTTTTCTATAAAGATAGTTTGGGACTCACCTTTGCTAAATCTATTTTCTGGCTTTGTATTGTGTTTTTCTATATCACCGTAGTCTTTACATGTGGGGGGCTATCTATATCTATGGGGATTAGCTTTTCTTATATTTCTATCTGTAAGAATATTTAGTTCTCAAGCTGTGCCGAGATGACACTAGGTCATCGTAGGCTCATCCCACGGCTACTTCTGGTTGTGTGTCAGGATTAGGTCTGCAGTCCGTTAAGGTTCCAGCCACTCTGGTTACTTTTTGGGTTCCCACATTTTTGATCCTCCTCGGTCACTGAATCATAACACTGGTGTGGGCGGGTGCAGCCCTCTGGACTCTGCCACATGGCTAAAGCTAAAAATGCACATTGTGTCAGAATGGCTGTAGCCAGTAATCTAAGTGATACATCGTTGGATTCAGGATCTCTTTCTCTACATCATCCTGCTCTCAGGTGAGGTAGTAAAAACCTGCTGACAGATTACCTTTAATTAAACATGTAACACAAAAAAACGTATTTAAACAATTAAAAAAAAGTAATTTTCTCATTATTCATTAACTTTAAAGTGATTTACGCCATCAAAATATTTTACATTTATTTGGAATTTTTTTTTACTTTTTTTTTTTTCCATTTTCCAGCATTAAAAAGAATGCCTCGTTACAGTCATATAGTTTGTACGTTTGAAAAGAAGAAGCGTTCAGTCATTCTTTATCCGAGGTATTTTATGCTTTATCATAAAAATGTTGCCTGTAATGTTAGTAATGCTGTCTGCTTTGTGACTTTTATATATATATATATATATATATATATATATATATATAGCTGTTAATAGGTGGAGGAGTATGAGTAATCCTCAGTCACTGTAGCTGCACTGAGCAGTAAAGGTATAATCCTCTGCCCCAGCCACCTATATTCTAGTACATTAAAAAGCAGAAGATAGTATATATGGAGCTGACCGGAGATGCCAGTCTTAAAGGGGTTGTCCAGGACTTTACTGTCACGCTAGGTGCGGGGAAGTACCAATCAAAAGAGAAGGGAAACCCTGTGTCTAGGGAAAGGGAATATGGTGACCCCTGACTAAACCTACTGCTGGTCCCTGGGGTCTCTCACCACCCTAGATAGGTTCCGCACCTATGCGCCGAGGCGGATACCTGACCCTAAGTGTCCCTAGTACTGGACCCTAAATAGGGAATGGATGGGATGAGGTCTTCGTCAACCCCAGTAAACACTATTGAAGACAACATGTACAGTTCCCAGGCCCTTTTCACCTATCTGATTAACCTCAATCCTTCATGCTCCAGGGTATCACACAAAAAGACATGTCACACGTCCAAAAACCATCTGACCCTTCTCCTTCTACTCCTACTTCTCTCAGGTGATATCTCTCCTAATCCCGGTCCACCCCATGCTAACTTTACCCCCTCCCCCACCTCCCATAGAAACCCTGATAATATTATTAACATTCCCTGTACACCCTCAATTCCCTCTTTTAATTGTGCTCTATGGAATCCACGGTCTGTATGTAACAAGCTTCCTTACATCCACAACCTCTTTCTCAATAACTCTCTTAACTTACTAGGCCTAACTGAAACCTGGATTCAGGATTCTGATACTACTTCCCCTGCTGCCATCTCTCATGGTGGTTTACACTTTACCCATTCACCAAGACCTGGAAACAGACATGGTGGTGGAGTCGGCTTACTCCTGTCCCCACAGTGCACTTTCCAGGTCATCCCCCCAGCTCCATCACTCTCATTCCCATCCTTTGAGGTTCACACCATTAGGCTCTTCCATCCCCTTCCCCTCAGAGTAGCTGTCCTATACCGTCCCCCAGGCTCACCCACCCAGTTCCTTGACCACTTTTCAGCCTGGCTGCCACACTTCATGTCCTCTGAATTGCCAACCCTGATCCTAGGAGACTTTAACATCCCCATGAACAGCCCCTCCTCCCCTTCTGCATCCCAGCTTCTATCTCTCACCACCTCCCTTGGCCTCTCACAACTCTCATCCTCAGAGACACATGAAGATGGTAACACCCTTGACCTGGTCTTTTTCCGCCTCTGCTCAATCTCTCACTTTGACAACTCACCTCTTCCCCTCTCTGACCACAACATCCTCTCCTTCAAGCTCAGAAACCCTCGTCCGCCCCAGCACACTCCCACCTATCACACATTCAGAAACCTACAGGCCATTGACTCTCAAACACTTACAGACTCTCTACACTTATCACTATCCCCTATCTCCTCACTTTCATGCCCTAATCTGGCTGTAAAGCACTACAATGACACACTCAGAAGCACCCTGGACCAAGTAGCACCCCTCACCCTCAGAACCTCCAAACACCGAGTAAAACAACCTTGGCTCACATCACAAACTCGATTTCTCCAGCGATGCTCTAGGAGTGCCGAGCGCCTATGGAGGAAATCCCGCACACCAGAAAACTTCATCCACTACAAGTTCTTGTTAAGGACTTACAACTCTTCCCTTCACCTCGCCAAACAGACCTACTTCACCACCCTTATCTCCTCACTAGCCAACAATCCAAAAAAGCTCTTTGACACCTTTCACTCCCTCCTCAGTCCCAAAGCACAGACCCCTATCACAGACCTTCATGCTGATGACCTGGCCTCGTATTTCACAGAGAAAATAGAAAACATCCGCCAAGAGATCAGCTCCCAGTCACCAAGCTTTGTGAATCCCATCCCTCGCCACATCCAATCCAGCTCACTTTCCACATTTGACCCAGTCACAGAGGAGGAAGTCTCCAGGCTCCTCTCTTCTTCTCGTCCTACCACTTGCTCTACTGATCCCTTCCCCTCACGCCTACTCCAGACACTCTCTCCGGTTGTCACCACTCACCTAACTAAAATCTTCAATCTCTCTCTCTCTTCTGGTATCTTCCCTTCCTCCCTCAAACACTCTATTATTACTCCATTATTAAAAAAACCTTCCCTTGATCCGTCCTGCACAAGCAACTACAGACCAGTCTCCAATCTCCCCTTCATCTCTAAACTCTTGGAGCGCCTGGTCTACTCTCGTCTCACCCGCTACCTTTCCACTCACTCTCTTCTAGATCCTTTACAGTCTGGCTTCCGCCCTTTACACTCAACAGAAACTGCCCTTGTCAAAGTGACCAATGACCTATTGACAGCAAAACGTAATGGTGACCACTCTCTGCTTATTCTTCTTGACCTTTCTGCAGCCTTCGACACTGTTGACCACCATCTCCTTCTCTCTTTGCTCCAGTCTATTGGCCTAAAGGACACTGTTCTTTCCTGGTTCTCTTCCTATCTTTCTGGCCGCTCGTTCAGTGTATCATTTGCTGGCTCCACATCTTCTCCTCTCCCTCTCACTGTTGGGGTCCCTCAAGGTTCAGTCCTTGGCCCTCTTCTGTTCTCCCTCTACACTGCCCCAATTGGACAGACCATCAGCAGATTTGGCTTTCAGTACCATCTTTATGCTGATGACACACAGCTATACACCTCATCCCCTGAGCTCACCCCCGCTGTACTACAGAACACAAGTGACTGCCTGACTGCAGTTTGCAACACCATGTCTGCTCTCTATCTGAAACTTAACCTTTCCAAAACTGAACTTCTGCTTTTCCCTCCATCTCCCAACCTTCCTAAACCTGACATCTCCCTCTCTGTGTGTGGCACAACGATAAGTCCTAGGCCGCAAGCCCGCTGCCTGGGGGTTATACTTGACACTGATCTCTCCTTCACCTCCCACATACAATCTCTTGCCCGCACCTGCCGCTTGCACCTCAAGAACATCGCTAGAATCCGCCCCTTTCTCACAATGGAGACGACAAAAACCCTCACCGTGGCCCTGATCCACTCTCGCCTTGACTACTGTAACTCTCTATTAATTGGTCTCCCCCTAACTAGACTCTCCCCTCTACAGTCCATCCTTAATGCAGCAGCCAGGGTCACCTATCTGGCCAACCGCTACTCGGATGCCTCTGCTCTGTGCCAGTCATTGCACTGGCTGCCCATATATCACAGGATCCAATTCAAACTGCTTGTTCTCACCCACAAAGCTCTCCACAGTGCAGCACCCTCCTACATCTCCACCCTCCTCTCTGTCTATCATCCCACCCGTTCTCTATGCTCTGCAAATGACTTTCGACTAACATCCACACTAATTCGAACCTCCCACTCCCGAATCCAAGACTTCTTCCGAGCTGCACCAAACCTCTGGAACGCTCTACCCCAAGAAGTTAGGACAAATCACAACTTACTCATCTTCAGACGCTCCCTAAAAACGCATCTTTTTAGGGCGGCCTATCACACTCCCTAGCCAAACTAATTTCACCTAATCCCTCTAGAACTTCTCAGAACATAACCCCACGTCAAACTCCATGGCACCCAAATGCATCTCAAGGCTCTGGCCAACTGGTCCAGGAAGCCATCATCTATCCCCCATGAGCTGGCTGGATTGTCATTTTAAATAAACACATGTACCTTGCCCCTCCCCCCATCTCATTGTAGATTGTAAGCTCTCACGAGCAGGGTTGCCATTTTTCCTTTTAAATGTTGTATCCTCTATAATTGTTACTTGTTTGTATATGTTAATGTATATGATATGTACATGTTCCTCCTGAATTGTAAAGCGCTGCGGAATATGTTGGCGCTATAGAAATAAAGATTATTATTATTATTATTAGCAATGAGGACACACAGGGGAAAAGTGCATGAATTCACAGATGAATCAGCAAAGCTTCAGCAACTATACTACAGAGGAGTACAAGCCACCTGCTTGCATCCAAAGCTTGAATAAACTGAATATCACCAGCACAAGTCCAGGGAAGATGGGAGAATTTAAACACATGGAGAATCCTGATAATCAGCAGCTGGACGGAAGGGAAAGAGCTGAAAACCCAGCAGCAAAGCTACCTAGTACAATGAATACTAACAGCCGGAACAATAGAAAGTCAGGGAGCATTTTGGCAAGTCAAACACTGACCTTCATTTGACAGAAACCACCTGACTGTCTGTCACCTGTGACACACCCGTGGCATTTACCATTGATGACCAATCCATCGGGTAGATCATCAATGTCTGATTGCTCACTTCCAGCACCTCTGATGATCAGCTGGCTGGAACTACTCAGCTACAAAGCTGCACAGTTCCAAAAAGTGAATAGTGGCTGTGACCGGGTACTGCACATCCCTCACTTATCGATTTGAATAAGGGGCGGATATGTAGATCCTAGCCGCAGTCACTATATAGTTGATGGAGCTGTGCTGTGCAGCCTCACAACTTCCGGCCCATGGCGGCCGGCATTGGGAACAATTGATCAGCGGGGGTGCCGGGTGTCACACCACCACGAATCAGACATTGAAGACCTATGGATAGGTTATCGTGTTTAAGCCCTGGATAATCCCTTTAATGCAGATGTGACGCCCTGGGCAAGCCAGGGGTCACAGGTCACAACATCACATGCACCCCACATTCCCTGCAGGTACATCTAAGCTAACCTAAAATCCTTGTTGCCTTCCTCCAGGGGCTGATGTCCACACCAGGGGGTGGGCCAGGCAGTTGGCTCCACCCACCGAGGAGTTCACAGCCTTGGAGGCGGGAAAACCAGAGAGTAAAGCTAGGGGAGTGAAGTAGAAGGAAGTGGTAGAGGAGCTTGAGTGAAGAAGTAAAAAAGGAACAGTTAAGCAAGCCTGAAGTTGGTCCGGGTGTGTGCCCCGGACTGAGACAACAAGGTCAGCAGATGGCGGTGATAGTCTGCAGGGGGACTGTTTGGAGGTTGCTGGAAGGACCGTGGACGGGTGGTGACCCGGCGGTACTGGAGCAGTATACGAAGAACTGTCAGCACCAGGGCAGGGGCCTTTCGGATCCCAGCAAGGCTAGGAGTCGCCATAATTTGCCAAATCCGTCAGTGAAGGGGACCTCTGTCTCCTAACAACCAAGTCCCGATTGAAGGCAACAGCCCGACCATGAAGGGGAGACACCGCCACCGCCAGGGCACCAGTTTCCCAGGGCCAGCGCCTGCGGGCAAAGTAGGGCTCCTTCGGCCCAGATTGAAGCCGAGGAGTGGGTAACCGGTGGGGACCCATCGCTACCAAGAGACTTTACATAGGTGCAGGGAAGAGACCGTCACCGCTAACTGCAGGGAACCGCAGCACCGTAACCGTCCGAGGGAGCCGTCCAACCAGCCGTTTGTTTACCGAGAACTGTGTCGTGTTTACTGGCTGAGTGAGTACCTCCGTGCCGTGCGGCACAGCGCTGCCCCTGCGCCCCTGCACCTCCACAGGCCCCATACCCGCCTGTCCACCATACCAACCCCATCACTGGGCCCCGGGAGCACCAAAACCCCCCACCCACGGAGGGGCAATTCAACAACTGGCTGCTCCATACCATCACTCCCGGGCTCCCCAGACAGAGCAGCGGTGGTGTCCACTTAATCACCACAACCGTGGGTGGCGTCACGGACAATAAACTATCCCAAAACCAATCCCCTTTCACTCACGGGCGAGGAGCGCCGCTCGAGTCCCCGGGATCCGGCCCATCGCTCGAGCCACTGAGCAGCAGCAGGCCGCAGCAGCCGCAGCGGCAGCCGGACCCGAGCAGTGGGAGAGCGCGGCGTCCCCTCCTCCACCCGCGACACAGAGTGCACTGGAGTAAGATGTGCCAATGTAATGAGGTGTGTGCCTCTTAATAAATTTGGAGCATCTTTCAACTGCGCATGCGCCAGCATTAGAAATGCTCTTCCGTTAGGGATTGGAGTACATCTCTTTCATAATAATCTATGGCAGTTTTGTAGGGAGGTGGTGAGCTCTCCATCAATGGAAATCTTCAAGCGGAAACTGGGTAATTATATAGCTGGGATGATTTAGGAAAGCCTGCACTTGCAGGGGTTGGACCCGATGGCCCTTGAGGTCCCTTCCAACCCTACCATTATATAATTCTAAAAATTATGATGAACTTGTCAGCCGATGCTCTACCGCACCCCATCATGGCTAAGTTGCCAAAACCTTTGGAAAAGTGTCGCAATTTTTTTGTGCAGCTATGAATTGAGCAAACATTTTGCAACATTTTAAAAATTTATGAGAAATTTAAATTCCATCAGAGAAACACACAAAAGACCAGTATGGAGGACCCACACCTGGTTGGCAGCAGCTCATAAATGCATGATATAAAGAGAGAAACTTGAGCAAAAAGCTGAATAATAATCAATATTTATTTAGAAGATATTAAGGTGCATAGTGAAAAAATAACACATGATTGAGAACATATGATAGTGATATAGAAGGAGAACAGGGGACATAATAAAACCATTGCCGGGTACAGACAGAGGAAATGCTATTGTAAGAAACGCTCACATAAAAGGCCGGTCTATGATTGTGAAAAATGCCAGGTAAAACACTAAAGCCCACTTTACACACAGCGATATCGCTAGTGATGTCGCTGGTGAAAGTACGGTTGTGCGTCACGGGCAAATCGCTGCCTGTGGCGCACAACATTGCTAACATCCGTCACACTACTTACCTGCCTAGCGACGTCGCTGTGGCCGGCGAACAGCCTCTTTTCTAAGGGGGTGGTTCATGCGGCGTCACTAAGTGGCCGCCCAATAGAAGCGGAGGGGCGGAGATGAGCGGCCGGAACATGCCACCCACCTCCTTCCTTCCTTATTGCCGGTGGCCGCAGGTATGATGTTGTTCCTCGTTCCTGCGGTGTCACACATAGCGATGTGTGCTGCCTCAGGAACGACAAACAACATCGTACCTGCAGCAGCAACGATATTTGAGATTAGAACGACGTGTCAACGATATGGTGAGTATTTTTGATCGTTAACGGTCGTTCCTGCGTTTCACACGCAACAACGTCGCTAACGAGGCCGGATGTGCGTCACGAATTCCGTAACCCCAACGACATCTCGTTAGCGATGTTGTTGCGTGTAAAGTAGCCTTAAGAGTCCCAAAACAGAATTAATATGCCTAATGGCAAAAATTTGCCCTGTGGTAAAATAAACCGTATGGCGTACTGTAAGTGGTCAAAGAGATATACCTGGAATTAAATTGCAAGTCTGGCAGGAGCGTAGCAAAAGTGCCTAGTACAGATGGCATTACCAAAGTCTGGTGGCGGAGAGGAGCCCGACGTACGTTTTACGGCGTCTAGCAGATAGCTGGCCGCTTCATCATGGGGGAACATAGAAAGGCCGCTTTACACGCAACGACATCGCTAACGAGATGTCGTTGGGGTCACGGAATTTGTGACGCACATCTGGCCTTGTTAGCGACGCTGTTGAGTGTGAAACGCACGAACGACCGTTAACGATCAAAATTACTTACCTAATCGTTGATCGATGATGCGTCGTTCCTTTCCCGTTAATCGCTGCTGCTGCTTGTACGATGTTGTTCGTCGTTCCTGCGGCAGCACACATCGCTATGTGTGACACCGCAGGAACGAGGAACATCACCTTACCTGCGGCCGCCTGCAATGAGGAAGGAAGGAGGTGGGCGGGATGTTACGTCCCGCTCATCTCCGCCCCTCCGCTTCTATTGGGTGGCTGCTTAGTGACGCCGCTGTGACACCGATCAAACCGCCCCCTTAGAAAGGAGGCGGTTCGCCGGCCACAGCGACGTCGCTAGGCAGGTATTTGTGACGGGTGTTAGCGATGTTGTGCGCCACGGGCAGTGATTTGCCTGTGGCGCACAACCGACGGGGGCGGATACGTTCGCTAGCGATATCGCTGCGTGTAAAGCCTGCAGAAGGTGTTCTGGCCCCCCAAAAATTTGATGAATTGGCCTTTAAAGTTATATGAATTTTGATATATTACATGCGTAATTTACAGAAATTGGATCAACCTAGAATTACAACAAAATCTAGAGGGCGATCTTTTTTTGGGTGGAAGGGTTTTTCCGCATATTTTTTAATTTATTTTTTTCAATCAAGTGAACACCAGGGCCGATTTAGGCAGCATTCAGAAAATTGAAGAGTAGAAAGCCATTCTGTCCAAGGTCCAGACTGACACTCCATATTTGGCTAGTCGATCACTTCAGCAGCTGGCTTAAATTCTGTACTTTGGCACCGATTTAAGGACCAGGACCATCTGCCAGTAGTCCTTAAACAGTTAAAATAATCATGCTTATTTTGATCTACTCCAAAGAACGATGCACTAAAAGAAAGTCAGGGGAAACTTAAAAGAGAATTTATGGTTTGATGTTATTAGTGTGATCGATATCACTTTTTCTTTTTTTTTTTAGGACTGGCAAATGTGTTTTTTTTTATCGCTTCGGTGCTTGTTTATTAGTAGATGACCTACAATTCTGGGTAAAAATTGATTTTTCCTTTAAAGCAAACATAAAGCCAATTAATTAATAAAAAAAGGTGGGCAGTATGGTAGATGTGTTAGTTATAAACTTCCAATTCCTGTACATAATGTACTTTAAGGGGTCTTCTGAGATTAAAAAAAAGGAGTTGTTTTTTTATTCTGGAAAAAGTTCCCTCTTTATATGCTAAAAACATTTGTATCTGGCATCCGCAAATAAAAATCACACCTTTATTGAATTGGTTTAAAACATAATAAAATCGAGCATAGACAGTATAGACAGACCAGTCTACGCGTTTCGGGCAAAGTTCTTAGTCTTGAGAAGACTAAGGGCTTTGCCCGAAACGCATAGACTGGTCTTTCTATACTGTCTGTGCTCGATTTTATTATGTTTTAAACCAATTCAATAAAGGTGTGATTTTTATTTGCGGATGCCGGATACAAATCTTTTTTTGCCTTATCCATGGATCCAGGAACCGGCCTGTGGTTCCGAGCACCGTACCTGTATTATACTGAGCAATTGGTCAGAGCTGTCTGAAATTCACTTGTTGAACACTTCCCTCTTCATATACATATGTACCGCCCCGGGGCTCGGCTGGCTGCCGAGCCGCTCGGATCCGGGCTCGTCAGTGGGTGGCTCGAGCTCCTCCCGGACCCAGTGGTCACGTCGCTCTGAAGGGATGCTGGCACTTCGTGAGGGGTGGTGTTCGATAGGGAGGCCCACGTCCGAGGCCGCGGTTGTTTTTGGGGGTTAAGTTTGTGACGCCACCCACGGGTTGTGGTGAATTGATGGACACCACCGCTGCCGTTGACTAGGCTCCCGGGGACGGTGTTGCGCAGCTTGGTGTTGACCCCTCCGTGGGTAGGGGGTGATGGTCCCGGGGGGCCCGAGGGAGGTGCTGAGGATGCGTGCTGGCGTGTAGGTGCGGCGCGGTGCGCGGCCCAAGGGCACTGTTATACTCACTATTACAGACACACTGGAGTCTCTGGTAAACCAAACTAGATGGTGGACGGTGCTCGCAGCCGGCTGCGCTTTTCCCCTTTTTCAGGTTGGTGAATTAACCAACTGGACTGTTTAAATAGAAAACCATTCTTGAGTGCCTTATTCATGGTCATGATTGAGAACAGGTTAACTCTTCGAAATGCGTAGACGGACTATTTTGTCTACTTGGAACATTGTCATGTTTTTTTCTAGTTTTTATATTTTTCAATAAAGCCATGTTCTAATTTTCTATGCGGATGCTGGAATTTCCTTCACTTTTTTCTAAAGTCTGATGCAGGTACCCGCAGTTTATGTCTAAGATAACTAGTTTTAGACAGCTCCCCGCATGTTTCCTCTTAAATGACTAGTCTGAGGCAGGTCCCCACAGTTTACCTCTAAGATGACTAGTCTGAGGCAGGTCCCCACAGTTTACCTCTAAGATGACTAGTCTGAGGCAGGTCCCCACAGTTTACCTCTAAGATGACTAGTCTGAGGCAGGTCCCCACAGTTTACCTCTAAGATGACTAGTTTTGTTCTCCATGACTGATATATCTCTCCCTATGTATATGTATGCATAAGAAGAGACCTGTCAGTCATGGGGACCCAGACTCTGTTTCTGGTTCCCTTTAAAGGGTTACGTTAAAAAGCCTAAAGCCAGGTCAATTCAACGTATGTAACTATGAGGATGAACTGGACACAGAGACATAGTTCTATAAACCCAGTTCTTTTGTGTTGGTCCTTGTGATCTGTTCAGATTCAGAAGTTTCTCCATTACACATTAACGCTTTAATGTCCAGTGAAACAGGAACATGTTTCTGTATTACAGCCCATAGTTTGTCTTATTGATAATGGAACAGTTTCTGTGCCATGACATTTTTATTAAATAACAAGTTCAGCTATGTAAGACCCCATTACTGAAGACAATGGTGGTCCTCCTATTTTCTAAATTTGTTTTTTTTTACTCTTCCAGATCATTTCACCATGACTATAGCAAGTCAATCTACTCTCGATTACTTGCATCCATGAATGTTATTGTGCAAATACAGTTTATATTGTTGTTTGTTCATAAAATACGACCGAAAATGAATCGGACAATTATCATTCACTGGGCGATCTGTTCTGCTGGAGTTTCTCGTTCTCCTGCTTTAAACTACTTACCATTCATGCTTTATACAACTTACAATATAGAATTAATTAAGAAGCATGGACTCCCAAATAGTACTTATCCCACTTCACGGATCAGTCATGCAAGGCCAAGCGGTTACTGAACAGTGAGCAGACATCCAGCTCCTCATATGTCTGTTAAACATGACTGCAACTGGGGGAAAAAATCCTTGTTTTTTGCCATTCTATTTCCAAATAACACCAGCGCCATCTTTAGGTCAAGAATGGAATTACAATAGATCATTTCTTAATCCTTCAGCTTCCCCCTTTCTTTAGACTTCCAGCTGCTTCTACACAGATAGATAATAGTTTCTGAATATCCTACGTTTTGAAACAATCACACATTTACAGTAACACACATTTTAATTGCCGGCTTCACAGCATTTTAGGAACCCCCTACTGATATTTCAACAGTAGCAATGTGTTTTCAGATACTAAACCGCTATAATACAGGATATGTTATGAAAGGTATCAATTTGTTTTTGAGTGACGAGGGATGCATTTGGAGTAATAATCTTTTTTTTCCCTCTTAATCCAGCATAATACTTCCATAGTGGGGACGCGGATACTTTTACATCTCAGGATCAAGGTTACCTTCTAAGCTTTATTATGCATTGTCTTTATCATCCTTGGATGAGATTAGAAATGAGGATTTATAGGTTTTTATGTGTTTTTTTTATTTTTCAAAAACAGTGGCACACTGGTCATAACTTTATGATTAGTCCGACAGCTCGGCGCCTAAAGGATATATCACCATTTTATAATTGTAAGAGTCTGATGTGACGCTGGATGTGGGGACAGACACCCAGCAAGTGGACTCCCGGGAGTAAGGGAGGCTGAAACACAAAGAGGGGGGTTCACCAGGGGCTCCTGCGCTACCCCTGACACTGGGGGGCCCTGCGCTTGGCCCAAACCACAGGTACCTACAGTATAAGGGTTAGGAGGTGTGGCCTGCCAAAGTTCCCCTGTCTCCTATCCAGACCCTAGGACTAAATCCCACCACCGACCTATACACGGAGGGAAAAACAAACACAAAAATAAACAGCAAAAGGGGAAAAAGGAAAAACAACACCTTTTCTTGAGAGGGAATCTTCAGAATATACAGCAACAGTAGTCTGACGCCACATGCACTCCTGAGCAAGCAACTTCTCCAAGTGAAGAGTAAAACCCGCACTGGAGGAGTTAGAGGCCCCAAGCTATAAAGGCCCTTAATTACCAGCTGGAGGAAAGGCTCCTCCAACCTGGCAAGGAAACAGAAAAAAACCCCTAAATAAAGCCCTTAAAAGGGACATCGTCCATTAACGTCTGGACGATCACCGGGCCCTTCTACACCTGGTCCCAGCAGCAGCACTTGAAGGTCCAGACACATCTGTGACATCTGATCTCTGGGACTCCTATTGCTATAATAAGTCATCGTTAATGATTGGTCAGGGTCTCATGTCTTATGTCTGGTACCTCTATTGCTAGTATACGCCATCACTTTATGATGGTGTGGTGCCCCTGAGTGTCAGGTGCCACAGGGAACTACATCTAACCCCAGATTCCTGGAAGACCAGTGCCGGTAACCACCACAACACACACAAATCCACGCCCTTTTCCCCAGACTGGGTAACAGGTTAGAGATGGAACTGATGGATGGCCACCTATTGGTTGGGACTCATCCAATCCACTAGTCAGAAACCAGGGAGGAGGAGGGGCTAGTTAGTGGAGTGATGGGAGACGGACATCTTGTCAGATAGTAAAAAGTCAGACAGACAGTTGGTCAGAAGTTGACGTGCTGACAGAAAGTGTAAAGTGACTTACTGAGTAAAAGGAGTACGGTTGCCAGGGATAGTACAGTGAAGTACTCACTGGACCGAGCACCGACGGGGTACAGAGCCCTAGTTCAGGAAGACGCTTCAGGCTCACCTGATAACAATCTGCCTGGTTAGGGGACCATCAAGGACCTTACCGACATTAGTGTCCGGGGCACAGCAGCAGAGAGGGAACCTGGAAACGGGGACAGAGGACCGACCCAAGACAGGTTCAAGCTGCCTGCTCTACGGGCCAGGACGGAGACAACAGGAGGGGACCCCCTAAAACGCTCTAGGAAACAGGGACCCACCAATTACAGACGGGTGCATGGAAGTAAAGCTCACCAAGTCACTACACTGCCACTGGGACCAAAGGAATACCGTATTGGTAGAGACCAGCACCAGCCGGGTTGCAGTAAAGGGTGCTTTACACGCTGCCACATCGCTAGTGATCTCGTTAGCGATGTCACACGCCAGATTGCACATACGATCTGCCGAGAGCGCACATGTGACCAGCGCTACAAAAATGACCTATGTGCGATCTCGGCAGATCGTATGTGTGATCTGGCGTGTTACATCGCTAACGAGATTGCTAGCGATGTCACAGCATGTAAAGCACCCTTAACTCTAAACCAGTGAGTAAAGCACAAGTTAAACCGCAGCCCCTGTGTTGTCTGCATTCTTCCTACACCTCTACATCTATAGACTACAGCCACCATCATCTTCCCCTGGGGCCTAGCTCTACTTGCAGAGAGCCATCACATCTAAGCTGCCTAATACCACCGGCCCCAGCAGTGAGAGACTTTACAGCAGCGGCTTTCCACATATAGTCGCATACTGCAAGTGACGTCACGAAAAAAAATATATTTTTATTTTTCCCTTGTACAAAATCCCTTTTCAAGCGACCCCCAGGGTCATGGAACCGGGCAATGGCCACCCATTGATATATCCCAGTGAATACAAGGCTCGGGATTGAGTACCCCAAAGCCCTGGGGTGCGTCAACGGGTCAGTGGAAGGTGCAGTAAAGGACATTGAAGGTCATCCAGTGTTGATTGGGGGCGCCATCAGAGTGTCAACCTCCACATTCACTTGGGGAGGTAAACAGCTTTTTCTTCAATTCTACCTATTAGTGTTGGATTGGGTTGCGGTCTGGGACCTCTACTTCATTGTCATTATTATTATTATTATAGCGCCATTTATTCCATGGCGCTTTACAAGTGAAAGAGGGTATACGTACAACAATCATTAACAGTACATCACAGACTGGTACAGGAGGAGAGAGGACCCTGCCCGTGAGGGCTCACAGTCTACAGGGAATTCTAAACCTGTAAAGGGGAAAAAAGCGCAATAGGGTCTTACCCGGTATGAGGGTGGACAGACAAGACAAAGAAGCACTCACCTGGTGAGGTTGTGCCAGTCACAACCCCTTATGATAGCCTGTGAGTGCCCGGTGGTTTAGCTGCAGCCCCGGGAGAGGAATTTTGTATCACACAGGTAGAAGAGAAGACCGGGTTTATGCCGCGCTAAAAACCACTGATGCGTGTGAATTAAAAGATTTCCTTTTTATTGGACAGTTCCTACACGTTTCAGAGACATCCGTCTCCTTCCTCAGGAAAAGAAATCATGATTTTAATTCACACGCATCAGTGTGTAATACAGTCTACAGGGAATGGGTGATGGTACAATAGGTGAGGACAGCCATTTCTTCTCCAATCTCGCCATATGCTTCAGGTTGTTGTCCTGCTGGAACACTATCTCGTCCTTTTCATATCCATGGTACTCGGATGTAAGAAGTAACTCATCTTGTAGGATACTCACATATAGCTCAGCATTGAGACCACCATCAATCCTGGTCAAGTATCCAATGCCTTTGGCTGTGAAACACCCCAATATCATCAGGCTTCTTCCACCAAACTTGACAGCTTCTTAAATTTCTCGATCTCTTAGCCCCTTTTTCCCTTGCTTCATCTAGACCCATTTGCCCCCATCGTCTCATCCCTTCAAGTCAAACTTTTCCAATCTTCTGCCGTCCACTTTTCGGACCTTTTTGTAAACTCGAGTCGACACTTCTTATGACGATATTGAAGTTGAGGCTTCTTCACCTTTTTTGGGGCCACCATTTCAGACCCGATTAACGTGCGTCGCCCGGTGCCTGCATGGACATCTGTGACCTCACTATTATGAAGCATACAAGCCGCCTCCACTTCCGGGTTTGTTGCTCCAGAACTGATAGACCTTGTGATGAGCCAACTTGTTGACTCCGATATTTTGCCTGGACGTCCAACTTGTGGCTTTTGAATGGACAGACTTCATTTCGTATTCTTCCCACTGTCATGGCCTCTCATGATGCAGTTTGGCAATTTTCTTGGCTGAGAGACCACTATTAATGAATTGGATGATGTTTTTTCTCTTTTCTTGGGAAAGTTTCTTGATGGCGGCTCCTCCATTCGAACCAGTGACCTTTCACTTGGGAATCAACCTAATAACACACTGAGCTCTTAGGGAATATGACTGGAGAACAGGTTGTAATTTGTAGTATGCAGGAAGAAAAAGATTTTCCACCACAAGGAGCAAAACAGTAAACATGTAGAGATATGACAAGAATCTGCATAACTAATTATATGCTAAATAGCTGCAAGTCAAATTTATGTATGAGATATCCAAGATGATTGCCTACAAAATGAAGGTAGTCTCCTGCTCAAAACTGTAGTGGATAGTGGGATGTGGAGCCTGAAAGGCAAACGTTAAAGCATTGCATTAACATTGACTAGCAAAAGGGTAACAATCACTTAATTATTGGTGATGGTTTGAACTTTGGGACCCTAATTCCAACACTACATGATCATGGGGATCTGACTACTGGAACCCTTATTTCAAGGAGATGCCAAAATTTTATGATCAGGATGTCTGACCCCTATGACCCCTATTGCTGAGCTCTGCCATCGGCAGAGGTCAGTGTTATGATTCAGTGACCGAGGAGGATCAAAAAGATGGCAAAACTAGGAAATCCAGAGTGTCACCAGAGTGGTTGGAATCTCAGCTGACTGCAGACCTCACACTGACGACACAACTAGAAGTCGCCGTGGGACAAGCCTGCGATGACCTAGTCGCCTCGACACAGCCGGAAAACGAATTCTTCCTAAAGGGAGAAAAACACGGAAAGCTAATCTGCCTTGGAGCAGTTCCCCAAAGATATAGATAGCCCCTAACCATATAAAGCCGGTAAGACTAGATGAAACACAGTACACAGGCAGAAAACAGATTCAGCAAAGATGAGGCCCAAAACTATCTATATAGTAAAGGACAGAAAAGAGCACTGTCTGCAGCCGCGCAATACCCTAGAAAAAACCAACATATCTGATAGGAAAAAAGCTGAGACCACATGGCCTCTCCCCCACTATATCAGTACTCTGGTGTTACTGGGATCCAAGCAAAACACTAATATAGAGGAAGGACTAACATTAATACCAAGCATGACAAAACACAAATACATTGCAGAATATGGAGCAAGGTACACAAACATTCCCAGCAGGGAATGATCCAACTCCACCCAGAGCTCCACACAAGCAAAACCAGGAGACAAGCCTTAGTACCTCCAAAATAAACAACAGAAAAATGAAAACAAAACCAGCAGAGATACAAAGATCAACTTATGTGTTAGGAGTTCAGGTAGAAACAGAAGATAGGGCAGGCTCCAGAATGTCCACAGCACCACAGGAAGCAACATTGATCACCGGCCCAGACCAAGAGAAAACTACTCAGTTATATAGGCCCAACTGAACAACCTGATTTCCAATCATCATCAGCTGTCTGGCTTCTGTTGAGCAGACCAACTCCACTACCAGCACTGACCACCAGAGGGAGTCCCAAACCAGAACCCAGTCCAAATGTGTTCACAACAGGTCAGACTGAGACCCCTATTACCTTAATTTGCCATCACTTTAAGATTATATGTGTCTGATTTTTGGGATTCTTACTGATCATGACAATGAATTTGGCTGGCTGCAGTTTTCTGCTCAGCCGGGTAGCCAGGAGCAAATGTAAGAGGGGAAAAAACACTACATCAAAATGTGATCGGACCCTTACTAATCATAAACTAATGACATATTATAGCATTCGGTTACAATATCAAACATGGCCTCTAGAAAAAAGTGGCAGAGTCCTGCGTTAAAGAGGCCTTGGTGGGATTGAAGAGACATTGAAGCAATCAAGCCACTAGTGAGTTCACTGAGAATTACTGATGTAAATTGAGTTGAACTATCACATGAAAATGTGATCAAAATGTATTGACCCAATAATGGCGTAGCTATAATGAAGGTAGTCCTTACTGGTTCCCACTGGATAAGGTAGCAGTGAACAGGCTAACCCTTATGCACTTTCCTATGGCAAGTTGAAACCTGTGCACGGTCTATCCACTCCAGAAATGCAACAAAACCGTAAGAAGGAAACGCCAAAAGAAAACATTTCCCTTCTTTCTGTAAAACAGGAAGCTAAGGACTTGGGAGAGAAAAAATGGTTAAGCCATCCGGTCCTGGGACGGCCCTGACCCTGTGTAATCGTCTATAAACTGTCCGCGGTGTTCTTTTCCAACCCAACCTAAGTTGTCACGCTACGTATGGGGAAATACCAATTGCAAAAGGGAAGGGAAACCATGTGTCTAGGGAAGGGGGAGATGGTGACCCCTGACCAAACCTACCACTGGGCCCTCGGGTCCCTCACGACTCCAGATAGTTTCCACAACTATGCGTAGAGCCAGATACCTGACCCTAGGTATCCCTAGTGCTGGACCATAAATAAGGAACGGGTGGATGAGCTCTTTGCCAACCTCACTAAACACTAAAGAAGACAAAGGAGGACACACAGGGGGAAAATGCATGAACTACTTATCTACAGATAAGTCAGGCAGGAGTTCAGAAAATTAACAGCAATAACACCACAGATGAGTACAAGCCACCTGCTGCATCCAAAGCTTGAATGAGCTGAATAATATCACCAGCACCAGTCCAAGGAAGATTAGAGTATTTAAGCACATGGAGAATACTGATAATCGGCAGCTGGATGGAAGGAGGGCTGCTCTGGGTCTTAAAGGGGAAGAGATGCAAACCCAGCAGGAAAGCTACCTAATACAATGAATAATAACTGCAGGAACAATAGAAGGTCAGGGAGCATTTTGTGCAGCCAAATGCTGTGACCTTCTATTGCCAGAAACAACATGATTATCTGTCACCCGTGACACATCGTACGACAAGAGGTCACGACATGCAGCTGTGTACTAACGTTGTTCACATTTTCACTTTATCTTATCCCCCCATATTATCTAAAATGTATTCTATGCATAATAACCTTCTTTATTTTAATTTAAGGGGGTTAACAGAAAAATTTTCAAGCGCCCTAAGGCCAGTTTCATCTTAAGGCCGTTTAGGGATCGGCCACTTGCCTCCAGTCCCAAACTCAACAGCATCATAGGCAAATAAAAGGCTGTTGAGTAGGGTCAGGAGAACGGCGGCCAGTTGGTACATCATGGTCTGTACTCAAATCATAGATAGGTAAAACTGGCTTAATAGGGAATTGTAAGCTAATTGTCACACAAGTGACACCAAAGATATGGTGCACGACGCGACACACAACACAAGGGGTACACTGGGGACTCTTTAGCAACGGTGGACCCTAGCGCTAGTGAGGGGATAGATGGGACACATTCCTCACTCACCTGCAGCTATACCCTACAATCCTAGTCTCTATACAGCTACCGCACCTGTTGCCGAACAGGATACCTGATTCTCTGACAGACCCTTTTATAGATAGCTTTGGCTAGTGAGTAGGCAGATGAGGGACACTAGCCCCACCGCTGCAGTAATGACACAACAAGGGAAGGAAAGACAGGCAGGGAGAAACACAACGGACTGCTGCAGTCAGCACAAAGACTGAAGCCTACACAGCAACTTGCAGAGAGGGCTCCACCAGCTCCTTCCACCTCCAGACCAAGCATCCAAATGAGTTCAGAGAATATCTGGCACCCTCTACTGGGAGGAGAGTATATACAAAGGGACTGGGAGTGGTCCAAACTGGAAGCACCTGAGAAGGTGATGAGAATCCTTGCTGGCAAGGAATACTGACATTAACCCTCTCCTCCCCAAAGGAAAATGATAACATTTAAACTGCAGAGTCTCAAGGCAAAAAGACTCTGGCCCAGAACTTGTCACTAGTCTCTACAACAAAGAGACGACTATGACACTAATAGAGGGCCCTATTTGCAACCCCCAACGGTTAGCCGTAGTAGATAGTGACTACAATAGGCACCTTTTGCTCTGCAGGACCCCTAATGTCTGTGCATTACACAAAAAGTCTATTATTGCAATGAGAATTTTGCAAAATATTAATTTCCCTGTGATGGCGCTGCAGGAAAATGAAGCACTTACTACTGTTTTCTCAGAGATTACAGCTGATTACTGGGTCCTCAATACATTTACAGTCTACATTAATTACACAAACGCAAAGATAATAAAAACCCAAAACAAAATAGCGATCAGTATAAGAAACCCATTGTCATTGCCTAATTCTGTACACAGAGCTGCGTGGTCTTGGCAGCGATACATAAGGAAGAAGAAAACATCGGTCTAAACACAATGCATAATATGCCAAAAGAAAGTGAATTATTACTTTGATGATATTTGCAAAGAATCTCGGTGACTACAAACTTGGTCCAAATGGCTCGTGTCCATCTGTCTGTCAGCGCTCTGAGCCAAGGCACAGACATGCATTTGTGCTGCCTTTATATTTTTCTCTATGATTTACCGCCATGTGACAGAAGTTACACATCTGCTAAACTGAATATTGCTCTATTTTACCTTCTGTCAGCTTTCTTCTAGCTTCCGAAGAACGTCGTCGATGTAAACAATTTAATACACTGTCATAAAAGTCCCCCAAAAATTGCAGATGGAAAAATAAGACAGCACCATCAATGCCACAATGTTGTTACACAGTGGGTGATAACTCTGTAATCGCTGGGGGGTCCAACCTCTGGCGCCCCACCAATCATAAGATCGGGGGGCTCAATGTCCACGTGTGCATGGAGCTTTAGAGACCATCACTCTAAAGAAATGATGGTCTCACGTGATCCCTATCAGGTCATGCACATAGGAGAATTTGGGCCCCCCTGTCTCGTGATCAGCGGGCGTCTCAGCAGCCAGATTCTCTATCCTTTACACAAGGGACAACTCCTTTAAAATTTAGTTTAGGTTTACTATCTATTATAAGGTCAAGCTATGGCACTATTTTGGGGTTCAGGTAGGAGGCTAAGTATAGCAAGCTTGAAGTAACATCCCCCCAACAGGATACTCCGTATTCTTAAAAAAAAAAAACATCTGCCTTAGTTCCACCTCCTAACCCTTTCATATACGCATTGGTAAAGGGATGAAAGGATGACATATTGGGAATCTTGAGGTTTAAAGGAGTTGTTCTGGGCTTTGGTGGTCGATCCTAATGACAGTAGAGATAAACGGATCACTTGGCGTATTCCCGGTCCAGGTCAATGTCCCCAGGCTGTGGACAGGAGCTACGTAAATGTCTTGACCTTCCACGTCGCCTGGCTCAGCATCTGTTTAGCCGGCCTGATGTGACATCTGTGCTGTGTGTGGTATACTGGTGACATCACGCCAGCCCAGCTAAGCATATGCTGACCCTTAGAGGTAGAGTGGAAGGACATTCACCCTGCTCCTGTCCACACCTAAAGAGCACTGATCTGGACCGTCAATCAGGGTTGCGCAAAGTGATCTGCTCATCTCTAAATGACAGGTCATCACTACCACATCAGTGGGGGTCCAGGACAGTTGCAAACTATAAGATATGTACTTTAGTCCTTTTTCTCTTTGATTTACTGTGGCCTGTCAACCTAATGTCACGCACGGACTTGGGGAAGGTCCGGTGAGGGGCAAAACACACAACACACACGGGTTTCACCACGACAAACAAGGGGTACACCAGGGGCACTTTAACAATGGAGGGCCCTAACACTAGTAAGAGACAAAGTGAACACCTCCCCCACTTACCTGCAACTGTACTCTGTATTCCTAGACAGTCACTATACAGACTCCTCACTTGTCGCTGAGCAGGAACCTGAAGCCCTGAGTGACCCTACTGTGACCCTACTATAGTCCTGGCTAGTGAGTGGACAGGTAAGGATCACTAGTCCCACTTTTACACTACTAAAACACAAGAGGGAAGGAAGACAAACAGGGAAATTAACAAAAGATAAACTCCAACTTCTTGGCTGCAGTCAGGCACCAGGACTGTAGCCTTCACCAAAACAGACAGAAAGGGTTCCAGCAGCGCCTTCCACTTCCAGGTCAAGTCTCAGACTGAGGATTCATATAGCCGGCACCCTCTACAGGGAGAAGAGGGTATATATATAGGGACAGGGAGTGGTCGCAAACCGGAAGCACCTGAGGAGAGGTCATGAGTATACTGCTGGCAAGGAGAAAGTGACATTAACCTATTACAAAAAAAGGAGACTACATTTAATACTGGGAGCATTTGCATGGAACTGACTCTCTGGCCCTGAATGTGTTACTAGTCTCATAATGCAGAGAGACAGCCGTGACACCTAAGTCTAAAAAACCCCTCAAAATTATCCTTACTAGTAATGTCATACACCCCCTCAGAAGTACCGCAGTCCTGCCAAATCTGATTATGCTTCTTTTTTAAAGGGAACCTGTCATCAGATTTGGCGACTGTTGGCTGCGGCCACCACCAGTGAGCCCTTATGTACAGCATTCCAGAAAGCTGTATATAAGAGCCCAGGCCACACTGTATAATGTAAAAAATACTTTTATAAATACTCACCTAGGGGGCGGTCCGGTTCTGTGGGTTTCGCTGCTCTTAGGTCCGGCGCCTCCTCTCTCCAGTCCGACACCTCTCTGCTGCAACCTCCATCCTCCTTCTATCCAACCCAGAACGAATTTGCGGTCCTGTGTGCAGGCACGCTTTGATCTGCCCTGCTGAGTGCATATCAAAGTAATGTAACGCGCAGGCGTGAGGAGTGGTTAAAGACCGCCCGTGCATGCACACTACAATACTTTGATCTGCCCCGTGCAGGGTAGATTAAAGTGCACCTGTGCAGGACCTCAATGTGTGGATGACGTAGGATGTGTCATGTACACAAATAAGGAATAACGTTTGGAACACCATTCTAAGTCTGAACTGGGTGCAAAAACCTAAAAAAAACATCACTATGGGGAGATAAGGTATGCACACCAGTGACTATGTAAGGGGAATACATGAAATAGCAGAAACTGCTGTGTGAATACTGACTTGAAAAATTCAATAGCTATATGTAAGAGTGAAAATGTGAAAATTGGAACCTGCATTACTGCCATGAACATATGAATCAAGAGAAATTTAGCTACTGAATTGATCAATGCAATAGAGCCCCAACACTACGCCAAAGTATTTCTCTACGTTGGGGTCCCTAGCTTGTGTGTGTCCTCTCATGCAGTTAAAAAACTTACCGTGTATGGGAAGCTGAGACCCAGGCTATTTATGCGTATGATATGGATTGGCAACCCTCCCCAACCACACCTATTGCTAATCCATATCATACGCATAAATAGCCTGGGTCTCAGCTTCCCATACACGGTAAGTTTTTTAACTGCATGAGAGGACACACACAAGCTAGGGACCCCAACGTAGAGAAATACTTTGGCGTAGTGTTGGGGCTCTATTGCATTGATCAATTCAGTAGCTAAATTTCTCTTTATTCATATGTTCATGGCAGTAATGCAGATTCCATTTTTCACATATTCACTCTTGCATATAGCTATTGGATTTTTCAAGTCAGTATTCACACAGCAGTTTCTGCTATTTCATGTATTCCCCTTACATAGTCACTGGTGTGCATACCTTATCTCCCCATAGTGTCATGTACACAGGCCTCAGAAGAAGGAGGACGGCAATCACCGGAGAGAGGAGGCGCCAGACCGGAGAGACGCGACACATATCAGACCGGACTGCCCCTTAGGTGAGTATTATAAAAGTGTATTTTATGGTCTACACAGCGGTCTGGGCTCTTATATATGGTACTAGAAGGTGGCCCGATTCTACGCATCGGGTATTCTAGAATTTACATATTGTGTAGTTAATGTATGATTTTTGTTATATATATATATATATATATATATATATAGATGTTGTTGTGTGTAGTTACCAAGTGTTTGTGTAGGGCGCTGTACATGTTCTGGGTTGTGTCTGGGTGTGGCGGGGGGTGAGAGCGGTGTTGTATGTGTGTTGCGTGTGTTGCGTTGTTTGTGGAGCGCTGTGTGTCTGTAGCGTTGTGTGTGTGTGTGTTGCGCGGTTTGTGTGGGTGTGGTGTGTTTTGGGGGGAGGTATGTTTTGTGCAATGTGTGTGTGTTGCGTGGTATGTGCGTATATTTATGTATGCTGCGGTGTTTGTGTGTTGGGTGTTGTGTGTGTGCAGCGTTGTCTGTGTCTGTGTAGGGCGGTGTTTGTGGTTCCCAGTGTGTGTGTGTGTGGTGTGTTGTGTGTGTGTGTGTGTGTGTTGGGGGGAGGTGTGCACCTCCCATCGTGCTCCATCCCCCATGCTGCGCACCCCCCATCGTGCTCCATCCGCCATGCTGCGCACTCCCAAACGTGCTCCATCCGCCATGCTGCGCACTCCCAAACGTGCTCCATCCGCCATGCTTCGCACTCCCAAACGTGGTCCATCCGCCATGCTGCGCACTCCCAAACGTGCTCCATCCGCCATGCTGCGCACTCCCAAACGTGCTCCATCCGCCATGCTGCGCACTCCCAAACATGCTCCATCCGCCATGCTGCGCACTCCCAAACGTGGTCCATCCGCCATGCTGCGCACTCCCAAACGTGCTCCATCCGCCATGCTGCGCACTCCCAAACGTGCTCCATCCGCCATGCTGCGCACTCCCAAACATGCTCCATCCGCCGTGCTGCACACTCCCAAACGTGGTCCATCCGCCATGCTGCACAGTCCCAAACGTGCTCCATCCGCCATGATGCGCACTCCCAAACGTGCTCCATCCCCCATGCTGCGCACTCCCCATCGTGCTCAATCCCCCATGCTGCGCACCCCCCATCGTGCTCCATCCCCCATGCTGCACCAGCATCAGCCTCTCTGCCCCCAGCATCAGCCTCTCTCCTCCCAGCATCAGCCTCTCTCCTCCCAGCATCAGCCTCTCTCCTCCCAGCATCAGCCTCTCTGTCCCCAGCATCAGCCTCTCTCCTCCCAGCCTCAGCCTCCCCCAGCATCAGCCTCTCTTCTCTCAGCCTCTCCCCTCCCAGCCTCCCTCCTCCCAGCCTCCCCCAGCATCAGCCTCTCTCCTCCCAGCCTCCCCCTCCCAGCCTCCCCCAGCATCAGCCTCCCCCAGCATCAGCCTCCCCCAACATCAGCCTCTCTCCTTCCAGCCTCCCCCAGCATCAGCCTCCTCCAGTATCAGCCTCTCTCCTCCCAGCCTCCCTCCTCCCAGCCTTCCCCAGGATCAGCCTCTCTCCTCCCAGCCTCCCTCTTCCCAGCCTTCCCCAGCATCAGCCTCCACCTCCCAGCCTCCCTCAGCATCAGCCTTCCCCAGCATCAGCCTCTCTCCTTCCAGCCTCCCCCAGCATCAGCCTCCCCAAGCATCAGCCTCTCTCCTTCCAGCCTCCCCCAGCATCAGCCTCTCTCCTCCCAGCCTCCCTCCTCCCAACCTCCCCCAGCATCAGCCTCCCCCTCCCAGCCTCCCCTAGCATCAGCCTCCCCCAGCATCAGCCTCTCTCCTTCCAGCCTCCCCCAGCATCAGCCTCCGCCTCCCAGCCTCCCCCAGCATCAGCCTCCGCCTCCCAGCCTCCCCCAGCATCAGCCTTTCTCCTCCCAGCCTCCCCCAGCATCAGCCTCTCTCCTCTCAGCCTCCCCCAGCATCAGACTCTCTCCTCCCAGCCTCCTCCAGCATCAGCCTCTCTCCTCCCAGCCTCCCCTAGCATCAGCCTCCCCCTCCCAGCCTCCCCCAGCATCAGCCTCCCCCAGCATCAGCCTCTCTCCTTCCAGCCTCCCCCAGCATCAGCCTCCCCCAGCATCAGCCTCTCTCCTCCCAGCCTCCTCCAGCATCAGCCTCCCCCTCCCAGCCTCCCCCAGCATCAGCCTCCCCCAGCATCAGCCTCTCTCCTTCCAGCCTCCCCCAGCATCAGCCTCCCCCAGCATCAGCCTCTCTCATCCCAGCCACCCCCAGCATCAGCCTCCCCCAGCATCAGCCTCTCTCCTCCCAGCCTCCCCCAGCATCAGCCTCCCCCAGCATCAGCCTACACCCTCCCAGCCTCCCCCAATATCAGCCTCCCCCAGCATCAGCCTCTCTCCTTCCAGCCTCCCCCAGCATCAGCCTCCCCCAGCATCAGCCTCTCTCATCCCAGCCACCCCCAGCATCAGCTTCCCCCAGCATCAGCCTCTCTCCTCCCAGCCTCCCCCAGCATCAGCCTCCCCCAGCATCAGCCTACACCCTCCCAGCCTCCCCCAACATCAGCCTCCCCCAGCATCAGCCTCCCTCTCCCAGCCTTCCCCAGGATCAGCCTCTCTCCTCCCAGCCTCCTCCAGCACGCCGTGCTCCTCTGCCGACACTCACAGATCCGATCGCATATGCTAGTGTGGGCTCCCGGGGGTACAGTACTCACCTGGGAGTCATGTCTCTATGTCAGTTCGGGGGATGCTTGCGGGCCAGAGCGAGCGTGCATTGCGTGAGGGGGGCGGGGCGTGGCCGAGTTGCCAATACGTGC
The DNA here is from genome assembly GCF_048569485.1 of Anomaloglossus baeobatrachus. Taxonomy (NCBI): domain Eukaryota; kingdom Metazoa; phylum Chordata; class Amphibia; order Anura; family Aromobatidae; genus Anomaloglossus; species Anomaloglossus baeobatrachus. The sequence continues at coordinate 64,406,323 of NC_134364.1, read as the reverse complement.
AGGGTGCCGGGGCGAGAGGCCAATCCGTGTGGGGGGCGGAGGCTGTGCGAGCAGCCGGCCAATCAGTGTGGGGGGGGAGCCAGGGCGAGCGACCAATCCGTGCGGGGGGCGGGGCCATGGCGAGGCCAGTGGCCAATCCGCTTTTTGTCACCGTAAGGACACAATTTTGGAGCAAGACAAACAGACAGACAGACAGAATAAGGCAATTATATATATAGATTCTAGAATGCTGTATATAAGAGCCCACTGGTGGTGGCTGCAGCTTATAGACCGCAAATCTGGTGACAGGTTCCCTTTAAGGCTATGTTCACATTTCCTTTTTTTTGCATCAGTCACCTGCGTTGCTTGACGCTTGTGACTGATGCGTTGTACAACGGGTGACAAGAAATGGAATTGATTGTCATGAGAAAGCGGATTCCTTTGGTGAAATTATTTGAGAGAGAGAGAACGATCAGCTGCTCACTCTCAAAAGCCGGCTGCTGGGAAATCAGCTGATCGCTCTGTAAAGCCGGCCGCTGGGAAATCAGCTGATCGCTCTGTAAAGCCGGCCGCCGGGAAATCAGCTGATCGCTCTGTAAAGCCGGCCGCCGGGAAATCAGCTGATCGCTCTGTAAAGCCGGCCGCCGGGAAATCAGCTGATCGCTCTGTAAAGCCGGCCGCCGGGAAATCAGCTGATCGCTCTGTAAAGCCGGCCGCCGGGAAATCAGCTGATCGCTCTGTAAAGCCGGCCGCCGGGAAATCAGCTGATCGCTCTGTAAAGCCGGCCGCCGGGAGATCAGCTGATCGCTCTGTAAAGCCGGCCGCTGGGAAATCAGCTGATCGCTCTGAAAAGCCGGCCGCCAGGTGATCATTTCAGTTTAAAACCTGCATGGCGGGGGGGGGAGAGAGGGGAACTGATTTTACATGATTTCGGACGTTTTGCTGGGCATGCTCAGTAAAACGTGACGGATTCCTGCACTGGAATCCATCGCGTGACGCAGGATAACGGAATCCTGCACCATAGACTTACATTATGCCTCCTGACAGTTTCTAACGGAATCCTGCGGGGTGCATGTTTTTGCCGCAACAAAAAACGTTGCATGCTGTGTCCCTCCCGCCCGACCGTCAGTCAGTAAGTGACTGATGCGCCGTGCGGCGGATGCAACACGGGGTCATCAGTCACAATCCGCCGCTCATACAAGTCTATGGGAAACAACAAAATCCGCCAAACGGATTGCATTGTTTATCAGAGCGGCGGATTGAGAATGATCCTAAACAACGGAAATGTGAACATAGCCTATAAGTAAGCCTAAAAAAAAATGTCAGTGACATTTTAGGTTTTGACCTTAAAACATATCATCAGTACTTTTTCTACATGAGTTTAGACATTTGATAAATTCATTACAAATCACAAATGTTTGTGACCATGAACATATTCCAAGATGTTCTGCAGCAGTTTGACACTTTTAGGAAATGCAACAAAAAAGAAGTTAGTTCTGTCCTGGACGGCGTCCTCCGCTATTCATGTGTCCCAAGCCAAACAGCTGCCAGGCAGTCCTGCGCGCACCAATAAAATCATCCATTTATACCCACTCAACTATATTATTTCTGGGCACTTCTTGCTGGATTTGTACTATTCAGCCCCGACCCACAATCATTTCAGATATCTGGTGCCAGAGTGAACATCTGCTGTGCGTCTATTGAGTCAAGTCCAGCAGTTTGCCAGCTCTACCTGAGCCAGGAAAGAGACGAGTCCTCGCCGTCTCTGGAGCCCCGGTGTCACGCACGAGTCATCTCGTTATAGTTACGAGGAATATTGTTCACATAAACAAAAATGTTCCCGAGTACAAGGACGGGTCAATGTGCGAGCTATCTCTACGGGCCTCCATTCAAGCACGGAACAATTATGTCATTCATTAATGCAACAATTATTTAATTAATTCTCTTTTTCCTAAGTTATTTAATATACAAATATAGAGCAGAGGCAAATGATAACCGCATTCCTAATTGAGAACATTGCTTTGCAAACGGCTTTGTCAAGTGTTCCGCCATGTGCCGAGGCCGGGTGAGAACGACATTAACTCTGCATTCTGTTTAATCGGCTCTAGAGCTCTTTCACTCAATGAGTTTCCAGTTTGCCTGCATAGAAAAAGCTGGAAAAAAAACCTAAATTAAGCAGATGAAAGTCAATAAGCCCCTTCCGTTCCGCACTATCATATGAATGATAAACAGTTATCACTGTCTCAGTTTCCTGGAAGAGCATTGCATGTCATGTAAGTCTCCTTACGCCGGCTTGGCAGTCATTAGAAGGAGGCATTTTACCTAAGGTAGCCCCCGAAAGTCAATAAGCTCCATCCCTTCCGCACTATCATATGAATTATAAAGTTATCACTGTCTCTGTTTCCTGGAGGAGCATTGCATGTCTTGTAAGTCTCCTTACGCTGGCTTGGCAGTCATTAGAAGAAGGAATTATACCCAAGGTAACCCCCGAAAGTCAAGAAGCCCCTTCCCTTCCGCACTATCATATGAATTATAAACAGTTATCACTGTCTCTGTTCCTGGAGGAGCATTGCATGTCTTGTAAGTCTCCTTACGCCGGCTTGGCAGTCATTAGAAGGAATTTTACCTAATGTAACCCCCAGAGTTTTGCACAAAATGGTTGGATCTGAGGAAATGCCGTGGATATAGTATATACCTTGACTTCAGTAAGGCATTCAATAAAGTATCACATTAAATCCTCATTGAAAAAATTATCAACTATGGAATCGACAAAAAATCAGTAAGATGGATTCACAACTGGCTTAAAGGGAACCTGTCACCACATTTTTGGCCTATAAGCTGCGGCCACCACCACCGGGCTCTTATATACAGCATTCTTACATGCAGAATTCTAACATGCTGTATATAAGAGCCTGGGCCGGGAATATAACATAAAAAACACTTTATAATACTTACCTAACGGTCGCGCGGTGGGCCTAATGGGCGTCTCCGTTCTCTGGTGCCGGCGCCGCCTCTTTCGGCCATCTTCGTCCTCTTTCTGAAGCCCGTGTGCATGATGTGGCTACGTCATACACTCGCCGGCCCTGCACAGGCGCACTACAATACTTTGATCTGCCCTGCTCAGAGCAGATCAAAGTGCGCCTGCTCAGGACCTGAATGCCGCCAAGCGTGTATGACGTCGGATCCATCATGCACCGCGGCTAGAGAAGATCAAATATGGCCAAAAGATGCGACGCGGGGAACCGGACAGCAGATACACCCATTAGGCCCACCGCTCGACCGATAGGGAAGTATTATAAAGTGTTTTTTATGTTATACTCCCGGCCTGGGCTCTTATATACAGCATATTAGAATACTGTATATAAGAGCCCGGTGGTGGTGGCCGCAGCTTATACGCCAAAAAAGTGGTGACAGGTTCCCTTTAATGATCGGGCGCAACGAGTAATACTAAATGGATACACATCAGTCAAAAGCGAGGGCTCAAGGCTCTGTCCTGAGGACAGTGATGTTTAATATCTTTATAAGTGATCTGAACAACGGAATTATTGGGGAACTCCTAAAATTCACAGATGATACTAAGATCGGAGGAGTAGCCAACACTAGAGAGGAAAGAGCGTATTCAAAAGGATCTAGCACACTCGAACAATGGGCTGACGAAAGAATGGTTTTTAATAGGGACAAATGCAAAGTCCTACATCTGGGTAAAAGAAATGTAAAAAACATATATAGTATGGAAGGAATAGGACTAGGTGATAGCATCAGGGAAATGGACTTGGGCATAATAGTGGATCCCAGATTCAACATGAGCCAACAGTGCGGAGCTGCAGCTAAAAAGGCCAAGGAAATTCTGGGATGTATCAAGACAAGCATTGAATCTAGATCAAGAGAAGTAATTATTCCCCTATACTCTGCCCTGATCAGACCCCACCTGGAATACTGTGTACAGTTCTGGGCGCCCCAATTTAAGAAAGACATCAATATATTGGAGCAAGTCCAGAGAAGAGCAACCAAGATGGTAGAAGGTCTGCAAACCATGTCATATGAAGACCAGCTGCAAGAACTAGGAATGTTTAGTTTGCAAAAGAGAAGGCTGAGAGGAGACTTAATAGCGGTCTACAAATATCTGAAAGGAAGTCACAGTGCAGAGGGAATTACCCTATTCTCATTAGCACAAGGAAGTACAAGAAGCAATGGGATGAAACTTAAAGGAAGGAGATTCAGATTAGACATTAGGAAAAACTTTCTGTTCAGTGAGGGCAGTCAGAGAGTGGAACAGGCGGTCACGGGAGGTGGTGAGCTCTCCATCAATGGAAATCTTTAAGCGGAAACTGGATAATCATATAACTGGGATGATATAGGAAAGCCTGCACTCATAGGGGGTTGGACCCAATGGCCCTTGAGGTCCCTTCAAACTCTTTGATTCATTCTATGATTCTATAAAAACTCATCGACTGTCATCGCGGCATCAGGCTCTGTTCACATTGCAGATTCTGACACTCCATCCGATATTTTCTCTGGTGTTTCTGATCAACACAAGCAGACCCAGGCATCAACCTGCTGTGTGCTCATACATAGACAGGCTAGCAAGAGTCAACCTCTGCTAACCTACTTTTTAGGCTTCATCCTATGACTAAGGGTGCTTTAATGCTCCGTAAATGCGTAAGGGCCAGGATTGGTCGATGACGTCACACCATGTTTTAATGTAACTTGGAATAAAGAAAATTACCTTTTAATCCAGAGGGTGTGCCAGGAATCCTTTTCTGCTCTTTAGGCTTCTTTGATCACATGTTGTAAGGAAGCCAATCACTTCTGCTCCACTCATTTTTAGGCTGGAGGAAATCTTCTACCTACGCCAACTATATTTTATGCTGTGTTGGTCTGTGAATTGTGATGTCCCTGACTTGCTGGAAAAAGAGTTGATTTGTGCTTGGTGTTGTGGGGTTACCCTTCATCTTGTTGTTTCCACTCTGCTCTTGTTTTCCTCCTAATCTTTTATTATCTTTTACTTCTGTGTGTGAGTGTTGTGAGACAGGGTCTTGGTTTCCCCTGTTTGTCTATTTCTGTGGGTCAAATCACACTCCTGTCCCAAGCCCCACGGGGGAGGGGGTGTAAGATCAGGACTGGTCAGGAGCAGGGCCAGGACGGAGACTCAGGCCTTTCTACCAGCAGGACTATCCCAGAGGTTAAGGATAGCTTAGGGCCCCCTAACTTGAGGATGAGTGTAGGAGCCCCGGTTTCCAGCTATACCATAGTCATCGTGATGTGAATCTTCACAGTACGCACTGTCAGGATTCTTTGGTGCCGCCTCTGTTTGTCTATTTATGTGGGTTAAATCACTCTCCTTTTACATCTCTCCCTGTGGGAGGTGGTATAAGATCACAGCTGGTCAGGAGCAGGGCCAGGAATGAGACTGAGACATCCCCACCATTAGGGATATCTCTGAGAATAAGGACACCACAGGGCCTCCTAGTCTGAGAGTCAGTTTGGGGGCCCCGGTTTCCTGCTATCCCCATAGTCCCCCGTGACAATGAGAGGTATCTCACAAAGCCACTCCAGTATTCCTGTTTTGCACTGATGAGGGGCATGCAAACTGAAACATGTCAGCAAATTGAGTTTCTGTTTTGGCATTTGATCCTAAGTTATGCGGTAAGGCTCGTTAAAGGGTTGATATTGACTTTTTGGATTAATACTTCCAATAGGTGCCAGTAGAGTTGAGGTCCTCTTCCTCTCTGAAGAGGCTATTTGCAGCTGTCTTTGTGAAATCTAAAGACATGGGTGATGTGGAAGGCCAAGTATGGAACTGGCAAACCACAAATTTTATCCATTGGCAAAACCAACAACCATTAATATCTAAATGGATGTTCTGTTTACAGAGGACCTGTCACTCGTATTATTTTTATATGATGTAAATGCTTCTGTTCTCCTGAAACTTGCACTGTTTATCTTTTATTCCTTCACCTTTCCATTCCTGAGATATGACCCCTTCATCATAAAGGTTATTGTTACTCACCTGACCATGCTGCTGTGCCGAGCACCATGTCCCTCTTTTGCGTCGGACAGCTACCTCTGTTCCTCTGACATGGCAACCGGATGTGCTTTTATGAAGTCATGCCTTTTAGGCCAACTTAGACAGAGTCATGCCACAGGCGTATTCATGTACTTGTCATCCTTGCCTCAGAAACCACCTGACAAGTTTGGCTCAGCTTTATCACGGGCTAACTCAGTTATACCATTGTAGCGTCTCTACATTGGACTCTCTGACAAACCCAGCCTGCTTTATCAATGTACCAGCTCTGCATTAGATTGTGTTGTGAACCCCCTTAATTATAACTCCTGCTGTCCCATTGGGCCAGTTCTGCCCTAGAACCTCTTGTGTTACTCGGATTTGCTTCTTAACACCTTAAATACTGAGTTAACTCTGTTATTTCACTGCCTGAGCAGCTCAATTCTTCACCAAGTCCTCATTGCTGAATCTACCCTACTCCCTTCTGGATTTCAACTCTGTTACACCTGATGCCGTTGCTTCATCGGTTCCTGGGCTTCTAGTTCTAACTGTGTCTCCCTGCTGCACCAATGCTATCTGTCTGTGTTGCGCAACACACACTCTTGCGGACCACGAGCTTTGAGGTACCATCCCACCAGATGTAACATAACAGAGATGGGGGGAGACATAACAGAAAATATATGTTCTGAGTGCCATATTGTGCCACCTTGGCAGTCCTGATCTTCAAAAAAAGTCAGCTGTCTTCTGAGTTTTTGCTCAATCGTCCCTGGACCAAAATGTCAACCGAACCAAATTGTGGAAACACTATTTTCTATGTTTTTTTTAGTTACCTTAACTTTTTATGAAAAGTTGTTGCTGTCACGGGGTGTGACAGGATAACTAGGAACAAGGGAGCCTAAACTGGCCCTCAGACTAGGAGAACCCTAGCTGACCCTAATCCCAAAGGTACGTCTGAAGGTGACAAAGTTTGGATAACTTTCCTTGCCCTAGCTTCTGAACAATCATGGTCTAGTGGACTCCTCCATCCACCCAGGAGAGGGCTGGGACAGGAGTGGTAAATCCCACACAAATAAACAGACAGGAGAAAGCCAAAACTCAAACTCACAGAGGTATAGACAAGACGTGACCAGGAGGAAACTAAAGGAAGGGAGGAAATAATCAGACAAGAGTATTTCCACAACACATAGAACAGCATACAGAAGTTCTTCAGCAACAGAATAATAAAGCACAAGGATGGGGATCGCATAAAGCTATCATCGGCATGGGAGAACAGGCTCCACCATCTTAAATAAGGTGGATGCGACTGTAATAGGTCTCCTGCAACATGTGACTCAAGGAGCAATCCACACACATAAGTTCACCAGCAATAGGATATCAATGCACAAGGACTGAAATTGCATAAAACTATCATCGGCATTGGAGACCAGGCTCCACTGTCTTAAAAAGGGCGGCGGCGACTGTGATAGGTCTTCTGCAATATGTGACTCAAGCAGTAATCCACAGGCTAGCAGAAATTAACTCCTGCAAGCCCAATTACTAACGAGCACAACTGGTCGACGACCGAGCCTGTCTGTGCAACTCAAAAGCAGCATTGTGTGGAGTGTCTGACTCTGCTGTGTGAACGGCGTCATACGTAGTCCTGAGTTTTGAGCCGGACACTGTGTGACAGTTGCTTTCTGACTTTTTTAGTCATCTTAGATTATTTCTTTATGGGTTTTTTTTATAATACTGCTGCGTCTTGTGACTTGATCAGCTAAACAGTGGTTTTCCAGCAGATATTTCCAATCTTTACCATGTAATCTTAAAGAAATTAGACTGTTTCTGCCTTATTTCCACCACCTGAACACAACTTATTTTGTCCTTAAATGGAAAAGACACAATTTAGTCCAAGATGTTGTGTTTCATTGAAACGTTTTGTCAAATTCCTGCCTGGTGATTGCAGACATATTTAATTTAATAGGGACGTTACGGATGCCTCGTCTACCGTGATTGGGGTTTGCGAGTAAAACCTGGTGTGCGCGGCAGGTCTTGTTAAAGTGACAAGTGGGATTGACACACATTATGTTTCCGTGAAATCAGACCATTCCCGATGAGTTTTCTTTGTGAAAGCACATTCGATTTATCTCAATCTCTTGTCTACATCATTCGGATTTTGTCCATTAGGCAGCCAGATTGGAACGTATGGAAAACAAAAATTGACTTGTGTTTTTCATACATCTTCTCCGGAGACCAGTAATGATTAATTGATAGACTAAGTTATCAATTGTCTGGTGCTTTATGGGTTCTACCCATAGGCCAGGTCTATAAATCAATCACCCTCCGTCACGCTGGAGAATCTCATAATTTTCTTTGGAAAAGAGAGACGGGATTTCTTCAAATATCTTAATCCCCTGATATAGGAAAAATATTGAGGTTAAAACAAACATTGAAAGGTACTGGGGCTTTATGTGATGTAGATGTTATACATAGCATTACATAGGGCTAAAACATCTAAAACTGGAGGATGAAAATGTTTAACAATTACAGTAAAATATACGTCCTTTGCACTTGGATACTCGTGTATAGGACCCTTTTTGTGGAGCGCTCACCTCTGAAATTGAGCAGTTTGTGCTGCTTTACGTCTGCTAACCGCTCAATTGAGCATTGCAGTGCTCGGGTACACTCGGTGCTCGGGCCGGGGCGAGCCACTTGCAGTGTCTGAATGGCTCGCAATGGAGGTAAAATCAGCATTATCTGATGTAGTGTGTGAAAAAACAAAACCAAAAACACCTGCCTTCCCTCTCGCGGAAGTGATCTGTTTATGGCTGCAAGTGGGCGAAGAGCCGAACTGCCCAATCAGTGACTTCCAATGGGGTTCAGGTCAAGTCTGGATCACGAATTGAACCTTCTTTAAAGTCCGGCTGAACCTGACGAACCCCGACTTCAACGAGTCCGCTCATCTCTTCTGGTTGACCCCTTACCATTAATCTCTGCTTTGTAAGCACATATCTAAACACTGCTCAGTATCAACATCAGTGCCGAGGCTGCTGTAATCACAGGACCTGTCGCCAGATTTCACAATACAAGTGGCATATGCTAATAAATAGATCTTGTAGACTTGATAAAGATGGTGTCTTTACTGTGAAATCCATGTCAAAATGACTGCATAACCTGAAAGTTTAAGCTCAGGCTCCAACCTAGCCCAATTAACAGCTCTTCAGTGTCCCTCCTCCCTAGCCTGACTGACAGCTCCTCAGTGTCCCTCCTCCCCACTGCTGCTGAATCCTACTACATAGCCTGACTGACAGCTCCTCAGTGTCCCTCCTCCCTAGCCTGACTGACAGCTCTTCAGTGTCCCTCCTCCCTAGCCTGACTGACAGCTCTTCAGTGTCCCTCCTCCCCACTGCTGCTGAATCCTACTACATAGCCTGACTGACAGCTCCTCAGTGTCCCTCCTCCCCACTGCTGCTGAATCCTACTTCATAGCCTGACTGACAGCTCTTCAGTGTCCCTCCTCCCCACTGCTGCTGAATCCTACTACATAGCCTGACTGACAGCTCTTCAGTGTCCCTCCTCCCCACTGCTGCTGAATCCTACTACATAGCCTGACTGACAGCTCTTCAGTGTCCCTCCTCCCCACTGCTGCTGAATCCTACTACATAGCCTGACTGACAGCTCTTCAGTGTCCCTCCTCCCCACTGCTGCTGAATCCTACTACATAGCCTGACTGACAGCTCTTCAGTGTCCCTCCTCCCCACTGCTGCTGAATTCTACTACATAGCCTGACTGACAGCTCCTCAGTATCCCTCCTCCCCACTGCTGCTGAATCCTACTACATAGCCTGACTGACAGCTCTTCAGTGTCCCTCCTCCCCACTGCTGCTGAATTCTACTACATAGCCTGACTGACAGCTCTTCAGTGTCCCTCCTCCCCACTGCTGCTGAATTCTACTACATAGCCTGACTGACAGCTCCTCAGTATCCCTCCTCCCTGCTGCTGCTGAATCTCCTCCTCCCTAGCCTGACTGACAGCTCCTCAGTGTCCCTCCTTCCTGCATTGTCTAAAATCTCACACTGCTCAGCACAAACTGCAGCTGTCAGTCAGTATTTATTGTGTTTGAACCCAGGATGGGAAATAAAAAATGTAAAAAAGAAGGTATTTACTAGAGCCACCCCTCCGCATTATCTTCAGTGTTTCTCGCCAGTCTTCTGACTCAAGCAATGTCATTTATCAGTCCCAGCCATTTACTATATGGACAAAAATATTGGTCCATACATTTTAATTATTGAATTCAGGTTTTTCTTCAGTCCCATCACCCTTCATGAGAAATCAGCTTTTGAATTGTTATGCAAATATGACTAAAGAGCTATGGTAGTTCTGAAGCCTCCGTCACTCCAGTTCTATTCCCCATCCAGCACCATCTCCTGCTTCACTGTGTAACTTCAGGCAAATAAGACAGTAGAAGGCCGTGATGGGTGTAGAAGAGCGCTGGAGTTACAGTGTAGAGACTGTTAAGGGCACTTTACACGCTGCGATATCGCTATCGATTTCGCTAGCGAGCGTACCAGCCCCTGTCGGTTGTGCGTCACGGGCAAATCGCTGCCCGTGGCGCACAACATCGCTTACATCCATCACACATACTTACCTGCCTAGTGACGTCGCTGTGGCCGGTGAACCGCCTCCTTTCTAAGGGGGGCGGTTTGTTCGGCGTCACAGCGACGTCACTATGCGGCCGCCCAATAGAAGCGGAGGGGCGGAGATGAGCCGGACGAACATCACGCCCACCTCCTTCCTTCCGCATTGCCGGTGGAGGCAGGTAAGGAGATGTTCCTCGTTCCTGCGGTATTACACATAGCGATGTGTGCTACCGCAGCAACGACTAACAACATCGTACCTGCAGCAGCAACAATAATCGGGAAAGGAACGACGTGTCAATGATCAACGATTAGGTAAGTAATTTTGCTCGTTAGCGGTCGCTCGTACGTTTCACACGCAACGACGTCACTAACGAGGCCGAATGTGCATCACGAATTCTGTGACCCCCCCGACATCTCGTCAGCGATGTCGTTGCGTGTAAAGCGGCCTTTAGTCAAGAGTGCTGGGGGAGAATAGAGCTGGAGTGACAGAGGCATTAGAACTACCATGGCCCATCAGTCTCATTCAAACTCTGATTCGTCAGTAATGGAGGAACGGACCGGCCATGTAAAGATATTGCTGGACTTGTCTTTGAAAGAGCTACAGGCGCAAATAGTTTGGGGTGAGAATTTCCACTCACTGATTCCCTTTAAGTATTTCAGTGAATAATTACTATGGCAGGTTGTTACTGTTTTTCCAACAATATATTCATTTTGTTCGAGCACCATCATACATGATGTTAGGTAAGCCTGCCTGCGTGACCGCAAAATAAATGGGTTTGATTAATATTTCATAGCAATAGATCTCCCGATAATGAATGCAGACAGATGACTCCCTCATGTTTCCTTTGCATTGACTGCATCATTTATATACCCGGCTTTCTTTTACACATGTCAGCTTATATATTTATTTTACTCACTTATATAGTGCTATTAATTCCACAGCGCTTTACAGACGTGATCCTCACTGTCCCCATTGGGGCTCACAATCTAAATTATCTATCTGTACGGTCTTTGGAGTGTGAGAGGAAACCGGAGTACCCGGAGGAAACCCTCGGAAACACGGGGAGAACATACAAACTCCTTGCAGATGTCGTCCTTGGTGGGATTTGAACCCAGGACTCCACCGTGCTCTGAGATTTAGCTCTACATATACCTGGGGATGAACAAATCTGCCAAAATTAAAATTTGACAGATTCGGTTGAATTTGGACAAATAATACTTTTTCCTTCAAATTTACTCAGTGCAACTCAAATTACCAGTAAATGCGCTTTACCATGCTCTGAGATACACACTAAAGCAAGGACTGAAATGTAACTTTTATATACATACTCATACAGTACAGACCAAAAGTTTGGACACACCTTCTCATCTCTAGAACAACTGTTAAGAGGAGACTTTGTGCAGCAGGCCTTCATGGTAAAATAGCTGCTAGGAAACCACTGGTAAGGACAGGTAACAAGCAGAAGAGACTTCTTTGAGCTAAAGAACACAAGGAATGGTCATTAGACCAGTGGAAATCTGTGCTTTGGTCTGATGAGTCCAAATTTGAGATCTTTGGATCCAACCACCGTGTCTTTGTAGAAAAGGTGAACGGATGGACTCTACATGGCTGGTTCCCACTGTGAAGCATGGAGGGGGAGGTGTGATGGTGTGGGGGTGCTTTGCTGGTGACACTGTTGGGGATTTATTCAAAATTGAAGGCATACTGAACCAGCATGCATACCACAGCATCTTGCAGCGGCATGCTATTCCATCCGGTTTGCGTTTAGTTGGACCATCATTTATTTTTCAACAGGACAATGACCCCAAACACCTCCAGGCTGTGTAATGGCTATTTGACTAAGAAGGAGAGTGATGGGGTGCTACGCCAGATGACCTGGTCTCCACAGTCACCAGACCTGAACCCAATCGAGATGGTTTGGGGTGAGCTGGACGGCAGAGTGAAGGCAAAAGGGCCAACAAGTGCTAAGCATCTCTGGGAACTCCTTCAAGACTGTTGGAAGACCATTTCTGGTGACTACCTCTTGAAGCTCATCAAGAGAATGCCAAGAGTGTGCAAAGCAGTAATCAACCTAGAAAAGAACCTAGAATATAAGACATATTTTCAGTTGTTTCACACTTTTTTAAGTATTTCATTCCACATGTGTTAATTCATAGTTTTGATGTCTTCAATGTGAATCTACAATTTTCAGAGTCCTGAAAATAAAGAAAACTCTTTGAATGAGAACGTGTGTCCAAACTTTTGGTCTGTACTGTATATATATGTTACAGGTAATGTATGAAAACCCGGCATTTTATAGAATACCTAGGCAATGTATACAATCCCTGTCGTTTTCAGACAAGGTATGAAATATCTGCGTTGTTCTATACTTTCCCTAGGCATTACATAAAATGAATGACAAGAACTGCTCAGGCAAAGTCAGAAATAATGCCCAGATTGGAAAAGTCTTTAGTAACAAACAGTCAAAAAACTAATGAAAGAAGAAACCCTAAATGAACAACAGGACTGCCTGCTTTTGGACGGACCGCCCCTGCAGTATTCTACACTCCGCCTGTTTGTCATTTAGGTATTCTATAGAATGACTAGGAAATGTATGAACATCTGATGTATTTCATACTTTGCCGACCCATGTCCGGCATTGTATACATTGCCTAGGTATTCTATAGAGTGCCTGTTTTTACACATTGCCGGTAACATTATATATATATATATATATATATATATATATATATATATATATATGTATATATAGTCATGCTCTATGCCTGGCTCAGTCGCCGCTGAGCCATTGCATGTGTTCTGTTTCCAGGGTTACAGGTCACAGGGGGGGCTTACTCTGTTCTGCCTCGTTCCGGAGGTTAGGCTGCTATATCTTGGTGCTGCTACCTCTGGAGCGCTGCCAGTAATAGTTCCTGCTCTGCAGCGTGCGTGTCTGGCTCCTGTGAGCGTTCTCTGATTTGTCCTACCTCCCAGCTACCGTCATTACCTGTGTCCTTCCCATACCGCCCATCTATCTTGTTGTCCCTGACTCCCCAGCCCCGTCCTGTGACTCTTCCGTCCCTGCATGTAGTTTTGACCTTCCTGCTTCTGACCTTGCTTTGTAGTACCTGACTTCGGCTCCGCTTCTCTCTTCTGACATTGGCGTTACTTCCTGGTTCCCGACCTCTGGCTTGCACCTGACCACGATTTGCTTCTCCCCTGGTATTTACAAGATATCCTGGTACTGACTTAAGGGTACTTTACACGCTGCGACATCGCTAACAATATATCGTCGGGGTCACGTCGTTAGTGACGCACATCCGGCGCCGTTAGCGATATCGTTGTGTCTGACACCAAGGAGTGACTATCAACGATCGCAAAAACGTCAAAAATCGTTGATCGTTGACACATCGCTCCTTTTCATAATATCGTTGGTGGTGTATGCCCATGGTTGTTTGTCGTTCCTGCGGTGTCACACATCGATATGTGTGACACCGCAGGAACGACGAACATCTCCTTACCTGCGTCCACCGGCAATGAGGAAGTAAGGAGGTGGGCGGCATGCTCCGGCCGCTCATCTCCGCCCCTTCTCTGCTATTGGGCGGCCGCTTAGTGACACCGCTGTGATATTGAACGAACCGCCCTCTTAGAAAGGAGGCTGTTCTCCGGCCACAGCGACGTCGCAGAGCAGGTAAGTACGTGTGACTAGTGTTAGCGATGTTGTGTGCCACGGGCAGCGATTTGCCCGTGACGCACAACCGATGGGGGCGGGTACGCTCGCTAGCGATATTGATGTCGATATAGCAGCGTGTAAACTATCCGTTAGTCTGCTGACTACTCTATTGCTTTTGCGCCCTCTAGTGGGTTTGTCTGCCCACTGCATCTTGGAGCAGTTTCTCCAGCCAGCTTCTGTGCCCCCACTAGTGAAGTGTCACATACAATATATACCAATAAAATCATCAATAGACAAAACATAAAATGTAGTGCTCATATGCAAGGTACAATTACATATATACATGAAGATTGTCATAGATCTCACACAATTTTTCTCCATAACTGGACCAATCAGAAACGATCAAGCAGAAAGTCATAGGTCGGAAGATAGCCGGCAGCTTGAGGGAAGTCTAGCAAGCTAACCCCTGCCATGCCCCATGTAATACTTCCACCCTGACAATGGCAGCACTCAAGTGTTGCCCAGCTTGATAAAGGCCGTTCCGACGCGTTTCCATCTCAGCAGGAAGACTGGAGGCAGGAGAGCAGTGAGCTCCTTAATAAAGAACACAAGACAACTCCTTTAATATCAGGGAGTTTTAAATTAAAATTTCAGGGAGGACATTGCAGATATTTTAAGATGGCTTTTTTTAGTAAGTACACCAGCCTCATCAGGTTACAATATATACAGGTGATATAATGAAATCTGGTGACAAATCCCCTTAAAAAAACATCATGCTGTTTCCCTCAATAGACATCATGAACTGTCAAAGATTGGCGCTGACTTTCATCTTGTTTTTTTAATTAATGTTCTTCAAGTCTTCATATACAATAGAGACGCGTTTCGGTCTTATCCAAAGATCTTTGTTATTCACAGTTTGAGAAAAATCTATGGATTACATTGAAACGTGTCTCTATTGTATATGACTTGAAGAAAATAAATTAAAAAAACAGGATGAAAGTCAGCGCCGATCTTTGACAATTCAGTATATCTGGAGTCCATCCTCTGATTCGAGCACCACAAGGAAAGGGTAGAGCCCACCTGAATATATCTCTCAATAATAGACATCAGGAGAAGAGGAGAAAGTTATAGGTCATTGTTACTGGGGAGGAGGAGCCGCCTCCATCCTGATGCCGCCCTAGGTGTAGGATCCGAGGGCTATCAGCCCTTTTTCATGTTAAATAACTGGCATGGGGCACAACTGGATTCTTATAGCTCATGTATGCAATATATTCACTGGTGGTATATACTTATGCTTACAATTTAAGCTTGCAATGAAGAATTTTAGATTTCAAATTTAATAGGGTTTTTATTTTTTTGCTAATTATTTTTTTTTTTTTTTTTGGAGAGGTGGTGGCTGCCATTTTCATTTTCAGCTAAAATTAGCCCCAATTTCATAGATGTAATGGCCCCCCGATATCCGGCAAGTGCAATACATACCGGTCGTCATCATACTCTCCCAGGAACATATAGTATATAACTAAAAAAAAAACAGATTCAACTTTACAGAAGAGGAGTGGTTTTATTTTTAGGGGAATGTAAGGATCAGTGGAGACGTTCATTAGTCCTGTCTCGTGCTTCTTCTTGCTCCTCGCAGTTCCTCTGGATGATGCCTGATCTCAAAGCTTCATCATCATCACCTCGCGCTTTCTTGACAAATATTATGGGAGGATTTTAAACAGAAAAAAACTTCCAGCAATTTAAAAGTTGCAATTTGTGCAATTATGATACAAGCTTTCTGCGTTCTCTTCAGATGTCTGTGCAGAGCTCCTCTGCTCGCTCCTCGCCGTCGTTGTCTCCCCGGTGAGATCGGCTCGGAGATTAGACGCTGTCACAGGAGTTGTCGCTCTTCATGTTATAGGAAGTCGTCGTTTTTTTTACTTTTAGCAATTTTCCATAGATCAAATCAGGTATCAAGTATGGAAGCTCCGCGCCCAGGGAAAGTCGTTAATTAGGTGACAGTAGAGAAGAGTCGGCGCTGTAAGTAGATCCCATCCGGCGCGAAGGAGGAAGAGGCAACATGTCCGTAATAACAAGTGATCACACTCTGACCCCATCCTCATACTTATGCATGCTCAGTTCTGAAGAGCGTGCATGTGCTTTCAAGGAAAACAGTGACGTAAGACGATGGCAGGCATCTCTGTATGTTACCTAGATCTCCACATCAGCACATCTCGGGGTGCACATTACCTAGATCTCCACATCAGCACATCTCGGGGTGCACATTACCTAGATCTCCACATCAGCACATCTCGGGGGGCACATTACCTAGATCTCCACATCAGCACATCTCGGGGTGCACATTACCTAGATCCCCACATCAGCACATCTCAGGGTGCACGTTACCTAGATCCCCATATCAGTGCGCAGCGGGGGGGGGGAAACACTTAGATCCCCACGTCATCATATAACAGGGTGCACATTACCTAGATCCCCACATCAGCACATCTCGGGGTACACATTACATAGATCCCCACATCAGCACATCTCGGGGTGCACATTACATAGATCCCCACATCAGCACATCTCGGGGTGCACATTACCTAGATCCCCACGTCAGCATATAGCGGCGGACACATCACTTAGATCCCCACGTCTGCATATAGTGGAGGGCACATTACCTAGATCCCCACGACAGCACGTCTCGGGGTGCACATTACCTAGATCCCCACGTCAGCATGTCTCGGGGTGACATTACCTAGATCCCACGTCTGCACATAGTGGGGGGCACATTACCTAGATCCCCACGACAGCACTTTTCGGGGTGCACATTACCTAGATCCCCATGTCAGCACATAACGGGGTGCACATTACCTGGATCCCCACGTCAGCACATAACGGGGTGCACATTACCTAGATCCCCACATCAGCACGTCTAGGAGTGCACATAACCTAGATCCCACGTCTGCACATAGTGTGGGGCACATTACCTAGATCCCCACGTCAGCACATCTCGGGGTGCACATTACCTAGATCCCCACGTCAACACATAGCGGGGTGCACATTACCTGGATCCCCACGTCAGCACATAGTGGGGGGGCACATTACCTAGATCCCCACAACAGCACTTCTCGGAGTGCACATCACCTAGATCCCACGTCTGCACATAGTGGGGGGCACATTGCCTAGATCCCCACATCAGCACGTCTCGGGGTGCACATTACCTAGATCCCACGTCTGCACATAGTGGGGGGCACATTACCTAGATCCCCACGACAGCACTTCTCGGGGTGCACATTACCTAGATCCCCACGTCAGCACTTCTTGGGGTGCACATTACCTAGAGCCCTACATCAGCACATAGCAGGGTGCACATTACCTAGATCCCCACGTCAGCACATAGAGAGGGGAACAGGTGCTATCCTACACGTTCAACCTTACGGTCTTAATCATGGATTCCATGATTAAGACCGTAAGGTTCAAACGTGTAGGATAGCACCTGTTCCCCTGTGTCACTGTGTTCCCCAATGTACTCACGTTTTTAACGGATCCCAATACATTTCTAAGTTTTATATTTATATCTCCGTCCTGATGCTGGATTTTTTCTCTTGCTGATGAATGTTCCTCCCGCCCAGGCCAGGGCGTCTCCGTGCATCGGTGGTGGTATCCTGGAGTGAAGAGGGGTGAGCTGAATATTTTCTCTTTTTCCACAGTACCTAGATCCCCACGTCAGCACATAGAGAGGGGCACAGTACCTAGATCCCCACGTCAGCACATAGTGAGGGGCACAGTACCTAGATCCCCATGTCAGCACATAGTGAGGGGCACAGTACCTAGATCCCCACGTCAGCACATAGTGAGGGGCACAGTACCTAGATCCCCACGTCAGCACATAGTGAGGGGCACAGTACCTAGATCCCCACGTCAGCACATAGTGAGGGGCACAGTACCTAGATCCCCATGTCAGCACATAGTGAGGGGCACAGTACCTAGATCCCCACGTCAGCACATAGTGAGGGGCACAGTACCTAGATCCCCATGTCAGCACATAGTGAGGGGCACAGTACCTAGATCCCCACGTCAGCACATAGTGAGGGGCACAGTACCTAGATCCCCATGTCAGCACATAGTGAGGGGCACAGTACCTAGATCCCCATGTCAGCACATAGTGAGGGGCACAGTACCTAGATCCCCACGTCAGCACATAGTGAGGGGCACAGTACCTAGATCCCCATGTCAGCACATAGTGAGGGGCACAGTACCTAGATCCCCACGTCAGCACATAGCGAGGGGCACAGTACCTAGATCCCCACGTCAGCACATAGTGAGGGGCACAGTACCTAGATCCCCATGTCAGCACATAGAGAGGGGCACAGTACCTAGATCCCCACGTCAGCACATAGCGAGGGGCACAGTACCTAGATCCCCACGTCAGTACATAGTGGGGGTGCACATTACCTAGATCCCCACGTCAGCACATAGCGAGGGGCACAGTACCTAGATCCCCACATTAGCACATAGCGAGGGTGCACATTACCTAGATCCCCACGTCAGCACATAGCGGGGGTGCACATTACCTAGATCCCCACGTCAGCACATAGTGGGGTGCACATTACCTAG
This sequence comes from Anomaloglossus baeobatrachus, assembly GCF_048569485.1. NCBI lineage: Eukaryota > Metazoa > Chordata > Amphibia > Anura > Aromobatidae > Anomaloglossus > Anomaloglossus baeobatrachus. The sequence continues at coordinate 64,387,472 of NC_134364.1, read as the reverse complement.
ATCCCCACGTCAGCACATATTGGGGTGCACATTACCTAGATCCCCACGTCAGCACATAGTGGGGTGCACATTACCTAGATCCCCACGTCAGCACATATTGGGGTGCACATTACCTAGATCCCCACGTCAGCACATATTGGGGTGCACATTACCTAGATCCCCACGTCAGCACATATTGGGGTGCACATTACCTAGATCCCCACGTCAGCACATAGTGGGGTGCACATTACCTGGATCCCCACGTCAGCACATAGTGGGGTGCACATTACCTGGATCCCCACGTCAGCACATAACGGGGGGCCCATTAGCTGCTTTGTGTGTCATATAGCATTACATTTCTATGTGTGGATATTTATATATGTCCTTCCGCTGCAGATTTCCCTTTCAGCACCGCTCGCCCCCCGCACCGCAGTTTTCCTGCGCTTCTTGCAATACAATTTATATTCCCCACCGAGAAGCGGAGCTTGCCCCGGATTCTGAATTATACCATTAATATTCATTTTCGTGCAGAATTCAGCCCATTGCTCGCACAGTGAGATCCACGGAGTGAAGGAAGACGAGGTCGGGGTTCCTAGTAGCAAAGCCATCGCGACTACTAATGACAGCTAATAATGCGGCTGTCTTTGCCCAGTGACAGCGGTTCATGTCAAGCTGTTAAAGAGATGTAAAGGCACACATTCTGCAGACGGCCGCGTTCGGGGAAAACCATCTGCTGGGGCATCCAATTTCACAGTGTAAATAGCTGATAATGAACATAGGCGCAGATCCGGGAAATCAGGAGGATCGGACTGATAAAAACAAGTTGTGACCAATCTTAGACCAGATTGTGGATATTTAACCTCTATCTGCTCAATTGTGATATTGAGACCGGAAACTGTAGAGAAGGGCAAGATATTGTCCATAAATATAGACTGCAATACCCAGCACAGCCACTACTAAAGGTATGGCGCTGTGCGTGGTCATCCAAGAAAGGGACACATGGCCTGGCCCCGCGATCGGCTGCTTGGCTTCCACTATTCCGACATTAATAGCCTATCCGGTCATTATAATCCCCAAAATCCCTGTAATGGGAACTCAAGTGGTATCTTAACCGGTTCCAGAGTAATGGTACAAGGGTCCAGGTGGATGGAGCGGACTCTGCAACTGAGCCTGCACTATACACCTGGCTCCAATCATCTTTGGACCACTGTCAATCTCTGACAGGCATTTAACCATTTCACCTTGGACCATTTTCCGTTTTTGTGCTTTCGTTTTTTTCTTCTTCCAAGATCCATAATGTCACGCATGTCACTAACAGTATTTAACAAAATACCCACAATCCACCAGCAGGTGTAACTAAACACAGGGTACACAGGGGTCACAATACAACGGAGGTCCCTAGCGTTAGGGAGAGGGGAACAGGGTCACCGCCTGCACTCATCTGCAGCGGAACCCTGCACTCCATGATGTCCCTATATGGGTTCTTTCAACCCATCGCTGACCACGTTCCTAAGCCCTCGCTTGCTCTAAACTTACCCTGGCTAGTGAGCAGGCCTACGAGACCACTAGTCTTGCCACTACAATATAGATACACAAATGTAGGAAAACAGACAGGGGAAATAGATATGCAAAGGGAAAACACTCCAGGCGGCTTCAGTGCAGCAAACACCACCGCTGCACACAACATGATAGACTTCCAGAGCAGGCTCCTTCCAAAGTGGACCATAAAGAAATGAGGATTCAGTTTCTATCACAGGCATCAGTTGCTCAGGCATCTGATCTTAAATAGTGAAGGGGAGTGAGCTCAAAGAACCACACCTGAGATTAGAAGCTACAGCCAGCAGTCAGGCAGCAAAGAGTGCTTAACCCTTACAGCATCACTAGCAAGAAGATGTTATTCAAGTAACACTAGTGGATCTGCCAGCAGCGAGGCGCTGTGACCTTCTGGTACTGGACATGCCTGAGGTCTCCACTCCAGTACTTGTACAACCGGACACCACATGTACTGGAAACATGTGAAGGGGGCCCTAGATCAACTGTCTTTGAACTACTTCCAGAGGACAGTGTGCCAAGCATTGCGCACCAGTGTCTTATATAGACCTGATGACTCGTCAATCACAGTACTGCCAGTAGCCAACATGGCTACAACATTACCATGTATGGCAGGCAATTCACACATGTAGATTGGCTGTCTATCAACCGCAAAATGTGCAGGATGGGGACTCCAGCATGGGGCTCGAGCAACCTCGATGCAATGAGGAACACGCTTACCCATCACTAGTCATCAGCTGACTCCCGGCTGTCATGACAAGCCATTAGCGCCCCGCGGACATGTCAATTGAGCACCGATGGGAGTGGGGAATGACGCAATCCCCACCAGTGTGTGTTAAGTCCCACTGTCAGAGATTGATAGTGGGATCTAACTGGTTAACAGCTGTGGGCAGATCGCTGATCCACCCGAGGCTGTTAGAGGCACAAGTCGACTGTTCAGATCAGCCAACAAGGGCAGGAAAAGATGCGGGTTCGCCTTACGAGCCCATATCAAAAGCAAGAACACGACCTATGACGTACCGGTACGTCATATATCATGAAGGGGTTAAATGGAACTTGTAACCAGGTTTTCCTTATATAAACTGCAGCCACAACCTTTAAAGGCTCTTTAGCAGCAGTCTAGTAACTTGTAGCTAAGCCCCATCTCTTTTTACATATGTAAATAAAAAAAACACCTTTTACAAACCCCACAACACAGCGCTGTATAAATCTATATGCAATGAGCTCCCCCTAGTGGTGGCTGTATAAATATGTATGTAGTAAGCTCCCCCTAGTGGTGAGTGTACAAATCTATATGCAGGGAGCTTCCCCAAATGGTGGCTATATAAATCTGTATGCTGAGCTCCTCCTCTTGGTGGCTGCATAAATCAATATACAGCCAGCTCCCTCTAATAGTGGCTGTATAAATCACTTTTCAGTGAGCTCCCCTTAGCGGTGGCTGTATAAATCTGTTCGCAGTGAGCTCTCCCTAGTGGTCACTGTATTAATCTGTAGTATGTGAGCTCCCTCTAGTGGTGGCTGTATAAGTCTGTATGTCATGAGCTTCCTGTAGTGATGTTTGTATAAATCTGTTTACAGTGAGCTCCCCCTAATGTTGGCTGTATACATTTGTTTGCAGTGAGCTCCCCTTAGTGGTGGCTGTATAAATCTGTTTGCCGTGAGGTCCCCTTAGTGGTGATTGTATTAATGTTTGCAGTGAGCTCCCCCTAGTGGTGGTGGTATAAATTGTTTTGCAGTAAGCTCCCCTTAGTGATGACTGTATTAATATTTGCAGTGAACTCCCCCTAGTGGTGGCTGTATAAATCTGTTTGCAGTGAGCTCCCCTTAGTGGTGATTGTATTAATGATTGCAGTGAGCTCCCCCTAGTGGTGGCTGTATAAATCTGTTTGCAGTGAGCTCTCCTTAGTGGTGATTGTATTAATAATTGCAGTGAGCTCCCCCTAGTGGTGGTGGTATAAATTGTTTTGCAGTAAGCTCCCCTTAGTGATGACTGTATTAATGTTTGCAGCGAGCTCCCCCTAGTGGTGGTGGTATAAATCTGTTTGCAGTGAGCTCCCCCTAGTGGTGGTGGTATAAATCTGTTTGCAGTGAGCTCTCCTTAGTGGTGATTGTATTAATGATTGCAGCGAGCTCCCCCTAGTGGTGGTGATATAAATTGTTTTGCAGTAAGCTCCCCTTAGTGATGACTGTATTAATGTTTGCAGCGATCTCCCCTAGTGGTGGTGGTATAAATCTGTTTGCAGTGAGCCCCCCTTAGTGGTGATTGTATTAATGTTTGCAGTGAGCTCCCCCTAGTGGTGGCAGAATGCACATATAAACATGTCATATATACTGAATTTTGCCCCGTATTTTGAACATGGGGTGCAAGAGTTTGTCCTTATGGTGGAAGTTCTAAAAAGTGATTTTTGCAGCACTTTGTTCCCAGTAAACCACGCTCCATTTATTCCCGCATCTATCTCAGTATCTGTTATTTGTGAAGGTAAGCGTAGCAGCCCAGCGCCACTAAAATGAACATGTTCTTCCCTTCTTCCATCTGTAATAAAATAAGTAATAAAAAAAAGCTGAAAGATCTAGAAAACACAGGGCCAGCAGTTTATTTTCTCATTACCGGAGAATTTTTTTCCCTACTTGTTGACGGCAGAAAATCCTCTTGGCGCTTATTCTATTTGTCATTTAATAATCAGCCGGATCTACAGACGATGGGATGAATTCTTCTGCGCATTTTTTTTAGTGGAAAGTAGACTCAGCTTTTAGTTTGTGTGGATTTTGGTCCTGAAGGGATGTGACATTTGGAGATTAATAGTTAAAATTTTTATTTGGGTTTGCTCGAGTCGTATCCTCCATGGAAGGCAGGAAAAACGCTACAGAAGGGGAGAATCTGCTGAAATTCAAATATGGCAGATTAGCTCAAATGTGCTTTATTCAATGTGAATCGAAGACCTGGGGTCTTCTCTTTAGCCATCTGGACCCCTCTCCATTAGTGCCATCCTATATAGGGTCGGGGGATAACTTAATAGACTGCAAATAACCCTTTCACTACTTAGAGGGGTTGTCCACTGCTCAGACAACCCTTTCTCAATCTTTATGTTTACCATCAGTAAAATAACATCACTTACAGTGCTGGCCAAAAGTATTGGCACCCCTGCAATTCTGTCAGATAATACTCAGTTTCTTCTTTAAAATTATTGCAATCACAAATTCTTTGGTATTATTATCTTCATTTAATTTGTCTTCAATGAAAAAAACAAAACAAAATTGTCATAAAGCCAAATTGGATATAATTCCGCACCAAACATAAAAAAGGGGGTGGACAAAAGTATTGGCACTGTTTGAAAAATCATGTGATGCTTCTCTAATTTGTGTAATTACCAGCACCTGTAACTTACCTGTGGCACCTAACAGGTGTTGGCAATAATAAATCACACTTGCAGCCAGTTGACATGGATTAAAGTTGACTCAACCTCTGTCCTGTGTCCTTGTGTGTGCCACATTGAGCACGGAGAAAAGAAAGAAGACCAAAGAACTGTCTGAGGACTTGAGAATCCAAATTGTGAGGAAGCATGAACAATCTCAAGGCTACAAGTCCATCTCCAAAGACCTGAAAGTTCCTGTGTCTACGGTGCGCAGTGTCATCAAGAAGTGTAAAGCCCATGGCACTGTGGCTAACCTCCCTAGATGTGGAAGGAAAAGAAAAAGTGACGAGAGATTTCAACGCAAGATTGTGCGGATGGTGGATAAAAAACCTCGACTAACATCCAAACAAGTTCAAGCTGCCCTGCAGTCCGAGGGAACAACAGTGTCAACCCGTACTATCTGTCGGCGTCTGAATGAAAAGGGACTGTATGGTAGGATACTGTTAGGGCCAGGTGGACGGACAGACCCAGGAGGTGGATCCACTGGGCCGAACTCCTTGATGGTGGTAAGGGGTCCGGTAGCTGGAGCACTACAGGTAGCTGAACAGTCCGTGCACAAGAGTATAACGGAGAAGTCCCTGGGACCACGGAGTCACTGATGGTAGTCCGGGTGACGGAGCTCCGGTTCGGAAGCCGAGATGATGTCAGGCGGAGTCCGGAACCTTGGGAGCGAGATGACGGGTCACCGCAGGGATCAGAGATGGTACGGACTGTCAGGATGGCAGATAGACAGCGTTCGGGTCTTGGGATTCGGCAGGACCGGATGGCACGGCAGGATCGGCTCTAGAAGAGAGAGAGGTGAGTATCTCACAGGAACACAAGGAGACCTGACTCCTAGCTAGAAAAACACGAAGATCAGGCCCCGCCCACTTGGACATTAAACCCCTTTATACCCTGTACCTGTGTGCTTCATTTCCTGTCAATTGACGCTGGCCCTTTAAGAAAGGGTCAATGACCGCGCGCGCGCCCTAATGCGCATGCGCGCGGCCCGGGTGCCAGAAGCCAGAGCAGGAAGCTGAGGGGAGGAAGCAGCAGAGCCGGGCTGGGGCTGAGAAGCCGACGGGCGCCGGGAGCGGGGACCAGAACGCCTGGGAAGCGCAGGCGATGGACGCTGGAGAGCGGGGAGCGGCGGAGACCGGACCGAAGAACCGGGGAGCGAGGCAGGGGAGCCGGAGAGCGTGACAGGTGAGCCGGGGAGCAGCGCAGGGGACCCGGGGAGCGTGACAGTACCCCCCCCACGCCCCCCTCCCCGCAACCGGGACAGGAAGGCACGGATCAGCGGAGTACCCACATTCTCCCGGGGCTCCCAGGACCTATCCTCAGGACCATACCCTGCCCAGTCCACCAGGAAGAACTGTCGACCCCGTACGGTTTTCATGGCCACGATATCTCTTACCGCATAGATGTCGTCATCGGCAATAGGAGGAGGAGCCGAACTGGCAGCAGCGGAGAAGGGACCAAGGACAACCGGCTTGAGCAGGGAGACGTGGAATGAGTTGGGTATCCTCATCGTGGCCGGGAGATGTAGCTTGTAGGAGACCTCATTGATCTTGTTGAGGACTTTAAACGGCCCGATGTAGCGAGGACCCAGCTTGTAGGATGGTATCTTCAATCGGACGTACTTGGAAGCAAGCCAGACTAGATCTCCAGGAGAGAAACACGGAGGGTCCAGACGTCTCTTGTCTGCGTGTCTCTTCATCCGCAGGGAAGCACGCCCAAGGGACGCCTTGACAGAGTCCCAAATGGTTGCAAAGTCACGGGCTACAGTATCAGCAGCAGGGACATCCGAAGAAGGGGATACAGGCAATGGGACGGAGGGCTGAAGTCCGTAAACGACATGGAAGGGAGAGCTGGAGGACGACTCACTGATGTGGTGGTTATGGGAGAATTCAGCCCAAGGAAGAAGCGTGGACCAGTCGTCGTGATGGGCGTTGACTTAGTGACGTAAGAAGGAGGTCAAGATTTGATTGACCCTTTCCACTTGGCCATTAGACTGAGGATGGTAGGCAGAAGAAAAGTCCAGAGTCACTCCCAGATGTTTGCAGAGAGCCCTCCAGAAGCGGGAGGTGAACTGAGTTCCTCTGTCGGATACGATGTGTGATGGAAAGCCATGCAAGCGGAAGATTTGATGTATATAGGCGTCCGCGAGTTCCTGAGCAGAGGGCAGTCCAGCCATAGGGACGAAATGAGCCATTTTAGAGAACCGATCCACCACGACCCATATGACTGTGTGTCCGGAGGACAATGGCAAGTCCGTAATAAAGTCCATCGCTATGTGTTGCCACAGAACTGAGGGTATCGGCAGAGGCAGAAGACGGCCATATGGCAGGTGTTTGGGCGTCTTGTTCCTGGCACAAGAGGAGCAGGCAGAGACAAAAGCAGCGACGTCCGTGCGAAGGGATGGCCACCAGTAATGACGTACAATCGCACCCCATGTTCTCTTCTGACCAGCATGACCGGCTGTTTTCGAGGCATGTCCCCAGTGTAACACTTTTTGCCTGTCAGTCTCAGAGACATAGGTCTTCCCGGGCGGTATCTGGGCCAGGGTGACAGGGGCCACCGGAATGATTTTGCTAGGACAGATGATGGGTTGGGTAGTCTCCTCCTCCTGCTCCATGGGCATGAAAGACCTGGACAAGGCATCAGCGCGTACATTCTTGTCCGCGGGTCGGAAATGGAGCTGGAAATCAAACCTGGCAAAGAATAAGGACCACCTGGCTTGCCGTGGGTTCAGTCGCTGAGCGGACCGCAGGTATTCCAGGTTCTTGTGGTCCGTGTAAATAATCACGGGGTACACTGCTCCTTTCAGAAGGTAGCGCCATTCCTCCAGAGCCAGTTTGACTGCCAATAACTCTCGGTCACCGATGGTGTAGTTGCGTTCAGGCGCTGAGAAGCTCTTGGAGAAGAATCCGCAAGTCACCATCTTCCCGGAGGAGGACTTCTGCATGAGCACTGCTCCGGCTCCCGAGGAGGAGGCATCCACCTCCAAGGTGAACTGGCGGTTTAACTCCGGACGGTGGAGTACAGGAGAGGAGGCAAATGCCCGCTTCAGAGAGCCAAACGCGGCGTCGGCCGCAGGTGACCAGTCCTTTGGATTAGCCTCCTTCTTGGTCAAGGCGGAGAGAGGAGCAGTCAGAGCAGAGAAGTGAGGGATGAACTGGCGGTAGTAGTTGGCGAACCCCAGGAAGCGTTGGATTGCCTTCAGTCCAGAAGGAGGAGGCCAGTTAAGAATGGAGGAGACCTTCTTTGGATCCATCTGCAGTCCGGTATCGGAGATGATGTAACCCAGGAAGGGGAGAGAAGACTGCTCAAAGACACACTTCTCGTACTTGGCGTACAGACGATTCTCTCTCAGTCTTTGTAGAACCAGCTGCACGTTCTCTCTGTGGGTCTGGAGGTCCGGAGAGAAGACAAGGATATCATCCAGATACACCACCACACAGACGTAGAGAAGGTCCCGGAAAACGTCGTTCACCAATTCTTGAAAGACTGCTGGTGCGTTACACAGGCCGAAGGGCATCACGCAGTATTCATAGTGCCCATCGCGAGTATTGAACGCGGTCTTCCATTCGTCCCCAGAGCGGATGCGGACCAGATTGTAGACACCCCGAAGATCCAGCTTGGTGAACACACGAGCTCCTCTAAGCCGGTCAAACAATTCGGGGATGAGCGGCAGAGGGTACTTGTTTTTCACGGTGATTTGGTTCAATCCCCGGTAGTCTATACATGGGCGTAAGTCGCCTTCTTTCTTCTTAACGAAGAAGAAGCCTGCTCCAGCAGGAGAGGAGGATCTCCGAATGAATCCCCTTGCCAGGCTCTCTGTGATGTAGGTAGACATGGCCCTTGTTTCGGCTGGAGACAATGGATATATCCGTCCTCGAGGTGGTGTTGTTCCCGGGAGCAGGTCGATGGCACAATCGTAAGGACGATGTGGCGGAAGTACCTCAGATTCCTTTTTATCAAAGACGTCTGTGAAGGACCAATAGGCCGAGGGCAGTCCCGGTAGGTTCTCTGGAACCGGAGGTCGTCGGATGGGTTGTATGGTCTTCAGACATTTATCATGGCACGAAGAGCCCCATCGGGTGATTTCACCAGTGCCCCAGCTGACTGATGGTTCGTGTGTCCGTAACCAGGGAAGTCCCAGCAGGATTTGATGGGACATGTGTGGGAGGACGTAGAGAGCGATGTTCTCGGTGTGCAGGGCACCGATACGCAGTTCGACCGGCCTGGTGATCCAGGAGATGGTGTCAGAGAGGGGTCTCCCATCCACAGAGGCAATCACTAGGGGCTTGTCGAGTGGAGTAACAGGCACCTGGTACTTGTCCACCGTGGCCTGCTGGATGAAATTGCCTGCGGCCCCAGAATCGAGGTACGCCTCAGCCGTGAACCGCGTCTCTCCCGTTGTCACTTGCACAGTCCACGTAACCGGGTCTGAGAGAGTCCCAGCACCTAGGGTGGCCTCTCCTACCAACCCTAGGCTTTGGAGTTTCCCGGCCTCTCTGGACAGGAGCGTAGCAGGTGTGTGCCCTCTCCGCAGTAAAAGCAGAGGCCCGTTGTTCAGACTGCCGCACACGGTCGATCTGCATGGGCTCGTGGACGGAGACACCAGATGCCGTTGACTGAAGTACGGCGGGCTTCTGCGGAGGAGAGGAATGCCGTACCGGACGTCTCTCACGGGACACCTCTTTGGATCGCTCCTGAAAGCGTATGTCCACTCGAGTCGCTAGAGTAATCAGGGCATCCAGGGTGGACGGTACGTCACGACCCGCCAGCTCATCTTTAATTCGCCCCGAGAGTCCTTCCCAGAAGGCGGCGGTTAGGGCCTCGTTGTTCCACCCGAGTTCCGAAGCCAAGGTGCGAAACCGAATTGCGTATTGACCCACCGTCAGAGTCCCCTGACGTAACCGGAGAAGAGATGAAGCAGACGCGGAGGCGCGTCCTGGCTCGTCAAAGGTGCCACGGAATGCCTGCAGGAACTCCTGGATGTTTGTGGTCACAGGATCCCCCTTCTCCCACAAGGGGTTCATCCACGCCAGTGCCTCACCCTCTAGATGGGACATGATGAAGGCGACCTTGGCTTGGTCGGAGGCAAACAAATGCGGCAGCTGCGTGAAATGGAGGGAGCATTGGTTTATGAATCCCCTGCAGGTCTTGGGGTCTCCGGCGTACCGGGGTGGTGAGGCCAAACGAAGTCTGGAAGCATCCGAAGAAGTCGCCACGGGAGCTGGAGCCGTGGATTGACTAGTGGAAGCCCGGGATGCTGAAGACGTAACTGACGCTTGTAGCGTGTTCAGGCGGGCGTCCACAGAAGACATGAATTGCAGCATGCGGGTCTGAGTCTCACGCTGGCGTTGGAGTTCCTCCTGTACGGCTGCTAGTGCTTCAGCGGGATCCATGGCCTGATCTTACTGTTAGGGCCAGGTGGACGGACAGACCCAGGAGGTGGATCCACTGGGCCGAACTCCTTGATGGTGGTAAGGGGTCCGGTAGCTGGAGCACTACAGGTAGCTGAACAGTCCGTGCACAAGAGTATAACGGAGAAGTCCCTGGGACCACGGAGTCACAGATGGTAGTCCGGGTGACGGAGCTCCGGTTCGGAAGCCGAGATGATGTCAGGCGGAGTCCGGAACCTTGGGAGCGAGATGACGGGTCACCGCAGGGATCAGAGATGGTACGGACTGTCAGGATGGCAGATAGACAGCGTTCGGGTCTTGGGATTCGGCAGGACCGGATGGCACGGCAGGATCGGCTCTAGAAGAGAGAGAGGTGAGTATCTCACAGGAACACAAGGAGACCTGACTCCTAGCTAGAGAAACACGAAGATCAGGCCCCGCCCACTTGGACATTAAACCCCTTTATACCCTGTACCTGTGTGCTTCATTTCCTGTCAATTGATGCTGGCCCTTTAAGAAAGGGTCAATGACCGCGCGCGCGCCCTAATGCGCATGCGCGCGGCCCGGGTGCCAGAAGCCAGAGCAGGAAGCTGAGGGGAGGAAGCAGCAGAGCCGGGCTGGGGCTGAGAAGCCGACGGGCGCCGGGAGCGGGGACCAGGACGCCTGGGAAGCGCAGGCGATGGACGCTGGAGAGCGGGGAGCGGCGGAGACCGGACCGAAGAACCGGGGAGCGAGGCAGGGGAGCCGGAGAGCGTGACAGGTGAGCCGGGGAGCAGCGCAGGGGACCCGGGGAGCGTGACAGATACCCAGGAAGACCCCACTTCTTACCCTGAGACATAAAAAAGCCAGGCTGGAGTTTGCTAAAACTTACCTGAGAAAGCCTAAAACGTTTTGGAAGAATATTCTCTGGTCAGATGAGACAAAAGTAGAGCTTTTTGGGAAAAGCCATCAACATAGAGTTTACAGAAAAAAAAAAGAGGCATTCAAAGAAAAGAACACGGTCCCTACAGTCAAACATGGCGGAGGTTCCCTGATAATTTGGGGTTGCTTTGCTGCCTCTGGCACTGGACTGCTTGACCGTGCGCATGGCATTATGAAGTCTGAAGACTACCAACAAATTTTGCAGCATAATGTAGGGCCCAGTGTGAGAAAGCTGGGTCTCCCTCAGAGGTCATGGGTCTTCCAGCAGGACAATGACCCAAAACACACTTCAAAAAGCACTAGAAAATGGTTTGAGAGAAAGCACTGGAGACTACTAAAGTGGCCAGCAATGAGTCCAGACCTGAATCCCATAGAACACCTGTGGAGAGATCTCAAAATGGCAGCTTGGACAAGGCACCCTTCAAATCTCTGGGGCCTGGAGAAGTTTGCCAAAGAAGAATGGCCTAAAATTCCTGCAGAGCATTGTAAGAAACTCACTGATGGTTACCGGAAGCGGTTGTTCGCAGTTATTTTGGCTAAAGGTTGTGCAACCAAGTATTAGGCTAAGGGTGCCAATACTTTTGTCTGGCCCATTTTTGGAGTTTTGTGTGAAATGATCAATGATTTGATTTTTGTTTCATTCTCTTTTGTGTTTTTTCATTGCAAGCAAAATAAATGAAGATAATAATACCAAGGAATTTGTGATTGCAATCATTTTCAAGAAGAAACTGAGCATTATCTGACAGAATTGCAGGGGTGCCAATACTTTTGGCCAGCCCAGCACTGTATGTGCCAAATATTGCTGGGATTTAGATTTCTCTATTGTTCATTCACTTTCCATTTTGTTGACTGATTAAAATTTTTACATGCTGTAAGTATGTTTTGGGTCATTGTCTTGTCTCAAAGCATTTTTCCTGTCCCTGCTGTCAAAAAATATTCCCAGAGCATGATGCTGCCACCACCATGTTTCACTGTGGGGATGTTGTTCTTGGATTTGTGAGCTGTGTTGGTTTGGCACCAGACATAACATTTACCATGGTGGCCAAAAAGTTCAATTTTGGTCTCACCTGACTACAGCACCTTGTCTCCCACTTGTCTTTTGTCAAAATCAAAATGAGCCTTACAATGTTTGGCTGTAAGTAAGGCTTTTTCTGGCCTTTCTTCCATAAAGGCTAGCTCTATGGAGTATATGGAATTTTGTGAGTGTATGAACAGATCCTCCACGTCTCTGCTAGGGAACTCTGCAGCACCATCAGGGTTACCTTTGGTATCTGTGCTGCCTCTCTGATTAATGCCCTCCTGCCCAGGCTGAGAATTTTGATAGGCAGCTCTCTCTTGGCGGGTTTGTTGTGGTACCATGGTCTTTCTATTTGATGATAATGTATTTGATGGTGCTCCAGGGGATCATCTAAGATTGGGATATTGTGTTAGAACCCAAAAGTAACTTATACTTCTCAAGAACTTTGTCTCTGACTTGTTTGAAGTTCTCCTTGGTCTTCATGGTATTGCCATAAATGACACCAAAAATAAAATTTCTGGCGGGAGTGCATATCAGTTGTAAGTTTTATTCATTAAAGGGAATCTGTCAGATGATTTTTTAGTACAATACTAATGTTATCTTTAAATAGGGCTTAAGAAGACCTTTCAAGATCAGTAAGGTTTTTTGCTCTACCTTTTCCAGTTGTCTTGTTGTAAGCTCTGTAGAATTCAGTGTGATGTAGTTACTAGCCAAGCATATAGAAACACAAACTACATATGCCCTGCTCCCTCCTCCCATCTCTCAGTGCTGGCATCAGCCCTCCCACCTCTCAGCAGTGATATTGAATGCTGTGGGAGGTGGGTGGGGGGAACAGTGAATATCCAAAATTGAATTTACATACACTTGACAAGTGTTCTCAAGACACTGGATTCTACAGAGCTTACAGCAAGATAACAGGATAAGGTAGAGCAATAAAACTTACTGATCCTGAAAGGTCTCCTTAAGCCCTATTTAAACATAACCTTAGTATTGTACTAGAAAATCACCTGACAGACATTGATGCCCTAGCTTTAAGGGTGCTTTACACGCTGCAACATCACTAGCGATTGCTAGCGATGTCGAGCGCGATAGCACCCGTCCCCGTCGTTCGTGCGACATTTGGTGCTCGCTGATGTAGCGAACATTATTGCTACGGCAGCGTCACACGCACATACCTTGTCAGCGACGTCGCTGTGACCGCCGAACAATCCCTCCTTCAAGGGGGAGGTGCGTTCGGTGTCATAGCGACGTCACTGTGGCGTCACTAAGCGGCCGCCCAATAGAAGCGGAGGGGCGGAGATGAGCGGGACGTAACATCCCGCCCACATCCTTCCTTCTGCATTGCCGGTGGACGCAGGTAAGGAGATGTTTGTCGTTCCTGCGGTGTCACACATAGCGATGTGTAGTGCCGCAGGAACGACAAACAACATCGTACCTGTGGCAGCAGCGATATTAAGGAAAGGAGCGACGTGTCAACGATCACCGTTTTTGAACGATTTTGCGATCGTTGATCGTCGCTCCTTGGTGTCACACGCAACGATGTCGCTACCGGCACCGAATGTGCGTCACTAACGATGTGACCCCGACGATATATCGGTAGCGATGTCGCAGCGTGTAAAGCACCCTTTAGGATAAGCTATCAATGATAAAGTCCTGGATAACCTCTTTAATGAATAGGGGATTGTATTTTTTGCTGTTGAAAGGCCATAAAACCATCTTTATATCCATTATTTAGTTCACAAGCCACCCTACATCCAGGAGCCTCTAGATGACTCTAGATCATTAAATAAACAGCAAAGCAGTAAAATGAGTCACAAAAAACACGAAAGGTTCAGCCTATTTATTATGTGTTCCCTAGTGGCCAGTTTGACAACTGCACCTATTTGGGAACTTTTTATATTTATAGATGGATGTATACATTTTGTAAAATTAAAATATGAAAGCCTGATATAAATAACATTTTCAGATGCTACATCCTCTTCTATGTGGTGCCATTACTTTCTCTAGAATGATATAAATAACATTTCAGATGATACATCCTCTTCTATGTGGTGCCATTACTTTCTCTAGAATGATATAAATAACATTTCAGATGCTGCATCCTCTTCTATGTGGTGCCATTACTTTCTCTAGAATGATATAAATAACATTTCAGATGATACATCCTCTTCTATGTGGTGCCATTCATTTCCCTAGAATGATATAAATAACATTTTCAATTGATACATTCTCTTCTATGTGGTGCCAATACTTTCTCCAGAATGATATAAATAACATTTCAGATGATACATCCTCTTCTATGTGGTGCCATAAATTTCCCTAGAATGATATAAATAATATTTTCAATTGATACATTCTCTTCTATGTGGTGCCATTACTTTCCCTACAGTGATTTAAATAACATTTTCAGATAATACCTTCTCTTCTATGTGGTGCCATTACTTTCCATGGAATGAATACAGCTATAATAATACCGTAGAATGTCATTTTATATATATATATATATATATATATATATATATATATATATATATATATATTGTGAGGTAGCGTGGTCAGCTGCGTAGCAGAAGACACGGGATCCAGGCACCAAGAGTCACAGCACACGGTTTATTGCACACATCACAAGTCCAATACAGCATACACTTGTTTCTCCGGCAGATACTCAGGGAGTTGTGTTCACTCCCTCACACACTAGGCGACCACGCCCATCTTCCTGTTCCCTTTTAACCCTCCTTTCAGCCTGTAGGGAAACAGCATTAACCCCGGAGTGGAGTTACTTTCTATCATGGAGTGAGCACAACCGGGGCGAGACGTACCGGCCGTCATAGATAACCCCGGTCACAGTCTCACACACCCCCCCCCCCTCAGTTCAAGTGTGCGGGGTTGAACTCCCGCCATCAAACACGGGCCACGGGACAAGGCATCGGCGTTGCCCTGCAACCTACCGGCCCGGTGTTCAACCGTAAACCGGAAGTTCTGCAGAGAAAGGAACCACCGGGTAACCCGGGCATTCCGTTCCTTGGCGGACCTCATCCAGACCAGCGGAGAGTGATCAGTCACCAAGCGAAACTGCCGTCCCAGCAGGTAATAGCGTAGGGACTCCAAGGCCCACTTGATTGCCAGGCACTCCTTCTCCACTACGCTATAATTCCGCTCGGGAGGGGTGAGCTTCCTACTTAAGAAGGTGACGGGGTGTTCCTCCCCCTGAACCACCTGAGACAGCACTGCCCCCAGGCCGACCTCAGAGGCGTCAGTCTGTACTATGAACTCCTTCCGGAAATCAGGGTTGACCAGAACGGGCTGTCCGCACAGGACCCCCTTCAGGGCCCGGAAGGAGTCCTCGGCCTGCGGAGTCCAGCGCACCATGACGGACTTCTTGCCTTTGAGAAGGTCCGTCAAGGGGGCCGATAGTCCCGCAAAATCCTTTACAAACCTCCTGTAGTACCCCACAATACCCAGGAAAGCCCTAACCTGCTTCGTGGTCAGGGATCTAGGCCACTTCTGGATCGCCTCCACTTTGTTAATTTGGGGCTTAATCACTCCTTGGCCTATTACGTAGCCCAAGTAGCGGGCTTCCGTGAGCCCCAACGCACATTTCTTGGGATTGGCTGTCAATCCGGCTGTTCGGAGCGCGTTCACCACCGCTTGTACCTGTTCCAAGTGGGTCTGCCAATCGGAGCTGTAAATAATGATGTCATCAAGGTACGCTGATGCATACGCCTGGTGGGGTTCCAGCACCAAGTCCATCAACCTCTGGAATGTGGCCGGAGCGCCGTGTAACCCAAAAGGCAAGACAACATAGTGGAAGAGACCCTCCGGCGTAACAAAAGCGGTTTTCTCCTTTGCGGACTCCGTCAGTGGCACCTGCCAGTACCCCTTGGTCAGGTCGAGCGTGGTGAAGTATCGCGCCTGTCCCAGCCTATCAATCAGCTCATCCACCCGGGGCATGGGGTAGAGATCGAACTTGGATACTTCGTTCAATCTCCTAAAGTCATTGCAGAACCTTAAGGAGCCATCGGGTTTTGGTATTAGGACAATAGGACTAGGCCATTCACTCCAGGATTTTTCGATGACCCCTAGTCGTAGCATTGTCTTCACTTCCTCTGATATGGCTTGTCTTCGAGCCTCCAGTACCCGGTATGACTTCAGGCGTACCTTCAGGTGAGGCTCGGTGACAATGTCATTTCGTATCAGACTGGTCCTACCAGGCAGCTCGGAGAAGACATCGGGGTTCTGCTGAACCAGCCGTCTAGCCTCTCGCCTCTGTTGCTTGGTGAGGGCTTCTCCAATCCTTACTTCCGGTTCGTCCTTTCCGGAGGGCGCTGAAGCCGGGGTTGAACGACCCGAAGAGGAGGGAGATGGGGAAAAATCAACCATTAGGCTTTCCCGTTCCTGCCAAGGTTTTAATAGGTTGACATGGTATATTTGTTCAGGTTTCCGCCTACCGGGCTGCAATACCCTATAGTTGACCACCCCGACTCTTTCCTTTATCTCGTAGGGGCCTTGCTACTGAGCCAGGAATTTACTCTCCGCCGTGGGGATTAATACCAACACCCGATCCCCGGGTTTAAAGGTCCGCACGGTGGCTTGTCTATTGTAGCGGCCGCTTTGCGCGGCCTGAGCCTCCAGTAAATGCTCCTTCACAATTGGCATGACCGCGCTTATGCGGTTCTGCATTCCTAAAATGTGTTCAATCACACTTTTATGGGGGGTGGGCTCCTGCTCCCAGGTTTCTTTTGCCAGGTCCAACAATCCCCGGGGATGTCGCCCGTATAACAACTCAAAAGGTGAAAACCCCGTGGATGCCTGTGGCACCTCTCGGATGGCAAACATCAAATAGGGAAGCATCATATCCCAGTCTTTCCCGTCCTTTGAAATCACCCTTTTTAGCATGGTTTTCAGGGTTTTATTGAAACGCTCGACTAAACCGTCCGTTTGAGGATGATACACAGACGTACGCAACTGCTTGATCTGGAGTAGCCGGCATAGCTCTTTGGTCACTTTAGACATGAATGGGGTCCCCTGATCCGTAAGGATCTCCTTGGGCAACCCCACCCGGCAGAACACAGCAAACAACTCCCGAGCTATAAGCTTTGCTGCAGTATGTCTGAGAGGTATCGCCTCGGGATACCGGGTGGCATAGTCAACGATCACTAGGATGTGTTGGTGCCCTCGAGCGGACTTTACGAGGGGCCCCACCAGATCCATCCCTATCCGTTCAAAAGGGACTTCTATAATGGGTAAGGGCACCAACGGACTGCGAAAGTGGGCCAGGGGTGCGGTAAGCTGACACTCCGGGCAGGTTTCACAGAACCGTTTTACCTCCCCAAAGACCCCGGGCCAATAGAACCTTTGCAATATTCGCTCCTGCGTTTTCTTGACCCCTAGGTGGCCACTCATCAGGTGTTTATGAGCCAAGTCGAGGACCCGCCGGCGATACGGCTGGGGCACCACCAACTGCTCTACCCCCACGCCCCTTATTTCATCTACCCGGTAGAGTAAATCCTGCTTCAGGGCGAAATGGGGGTACCTTACCTGGGCACCGGGTAGCTGTGCCACCCCGTCAACCACTGTCACCCGACTCCGGGCATGTATTAACGTAGGGTCCTGGAGTTGGGCTGTCCCAAACGTATCCGGGGACGCCTCCAACTCCGGGATGGGCTCGACCATCTCAGCCTCTCCTGCCAATACCTCTAGGGGTGACCTATCGGGTTCACACTCTGTCCCTATCATGGTGACCCCTACGGCAGGCGTCCCGGATTCGGGATTGTCGGGCTCAGGTCCCGGACGGTCCAATACCTGAAGGGACTTAGGAGGCCCCTTCCATAGAGTCCAAAAATACGGCAGATCCCTTCCTAGGATCACGTCATAGGGAAGAGAGTTCATAAGTCCCACCTCATGTTGCACCTGTCCGCAGGGTGCTGTGATGGTGACAACCCCCGTGGGATAATCTCGGCGGTCCCCATGTATGCAAACCACCCCCACGGTACGTCCTGTGGCCTTTATGTTAGCCCTTAGGGTTGATCGCACAAGGGTCACTAAGCTTCCGGAATCCAACAAGCCTGTAACCGGACGTCCATTCACCTGTATTTGGCACAAGTGGGGCTCAGTCTACGGGGAGACAAGGTCCGCGGTATATACCGCCTGAGCATACATTGAACCCCGCCGGGTAACCCCACAATCCATGGGCTCCGTGGTGAGTGGACACTGGGCCTCCATATGTCCCACCCGCTGGCACCGCCAACATCTAATAGGGAAGGATACCTCCTTGACGAGTTGTCGTTTAGGGTACATAGCCTTCCGGACCGCAGGGACGGCGGGCGCGACCTCAGACGGAACGGTAACGGACTCCCGCATCGGTGTCAGCGGTGGGTCCTTGGCCCGAGGCTTGGAGGGGCCGGACCGACGGGCGGCACGCAAAGTCTCAGTGTCCCGTATCAAGTCCTGCGTAGCCACATGCCGCTCTACCAGACCTACTAATTGGTCCAGGGTACTTGGGTCGCCCTTTCCTACCCATCGTTGAATGGGAACAGGTAAGGTACGCACAAAGCGATCCACCACTACCCTTTCCACCATTTGCACAGGGTTCAGAGTGTCAGGCTGCAACCACTTCTTTACCAGATGCAACAAGTCATAGGCCTGGGAGCGTACGGGTTTGGCTTCCTCATAGAACCACTGATTTACCCGCTGAGCCCGTACATAGGTATTCACCCCCAACCGAGCAAGTATTTCGGCTTTCAGGGTCGCATAGTCTATGGCGTCCTCGGTACAGAGATCCAGGTACGCTTTTTGGGGCTCCCCCGTCAGATAGGGCGACAATACCTCAGCCCACTGGGGGGTCGGCAGCTTTTCCCGCTCGGCCACCCGCTCAAACACCACCAGGAACGCTTCCACATCATCCCCCGGGGTCATCTTTTGCAACGCTTGTCTCACCGTTTTCCGGACGCTGTCGTCGTCACCCGGTCCCGGGGTTGTTGCTGCCGGTCCGGCACGGATCGCCTTGGCCAGGAGAACCATCTGTTCTTGATGTCTTTGTTCCTGCAATTGCAAGGCTTGCTGCTGACGTGCATTGGCCTGAACCAGCTGCTTTAGTATGTCCTCCATGGCGTCGCCGGGTTTGGGCTGTAGTATAGCCGCTTGAATCCAGGACATGTGCTACCGGGTCACCAGAAATTGAAGCTACACCTCACCGGGCTGGCATGCCCGCATTCTCCACCATATGTGAGGTAGCGTGGTCGGCTGCGTAGCAGAAGACACGGGATCCAGGCACCAAGAGTCACAGCACACGGTTTATTGCACACATCACAAGTCCAATACAGCATACACTTGTTTCTCCGGCAGATACTCAGGGAGTTGTGTTCACTCCCTCACACACTAGGCGACCACGCCCATCTTCCTGTTCCCTTTTAACCCTCCTTTCAGCCTGTAGGGAAACAGCATTAACCCCGGAGTGGAGTTACTTTCTATCATGGAGTGAGCACAACCGGGGCGAGACGTACCGGCCGTCATAGATAACCCCGGTCACAGTCTCACAATATATATATAGTATATACAGAGCTGAACTGCTGGAATAGCAGATCCGCTGTCAACTGACTTACAATTTTGCATCGAAACATTATTTTTGGTTAAATCTGGATTTTTTTTATATGGATCCATAAATGTCAATCATCTCGGAGCCGATTGCACCGTGTCAATAAAGTCCTTGAAGAGATGCCAGCGTCGACTTACGGAATTACGGCATATAAAATGTTTTCATAGTCATAAACATAACCTGGTTTTCTGTTCTTGGGGCGTAATATGCAGAATATTTCGGCTTTTATTGAACATTTGCATCGCCTCGTTTCGGAGCTAAACTATTCTCCAGGCGCCGTAAGTATCCAGTTAATGCAAATCCTGTGCAATACGTCTTGTTCTAATAATCTCACTTTCATATCTCGTAGCGATCGCACAATGTTTTGGAAGTGTCGGCGGTTTGATGCATTACAATATGCAGACCGGTAATTGCCTCCATTGAAGAGGACGGCGCCGTTCTATCGTTCCCTCTGTCTTGGCAGCTGGATTAGTCTGAATGAATTGAGCTTACAGGGACCCGCACGTTTTAATACAACCTATGAATTGGGCTCGTTTTCCCATTTCATTTAAAAGAAGAAAGTCGTTAGGGACGATCCTTTAGGAGGAATGGCATAATGGTCAGGATATTTTGGACTTTTTATTTTTAATGACGCATTTTATTAAGTTGAATCTTTTATTTTTCTAAAAATAGTGCCACCCTTCTCCATGGCTGTGTCTGGTATTGCACTCTACTTGTAATACCGATCACAGCCTATGGATGTAAGTGGCACTGTTTCTGGTTGAAAAAATTTGGTCAAATTCATTAACTCACGACAAATTGCTCATTCGGTCACAGCTATTTCTCTAGACTTCCCCATACACATACCATGTATGCTCGGTTTGGTCTCAATACATAGACATAGAAAAACAGCATTACTGGCAACAACTTATCCGCCTTGTCCTAAGTCCGCATAGACATTGCCTGTACTGGAATAACCTCTATACCATGTTTGAGTTTCTCCGTTCTTTCCTGAAATCCTCAAAGCTGTGATGATGAAGATAATGTGTTGCCTGGGGGAGCGAGCTGGATCGGCTGCCGAGTCTTCACTATTGCCACTGAAGGTGGCAGCAGGTACACACGCTGGTAAGCAGCCGGCAGAGGGCAGCCCCAGGGGATCTGCGGTAGCTCGGCAGCTGGCGCCACGGATATATTACAGTCTCTGATAGAAGTGAAAGCAGAAGTAGGCAGCATTGTGGATCCGTCCGGTATGGATTGATGGATGCAGTGGCAGCGGCCGATCAGGATACTTGCGGCAGCGAGTAATGTGGCAGCCGGCCAGCATGGATGATCCTGCAGCAGATGAAGATAACACTGAAACATAGACACAATTAGTAGAATGTAGCACAATAACAGCAGCAGTGACAGCAGCACTAAGGAACTTAGAACTAGCAATGTTACTAACTTGTTTCCCAGGCACATGCCTTAGAGGAAAGGTGCCTTAAATACCTGAAACCTCTCAGTTGACCTGAGAGGCACTTCCGGGTTAAGGTGCGCTGCCCCTTTAAGAAAAGGGGCAAGGCCGCGTGCGTATCGTTTGGGCAGTATCAAGAGGCCTGTGAGATGTACACAGGTCCTGGGAGACAGCAGGATTGACCGGGGAAGGCATAGCCACTGCAGGACGGCTAGGCAGGTGAGAGAACTGACGTCCCTGCCGGGGGACAGCGGAAGGGGGCAGGACAATGCGAGAATGCCGGTATGAGCGTTACTTAATGGTTGCTGAATGTACCAAGTAAAATATTTAATTCTTATGAATTATTGCTGAACAATTCTACTGAAATCTGCAATAGGTTGGTCCCTTTTAAATTGACAGGCTTTGCTGACATTTTTATGAATTTATGAGTAGGCTCCTATACCACTGATGCCTTATTTTCTCATCCGTGTTGCAACTGCAGTTCCCGGTCTCATTTGTATAATATGGCTGTAATATGGTCATATGACTTTCCCTTAGGCAAATGATCTGAATCTGTCAGCAGGTTTTTGTTATCTCATCTGCGTGCAGCATGATGTAGGCAAAAAAGATCCAGAATCCAACGATTTCTCACTTAGATTACTGGCTGCAGCGGTTCTGACACAAAGTTTTTATATTTAGCAATGCAGCAGAGATAAGAAGCTATGCGTGCCTGCCCATACCTGGCTCTTTGTGTACAGTGTCTATAGACAGTGAGCTTCCAATCACAGGGGGGGGGGGGGGTCCTATCCCGGCTGTCCCATTCACACACAAGACATGGGTACTTTGTGTATCCTTGCTGCTGCCCAAGAAGCAAAGAGAGAACTTTGAGATCAGTACATATTGATCATCTATGATCCTCATAGTTAAGTTTCTTGAGAATGAAGTCCAAATTCTCATAACTTTCCCTCAAGTGCACAGAATGCCCTCCAGGCAGAGAAGCATTCTGGCTGTCATTGTGCAGTCGCAGCTTTCAGACTTTTTTGGATGAAATAATGAAGCGTCTCCACTCACTCTCCTTCTCAATGTTAAATCTAATGACACCAAAATCATCCACCAAAGACGACGCAATGGGGTCACAGTATGGTGCAAGAAAAAGCCTATGAAGTTAGTATGTCACACGGAGTTTTGCTCAAAACTCCCAGAGTGTTATGGCGGTATCTGGCGCTGTTCACACCACAAACTCTGACACTCTACTTGGTGGTTTCTCTTGGGCTTCTGAGTGGCACAGGTAGTCTAGGGAATCTACCAGCTGTGTGTTCATTAGTGATTGGCTGGTAGGAGTTAATCTATTCTAGCCCGCTGGCTACCTCTACAATCACATGTTATGAGAAACCTATCAAAGCTTCTTCCCAATTTTTAAGATGGTGGAAAGTGACATCCCGTGCCGACTATAGCTTTAACGATACCGATCCATGTGCTGTTGCGATCCAGTTGCTGGTCAACTACTGAGTGCTGTTAAGTGCGTTGTAGTAATTCTCTTGTCGTCTGTTTATTTCCTCCCTGCTCTTTGTTTCCTCCTGATCTTATATTGTCTTATACCTCTGTGTGTGATTGCTGTGAGTGAGAGTTTTGGTTTCCCCGTCTGTCTATTTGTGTGGGTTTAACCACTCCTGTCCCGGCCCATCCCTGGGGTAAGGGAGAGGGGGTATTAGACTAGAGCTGGCCAGGAGCCGGGCTAGGTTGGTGGTCCAGATCTCTTCACCATAGAAGTACCTCTGGGATAAGGGACAGCTAGAGCCTTATTTATCCCCTTATACTTCATGACATAGTGTTTTTTGATAAAACTACGTGATGGAATTTTTGAGGATATTTTTTACTGAAATTAGCAATCAAAGGTATATGACAATCACCTCTTACTTCTCAAACAATTTTACCCTTACAGATGTGTGTAATTATTACCAAGGTTCTGTTATGGCTCACCAGGGGAGGTGGATTCACAAAGCTGCGGGTCAGGGTGGATACACAGATGCAGTGTGTTGGTGCAGATGGTTGGAGAGCGCGTGGAGGAGCGAGGACTTGGACACTTTAGAACTACAGGACCAGGAGGGCAGGCGAAGAAGAAAACGTCAATGCTGCTGCAGTGGAAGGAAGAGGAACCACAGGCGTATTTGCAAGGATGAATGCACAGTGTGAACAGAGTCATCTACCAGTTCGTTAGCTTGTTGCATCCAATGGGTTAATTCAGGAGATGGCAATCAGGGGATTGCTGAAAGACTGTAAGGCTGAAAGACTGCTGGCTCACAGAGGCTTTGCAAGGTGATTACCCAATATGGTGGAGCCTGAGTCTCAATACCAAGACACAGGGGTGGAAAGTGACAATCCAGAAATCATCTCCTCATAAAATTCCAAGTTTATTGATCAAAAAATCAATAAAAAAAAATCATCTTGAATGGAACAAAAATGCAAATAGCAATGACAGGTGAACAAAGGTCTAAGACAAACGCATTTCAGATGTTAATCCTTATCACAGTCAACTTGCAATATCCAGTGTGGAGCACAGCAAGGGGCAACAGCTATAGGGGAAGGAAGCGGAACCCATCCCAGCCTGGACAGGAGCATAACAGAGTGAATAGACGTTATACGGCATCTAGACATGTTATATAAGAAAAACATTTACTAATTTGTATATAAGGAAAATTTATCAAAACTTTAGCAACCAATCAGATCGCATCTTCCAGCCTGAGCCCCTTTCTCCTTGGCCTCATAAGAAATGTTGAAGCCGTCACACAGGAGGAGCAGTATCAATTAGTTTATTGTACCCAGATGCTTTATAGCCGTCTGTATCATCGTACCGGCACATTTACCTGAAGTTTCCTTCCTTATTCCTGGAGATTTTCCGTAATGACTAACAGCAGCGATGTGTTTTGATCTGCCGCTCGCGCGTTATTACTGAGATCTCTTATCTCTTTATATAAGGATACGTGACAACAATCAGCCATTATCCTGTTGTTTTAACAGCCTCGTGGGTATTTATTATCTTTTTGGCAAGAGAAACACCAAACATTTTACACCTAAATTGCTGAAAACATGAAAGCGCTGCAAAAAATATGTTGATGAAACAAAGGAGAAGCATTGTGCACACTTATATGCTGAGGACGACAGATGCAGAGAAATGGACAGAATCTCCCTCATGTCTCATTCATTGTTTTTTTATAGAGTTCGAAAAAATGCAAAAACAACAATCTGCTTCCATCGCTTAAAGGGCACCCGGCGCCATGGAGGCCGCCATATTGTAGACTAGCAATATTGTGAGCACAACTAAGTTACTTATCCTGCACTGTTCCTCCAGAGATGTAATCACTATTCTGCTAGTGGTATATTAGGGAACTTGCACTGATCCTGTGCAAAGCAAAAACATGGGTGCCGTCATACATATAAGGCCTCTTTCACACGTTTGTGAAAAACCACGCACGTTTTTCACGGACGTGTCAGAGGTGCGTGTTGCCCTCCGTGAGCCGTGTTTATGGCCTACGTGTGTTCTCAGAGATAACACATGGAGAACGGGACCTTTCTGCTCACCTGTCCCTGGCGTCGCTGTCCGTGGTGCTGATCTTCGGCCTCCGGTCCTGCCGACTCCCCGCTGCTGCTTCCAGCCGCAGTGAAGTGAATATGCAATGAGCGTAATGAGCGGCGGTCGGCAGCAAGTGATAGCAGCGGCAGAGACAGCAGGGCTGGAGAAGGTGAGTAAAGTTTTTTTTTTTATTTCTTCAAACACGTGTGTTTTCTTCGGCGCGTGTCACACGGAACACCTCCATGTGGTCCGTTTGCGTTCCGTGTGACACCCGTGATGCCGGAGAAAAACGGACATGTCTACGTGTGGAGCGCACTGTTACGGTTGCTACGAGCACTGGAGACTATGTCCAGATTTCTTGCTACTGCACATGTGCGAGCGCTGGAGACTAAGTCCAGATTTCTTGCTACTGCACATGTGCGAGCGCTGGAGACTAAGTCCAGATTTCTTGCTACTGCACATGTGCGAGCGCCGGAGACTAAGTCCAATCTTGGAGCCATTGCACATGTGCGGGTGACATCATCGCTGACACGAGGTCACATGTCTCTGACACCTTCTATGCCGATTGGTCGCTGGTCATGTGCTTGTGACGGCTTGGTCGGTGATAGGCCAGCATGACGTCACTCCTGTCGTTCTGGCAGCGGATTGGCTCTGGTGTCCTCCATCTTGGATGAGGCACAGAGTCTATATAAGACCCTGACACACGCCGCATGGTGCTCAGTCCTCTTGGTTCATGCATATGAGTAGACGCTCTGTGCGCGTTCCTCTAGGCATTCCTCTGTCTATGCTAGGTGAGCGCTACCGGCAGGGTAGCGTTCTTATACCTTACAGCTTCGGCTGCTGTCCGTATCCTTACCTCTTAGGGGAGCGGACATAGGCAGGTGCCTGAGGCACATGGTCTGGCTGGGCCTTGTGATTCTACTCGTAGGTGGACGTTGCCGCTACGGTAACGTTCCTTATACTGCGTCTGGCAGTTGTTCGTATCCTCGCACACTAGGGGAGCGAACAGAGGTAGGAGCTTTGTGCGGCTTACGCTGCTGTTCGTCTCTTTTGCACCACTAGAAGAGCGGACCTAGGCAGGTGCCATATCTAGTGGTTCGTGTCCTCGCACACTAGTGGAGCGAACGCAGGTAGGAGCTTTGTGCGGCTTACGCTGCTGTTCGTCTCTTTTGCACCACTAGAAGAGCGGACCTAGGTAGGTGCCATTTTGCACACATTGCATTTGTCTCTGTGATTATTAACAGAGATCATTCCACACACCCTCCAAGTAAGGGAGGAATTGCTTTACTTACTTATTATATCCTTCTGTGAGTTAACAGAGGTATTGCACTCTGCCATAGTCTGCAGCAGAGTCTTTGCACGGTGGACCCTGACTGTCTGATACTCCTTTAGGTTCTTATCAGATAGCCCCCCGTTACATTAGGACTGAGCCAAGGGTCTGGCAGTTATGGCAGAATATCAGCAGTTACACCGTTACATACAAGTACTTGAGTCACGGCTCAAGAGTATAGAGGATAAACCTCAGACCATAGTGACATCTGCACATGATCCTCGACTTGCTCTGCCAAACAGATATTCTGGCGATGCCAGATCATGTCGTGGTTTCATTAGTCAGTGTCAGATACACCTAGAGGTCAACTCTTCTCGCTTCTCTACGGAGAGGTCCAGAGTAGGCTTTATCATCTCCTTACTTCAGGACAAAGCCTTAGAATGGGCGACTCCCCTATGGGAGCGCTCTGATGTGGTTACTCTGAGACATCAAGACTTTCTTGATGCTCTTAAGGCGGTATTCATGGGTCCGCAGGTTACCCATGATGCGGCCCTGAGACTGTTAGATCTATCTCAGGGTTCGTTATCCACTAGTTCTTATGCCATTGCTTTTAGAACTCTGGTGGCAGAACTAGATTGGCCAGAGAAGGTGTTGATTCCTATCTTCTGGAGAGGGTTGGCAGGCTATGTCAAGGATGCCCTTGCTACTCGTGAGGTCCCTGCTTCTCTGGAGGACTTGATCACAGTAGCAACGAGGATCGATGTACGCCATAAGGAACGTAGACTCGAGGTCTCTTCCTCACGCCCTAAGCATCGGGCTATTCCAGTTGTTGAGGGTCCACTACCATCTTCCTCAGCATCTGAAACATCTCCCACTCCTATGGAGTTAGGTCATACGTTCTCCAGACTACGCAAGTCTGGTCCTCCTATATGTTACGTATGTCGTCAGGCTGGGCACTATGCCAACAAGTGTCCTAGTCATCAGGGAAACTCCCTGGCCTAGTAACCATTAGAGGGGGGTTACTAGAGACGTCTTCTGCACCCTCTAAGTGTTGTATCCCAGGTCAGCTCTCGTTATCTGAGAATACATGGCCTATTATGGCTTTTGTGGATTCCGGAGCTGACGGGATTTTTGTGTCCTCAGGATTTGTAAAGGGACACAATATTCCCTCTATCATGTTAGATGCGCCTATTCCTGTCCGTGTTGTTAATGGAACTATGTTGTCTGACTCCATTACATTGAGGACAGTTCCCTTGCGCCTTTCCCTGTCTCAGGGTCACATAGAGGAGATTTCTTTTCTTGTTTTGCCTGAGGGTATAGACGACGTCCTTCTGGGCCTTCCATGGCTTCGGACTCATGCTCCTCACATTGACTGGGAGTCTGACAGCATTATTAGTTGGGGTTCGAAATGTCAGTCCCGATGTCTTCCCTTACCACCTAAGGTCGTTGCGGTTGCATCAACTGATCTCTCTCCCATACCTACACCCTATTTGGATTTCGCTGACGTGTTCTCCAAACAGGGTGCTGAGGTTCTTCCACCCCATAGGCCGTATGACTGTGCCATAGACCTTATCCCAGGTTCGGTTCCACCTAAAGGCAGGGTTTACCCCCTGTCGATACCTGAGTCGGAGGCCATGTCGACCTATATAAGAGAGAGCTTAGAGAAGGGGTTCATTCGTAAGTCTGTCTCTCCCGCGGGAGCTGGGTTTTTCTTTGTTCGGAAGAAAGAGGGTGATTTGCGTCCCTGCATAGATTACAGGGGTCTCAACGCAATCACAATAAAGAACAAATACCCATTACCTTTAATTTCGGAGCTCTTTGACAGACTGAGAGGCGCTCAAGTTTTTACGAAGTTGGATCTGCGGGGTGCGTATAACTTGGTACGAATTCGAAAGGGTGACGAATGGAAGACCGCTTTTAACACCCGAGACGGTCACTATGAATACCTCGTCATGCCTTTTGGGTTATGTAATGCACCCGCAGTATTTCAGGTCTTCGTAAACGATGTGTTCAGGGATTTACTGTTATCCTCAGTAGTGGTGTATCTGGACGACATCCTGATTTTTTCTCCTGATCTGGAGACTCATCGTCAGGATGTCGTTCGTGTCCTTTCCCGTTTAAGGGAGCACTCATTGTTTGCTAAACTCGAGAAATGTGTATTCGAGCAGTCCTCATTGCCTTTTTTGGGTTACATTATCTCACAAGAGGGTCTGGCTATGGATCCTGCGAAGCTCTCTGCTGTCCTGCAATGGTCTGAACCTCATTCCTTGAAGGCGGTGCAACGCTTCTTAGGATTCATAAATTATTACAGGCAGTTCATACCCCATTTTTCTACTTTGGTGGCCCCTTTGGTGGCCTTGACTAAGAAAGGTGCTAATCCCAAAGCCTGGTCTACTGAGACATCTCAGGCTTTTGAGGCAGTAAAAAGACACTTTTCAACTGCTCCCGTTCTTCAAAGACCCGATGAGAGTAAGCCCTTCCTCTTAGAGGTTGATGCCTCTTCAGTGGGTGCTGGTGCGGTCTTGTATTAAAAGAACGGTGCAGGTAGAAAAAGGCCGTGTTTCTTCTTTGCTAAAACCTTTTCACCGGCAGAGAGAAACTATACCATTGGGGATAGGGAACTGCTCGCCTTGAGATTAGCCTTGGAGGAGTGGCGTCACTTGCTGGAAGGAGCGAAACATCCTTTCCAGGTCTATACAGACCATAAGAATCTGACGTACTTACAAACCGCTCAGCGTCTGAATCCTCGCCAAGCCCGCTGGTCCTTGTTTTTCTCCCGCTTTCACTTCTCCATCAACTATTTGTCTGGGAGTAAGAATAACAAGGCAGACGCCCTGTCTCGCTCTATGCTTTCTACCCAGGAAGAGATTGACGAACCTCGTCTTATCCTTCCCTCCAGGGTTTTTCATACGCTCTCCCCTGTGACGTTAGACCAAATCCCACCGGGCAAGACCTTTGTTCCGCCTGATCGACAGAATGATATACTGTCATGGGCCCACACCTCAAAGGTGGGTGGGCATTTTGGTATTAGGCGGACACGAGAGTTACTGGAGAGGTGGTATTGGTGGCCACACTTAGCCAGCCACGTCAAGAGATATGTCGGTTCCTGCTACTCGTGTGCTCGCAACCGTCCATTACGGCAGAGACCGGCTGGGCTCTTGCATCCTTTACCAGTGCCAGATAGACCATGGGAGGTGGTAGGCATGGACTTTGTAGGTGATCTTCCATGTTCACAGGGACATAGATTTGTGTGGGTCATTACGGACCATTTCTCCCGGATGGTTCATCTCGTACCGTTATCGAGAATCCCATCTTCCAGGGTACTAGCCAAACTATTCCTCAAGCATGTCTTTAGGCTTCACGGGATGCCAGATCGTATCATTTGTGATAGAGGCCCACAATTTACTTCCCGTTTCTGGCGAGATCTTTGTAGCCTTCTGCAAATTGAGTTGAATCTCTCTTCGGCATACCATCCGGAGACAAATGGTTTGGTTGAACGTACCAATCAATCTATGATTATATACCTTCGACACTTTGTTGCTGAGAACCACGATAACTGGTCCTCCCTCCTACCCTGGGCAGAATTTGCCCTTAACAATTCGCTGGCTGAGGCCACTGGGCAGACACCGTTCGTACTCAATAATGGGCAACACCCTAGGGTACCGGTACCGTTTCCCGCCGCTGCACCTCCTCCTCTTGTGGCCGACTGGGCAACTAATGCCAGAGAGGTTTGGGATCGGACTCAAGAGTCGATCCAAGCAGCTAAGGACCATATGAAGACGGTGTCCGATCGGTTTCGTCGCCCGGCTCCTGTCTTTTCTCCAGGGGACTTTGTGTGGCTCTCTGCAAAACACGTGAGACTTAGAGTGAGCTCTGTCAAATTTGCTCCTCGCTTCCTGGGTCCTTATGAGGTTCTTCGACAGGTAAATCCTGTAGTCTATCAATTGAAGTTACCTGTCCATCTTAGGATTCATGACAAATTCCATGTCTCACTGCTAAAGCCGGCTATTTTACCTCACGCTCGTGAAGTGCACTCTCCTGCCTCTGATTCCTCTCGCTCTAGCTATGAGGTACGAGCCATAGTTGGTTCTAAGATGGTTAGAGGACGCAGGTTCTTCTTGATAGATTGGGAGGGCTATGGCCCGGAACATCGCTCTTGGGAGCCTGAGGAGGCTGTCCATGCTCCCGACTTAGTTGCCAATTACCTGCGTCGCCGGGAGGGGGGCCCTTGAGGGGGAGGTACTGTTACGGTTGCTGCGAGCACTGGAGACTATGTCCAGATTTCTTGCTACTGCACATGTGCGAGCGCTGGAGACTAAGTCCAGATTTCTTGCTACTGCACATGTGCGAGCGCTGGAGACTAAGTCCAGATTTCTTGCTACTGCACATGTGCGAGCGCCGGAGACTAAGTCCAATCTTGGAGCCATTGCACATGTGTGGGTGACATCATCGCTGACACGAGGTCACATGTCTCTGACACCTTCTATGCCGATTGGTCGCTGGTCATGTGCTTGTGACGGCTTGCTCGGTGATAGGCCAGCATGACGTCACTCCTGTCGTTCTGGCAGCGGATTGGCTCTGGTGTCCTCCATCTTGGATGAGGCACAGAGTCTATATAAGACCCTGACACACGCCGCATGGTGCTCAGTCCTCTTGGTTCATGCATATGAGTAGACGCTCTGTGCGCGTTCCTCTAGGCATTCCTCTGTCTATGCTAGGTGAGCGCTACCGGCAGGGTAGCGTTCTTATACCTTACAGCTTCGGCTGCTGTCCGTATCCTTACCTCTTAGGGGAGCGGACATAGGCAGGTGCCTGAGGCACATGGTCTGGCTGGGCCTTGTGATTCTACTCGTAGGTGGACGTTGCCGCTAGGGTAACGTTCCTTATACTGCGTCTGGCAGTTGTTCGTATCCTCGCACACTAGGGGAGCGAACAGAGGTAGGAGCTTTGTGCGGCTTACGCTGCTGTTCGTCTCTTTTGCACCACTAGAAGAGCGGACCTAGGCAGGTGCCATATCTAGTGGTTCGTGTCCTCGCACACTAGTGGAGCGAACGCAGGTAGGAGCTTTGTGCGGCTTACGCTGCTGTTCGTCTCTTTTGCACCACTAGAAGAGCGGACCTAGGTAGGTGCCATTTTGCACACATTGCATTTGTCTCTGTGATTATTAACAGAGATCATTCCACACACCCTCCAAGTAAGGGAGGAATTGCTTTACTTACTTATTATATCCTTCTGTGAGTTAACAGAGGTATTGCACTCTGCCATAGTCTGCAGCAGAGTCTTTGCACGGTGGACCCTGACTGTCTGATACTCCTTTAGGTTCTTATCAGATAGCCCCCCGTAACACGCACGGGCACACGTATACTCCACACGTACACACGGTCCATGGCAGAACACGCACGTGAGCGCAGACCCGTTGATTTTAATGAGTCTACGTGTGCCCGTGTCTCTGGTAGGTGAGGAAACGGACCAAACACGTACCGGAGACACGGACGTGTGAAAGAGGCCTAAAACAATGTCATGTTCGTCCGCAGAAGGGGTGCGGTGCTGCAGAGTTAACCTGCAATACCAGACACAACCTGTGGATTACAGCTGAGCTGACTTAGTAATATAGCAGAGCTGAGTTTGACACAGAGTCTAATGAGGAACTGAACACAGTGTGACAAAGATAAAACACAGATATAGCAGAGCTGAGTTTGTCATAGAATCTAATGCAGAGCTGACAGCAGTGCAGCAAAGATGACATTGTAGCAAACTCAGCACTGCTATATCAGTGTCATCTCTCCTGCACTGCACTCAATTCTGCAATAAACTCATGTCAAACTCAGCTCAGAGATGACGTTGATAATGCAAAGCTGAGTTTGACAGAGTGCAATACAGAACTGACAGCAGAGCCGCAGAAATTACACTGATATAGTAGAGCTAAGTTTGACATAGAGTCTAATACAGAGCTGACAGTACTGTGGTAGAGATGACATTGTGTCAAACTCAGCTCTGCTATATCAGTGTTTTCCCTTCCGCACTGCTGTCAGCTCTCCATTAGACTCTGCATCAAACTCAGTTTTACTATATCAGTTATTGCAGAGCTGAGTTTGACACAGAATCTAATGCAGATCTGACAGCAGAGCCGCAGAAATTACACTGATATAGTAGAGCTAAGTTTGACATAGAGTCTAATGCAGAGCTGACAGTACTGTGGTAGAGATGACATTGTGTCAAACTCAGCTCTGCTATATCAGTGTTTTCCCTTCCGCACTGCTGTCAGCTCTCCATTAGACTCTGCATCAAACTCAGTTCTACTATATCAGTTATTGCAGAGCTGAGTTTGACATAGAGTCTAATGCAGAGCTGACAGCAGTGCAGCAAAGATGACATTGTAGCAAACTCGACTCTGCTATATCAGTGTCATCTCTGCCGCACTGCTGTCACTTCTGCATTAGACTCTGTGTCAAACTCAGCTCTGTTGTATCAGTTATAGCAGAGCTGAATTTGACACAGAGTCTATTGCAGAACTGAGTGCAGTAGAGATGACACTGTACGATACTACAACACTATATATGACACTATAGATTACACTATAGTAGAGCTGAGTTTGTCACAGAGTCTAATGCAGAGCTGACAGCAGTGCAGCAAAGATGACATTGCATGAAACTCAGCTCTGCTATATCAGTGTTATTGTGGCGCCCTGGACTAGCCAGGTCGTCACAGGTAACACACACACACCCCCACCCCCACTAGACAGTAACATTAGCCAAACACAAAATCCTTGTTGCCTCCCTCCAGGGTCTGATGTCCACACCGGGTAGGGCCGAGCCAAGCGGTTGGCCCCACCCACCGAGGAGTTCACAGGCCTGGAGGCGGGAAAAGCTGACAGTTTAGTCCAGGAGGTGGAAGTGAGAGGAGTAAAGTGGAGAGTGTCTGGGTTTGTGGCCCAGGCACTGACAACAAGGTTGGCAGACGGTGGTGGCCGTCTGCAGGAGTAGTGTATCAACGCGGAACCGTAGGACCGGGGTCGGGCGGTGGCCCGCCGGTACCGACCAGGGAGCGAAGTGAAGCCAGCACACACAGGCAGGGCTATCGGACCCCGACTAGGCTTGGAGTCGCCGTCAACAGTCAAATCCGAGTGTGACCGGAACCCCAGGGGTTTCCTAACAGCCAAAGACCCGTTAGAAGGCAACCGTCCGCACCGTGAGGGTATACAGCTACCGCCTAAGGCTAGAGACCCAAGGGCCAGCGCCTGCAGGCAAACGGGCTCCTCTGGCATCCATACACCGGGGAGCGAACTACCGTTGGGGACCCATCGTAGTCAAACAGTACACAAAGGTGCAGGGAAAGACAGCCGCCATCACCTGTCCGGGGAGAAGCACTGCAGCCGGCTGCGGGACCCATCCATCCAGCCGTTTGGTTTACTGAGGACTTTGTGCATCTCTTACTGAGTGAGTACACCCGTGCCATCCGGCACCGCGCCGCGCTGTCCCTGCAACCCTGCACCTCACCAACCCTGCCTCTCCGTCACACCACCGGGCCCCGGGACCACCGACCCCTACCCACGGAGGGGGAAAACAACATCCCAGCTGCTCCCTACCATCTCTCCCGGGATCCCCGTCACCAGCAGCGGTGGTGCCCATCTTCACAACAACCCGTCACGGACTAAACCCCCCAAACCAACCACCCTTTTTACTCACGGGCGAGGAGCGCCGCTCGAGTCCCCTGATCTGGCCCACCGCTCAAGCCACCGAGCAGCAGCCGCAGCAGCGCCAGACCCGAGCGTTAGCGAGCGCAGCGGCGGCGTCCTCCCCGCCCGCGACATTATCACTCCCACACTGCTGTCAGCTCTCCATTAGACTCTGTGACAAACTCAGCTCTGCTATATCAGTGTCATCTCTCCTGCACTGAACTCAATTCTGCAATAAACTCTGTGTCAAACTCAGCTCAGAGATGACGTTGATAAAGCAGAGCGGAGTTTGACAGAGTGCAATACAGAACTGACAGCAGAGCCGCAGAAATTACACTGATATAGTGGAGCTAAGTTTGACATAGAGTCTAATGCAGAGCTGACAGTACTGCAGTAGAGATGACATTGTGTCAAACTCAGCTCTGCTATATCAGTGTTTTCCCTTCCGCACTGCTGTCAGCTCTCCATTAGACTCTGCATCAAACTCAGTTCTACTATATCAGTTATTGCAGAGCTGAGTTTGACATAGAGTCTAATGCACAGCTGACAGCAGTGCAGCAGAAATAACTGATATAGCAGAGCCGAGTTTGACATACAGTCTAATGCAGAGCTGACAACAGTGCGTCAGAGAAGACTGATATAGCAGAGCTGAGTTTGACATAGAGTCTAATGGAAAGCTGACAGCAGTGTGGCAGAGATGACACTGATATAGCAGAGCTGAGTTTGACACAGAGTCTAATGCAGATCTGACAGCAGAGCGGCAGAAATTACACTGATATAGCAGAGCTGAGTTTGACATAGAGTCTAATGCAGATCTGGCAGCAGTGCAGCAGAGATGACTGATATAGCAGAGCTGAGTTTGACATAGAGTCTAATGCAGATCTGACAGCAGAGCGGCAGAAATGAATGATATAGCAGAGCTGAGTTTGACATAGAGTCTAATGCAGAGCTGACAACAGTGCGGCAGAGAAGACTGATATAGCAGAGCTGAGTTTGACATAGAGTCTAATGCAGATCTGACAGCAGTGCAGCATAGATGACATTGATATAGCAGAGATGAGTTTGACATAGAGTCTAATGCAGATCTGACAGCAGTGCAGCATAGATGACATTTATGTAGCAGTGCTGAGTTTGACATAGAGTCTAATGCAGAGCTGAGAGCAGTGCGGCAGAGATGACTGATATAGCAGAGCTGAGTTTGACATAGAGTCTAATGCAGATCTGACAGCAGTGCAGCATAGATGACATTGATATAGCAGAGATGAGTTTGACATAGAGTCTAATGCAGATCTGACAGCAGTGCAGCATAGATGACATTTATGTAGCAGTGCTGAGTTTGACATAGAGTCTAATGCAGAGCTGAGAGCAGTGCGGCAGAGATGACTGATATAGCAGAGCTGAGTTTGACATAGAGTGTAATGCAGATCTGACAGCAGTGCTGCAGAAATAACTGATATAGCAGAGCCGAGTTTGACATAGATCATCAATACAGAAGAAGAATAAGACCGCACCAATGCTGATGTCTTTTTCCGGATAATCTTTATTCCATAAACTCGGTTAAAAGGTGTTGTAAAATCAGCGGGTGGAGGAGACCTGGATGCGGCCCCTCACTATGGACGACGGCCGTTTCGCCTGTGATTAGGCTTCC
This sequence comes from Anomaloglossus baeobatrachus, assembly GCF_048569485.1. NCBI lineage: Eukaryota > Metazoa > Chordata > Amphibia > Anura > Aromobatidae > Anomaloglossus > Anomaloglossus baeobatrachus. The sequence continues at coordinate 64,352,028 of NC_134364.1, read as the reverse complement.
ACGGGTCCACATGTGGGGTAAAATCAGCCCTCCCTAAATAGGGTCATGCATCCAGGTGACTTCCCCACATATACAAAAAGTGTGCATGAAGTGTATAATACAATTAAAAGGTACTTTGTGTGCATATTTCACGTACCAAAAAATTAAAAACAATCATTGTGAAAAATACAAAAATCGGACAATATTACAGAGGTATGAGACATTATAATATTCACAAAAATCAATTCATACATGGTTTATATGCGTAATCAGGATTACAACTTGATTTCACTTATCTGGGATATTTATTCCATTAATTATCCCACCCATTGTCAGGCATATACCATTATTTTACCATGCCCTGTTTTTGTGCAAAAAAATCCTTTACAAAAAGACTGATAAGTCGTTACGGTCATTCATTCCCAATGCGCCCTGTGCTCCATATTTTATAATTAATTTTGCCTCCGTTTGCAACAACAGTTTGTGGTGATCCCCTCCTTGCGATGGGAGTGACACCCTTTCCAAACCGGCAAAATTCAGGACATCAGGGCAGCCATTGTGCGATTCTCGTACATGTGCTATCAATCTTGGGGATCCCTTTCCTGTCTGGATTGAATTATAGTGCTCCTTAAATCGAACATATAGGCATCTGATAGTTTTTCCTATATAAAATCTCCCACAGGGACATACTATTGCATAGACTACAAATTTTGTCTTGCACGATATAAACTGATTGACATAGTGTGTATGTGCACCAATTTTCACAGACTTGCCGGTCAAACGCAGACTACAAAATCTGCATTGGCCACATTTAAAGTTGCCATTAGGAGACTGTTTTTCCAACCATGTGTTTTTGCTGGTTAATCTATTTTTAACCAGCAAGTCCCTCAAATTGTGGCATCTCCTGTAGGAAACTAATGGCTTAGAAGCCGTCATTTTTTTCAATTCAGGATCCCTTTCTAGGATGTGCCAGTTCTCATTAAGCGTTTTTCTTATGATGTCAAACATAGGTCCGAATTTGAAACTAAAGGTGAACCTGCCATTAGTGTTCTTTTCTTTTCTCTTTTTCACCCCTCCTGAGTCGGCTACTGGACAGAGACGATTATCCTCGTTTGCAGATTTTTTAGTTTTTTCATATGCTAGATTGATAATAGTATCGGGATAACCCCGTTGTAAAAATCTATTTTTTAATTCAGAAGCCTGTTCCTCAAAGGTCACACTGGTACTGTTAGTTCTTTTTACCCTCAAAAACTGCGAGTACGGGAGGGCAGTTTTTGTGTGCTGCGGGTGGGCGCTTTCATAATGTAAAACAGAGTTGGAGGCTGTGGGTTTTCTATAAATTTTTGTTGCGATCACTCCATCATTGACCCCAACCTCCACATCCAAAAAACTTATAGTATTGCCTCCAAAGGTAGAGGTAAACGACATGTTCATGGTGTTGGTGGTGTTTAAATAGGAAACAAAATCGGAAAAATCCTTTTCTGTCCCATCCCACACCATGAACATGTCGTCGACATACCTTAAATAGTATTTAATATGCTTCAAGAACGGGTTATTCACTGTATATACATACTTGCCTTCAAATTGTCCCAAAAAAATATTGGCCATGGCACATGATACGGGGGTACCCATTGCAGTACCCCCGCACTGTACATACCACCCGTCTAGAAACATGAAGGCATTTTTTGATAAAACAAATTCCAGCGCTTCACCAACAAAATCACAAAACAAAGGACTTTTGCCACTGCGTGTGACAATGTCCTTTACTGCCTTTACACCCAAAGCCTGTGGGATCCGTGTGTATAAATTATCCACATCAATTGTGGTTAAATTGTATCCCTCCTGCCATGTTACTTCTTTGAGGAGTGACACAAAATCCCCACTGTCTTTAACATAAGACGGAATATGGGACAACAGGGGTCTCAGCAGCCAGTCCAAATAGTGGGAGAGTGGCTCAGTCAGTGAGCCAATCCCCGCCACTATTGGACGTCCAGGAGGATTTTTTTCATTTTTGTGCACTTTTGGTATACAGTACCAGTGTGGTCTCGTAGGGAAAGGCGGGATCAATTTTTCTGCTTGTTTTTTAGAAATCAAACCGAGGATTACATATCTGTCCAAGAGACGTACAAGTTGTTTTTTGTATTCATTAATAGGGTTTGACAATAAGGGTTTATATGTTGTGCGATCTTGTAGCTGTTTTAAGCATTCCTGCAGGTACATATCACGGGACATGAGGACAATGTTGCCCCCTTTGTCCGCTTCGCGGAAGATAGTATCTTCCCATGTGCGCATAGTTTTTACCGCAGCTAATTCACCTGCACTCAAATTCCTACTAACTTGTGGATACCTCAAAGCCTCTACTTTTTTTTATAACAGTATCCTGGAACAAATCGATCAAATTCCCATGCACTGTTGGTGGACAAAAATCTGATTTGTTTCCTTTTTTAAATTTCATGGGTTCACACATTATTTCATTTATGTCCACTTCGGACTCCAATGTGGGATCATTCAAGCTCATTAACAGTGTAGCTTCTTTTAATGTGTCAGGGTCAAAAGCCCCTGTCACATCAAAATTCCCGTCATTCACCATGCATGGTTGTTCACCTTCAGGAATCAGATTTATATTGTGAGGCATTTGGTTAAAGAATTTGAATAAATGTATTTTCCTTATTGCCTTATAAAGATCCACTCTAAATTCCACAAAATTAAATTCTTCTGGAACACAAAAGCTCAACCCCTTAGACAAAACGGACACCATATCGCTGGTCAGTGAATGCTCCGACAGATTTATTATATTCTTATTCAAAGAGACAAGCAATTGATTATCATTCAATTCCTCCATGACACCATCTTTCGTTTGCGTCCTTTTAAACACCACCAACACCATGAACATGTCGTTTACCTCTACCTTTGGAGGCAATACTATAAGTTTTTTGGATGTGGAGGTTGGGGTCAATGATGGAGTGATCGCAACAAAAATTTATAGAAAACCCACAGCCTCCAACTCTGTTTTACATTATGAAAGCGCCCACCCGCAGCACACAAAAACTGCCCTCCCGTACTCGCAGTTTTTGAGGGTAAAAAGAACTAACAGTACCAGTGTGACCTTTGAGGAACAGGCTTCTGAATTAAAAAATAGATTTTTACAACGGGGTTATCCCGATACTATTATCAATCTAGCATATGAAAAAACTAAAAAATCTGCAAACGAGGATAATCGTCTCTGTCCAGTAGCCGACTCAGGAGGGGTGAAAAAGAGAAAAGAAAAGAACACTAATGGCAGGTTCACCTTTAGTTTCAAATTCGGACCTATGTTTGACATCATAAGAAAAACGCTTAATGAGAACTGGCACATCCTAGAAAGGGATCCTGAATTGAAAAAAATGACGGCTTCTAAGCCATTAGTTTCCTACAGGAGATGCCACAATTTGAGGGACTTGCTGGTTAAAAATAGATTAACCAGCAAAAACACATGGTTGGAAAAACAGTCTCCTAATGGCAACTTTAAATGTGGCCAATGCAGATTTTGTAGTCTGCGTTTGACCGGCAAGTCTGTGAAAATTGGTGCACATACACAATTTGCACTGCAATGGGTACCCCCGTATCATGTGCCATGGCCAATATTTTTTTGGGACAATTTGAAGGCAAGTATGTATATACAGTGAATAACCCGTTCTTGAAGCATATTAAATACTATTTAAGGTATGTCGACGACATGTTCATGGTGTGGGATGGGACAGAAAAGGATTTTTCCGATTTTGTTTCCTATTTAAACACCACCAACACCATGAACATGTCGTTTACCTCTACCTTTGGAGGCAATACTATAAGTTTTTTGGATGTGGAGGTTGGGGTCAATGATGGAGTGATCGCAACAAAAATTTATAGAAAACCCACAGCCTCCAACTCTGTTTTACATTATGAAAGCGCCCACCCGCAGCACACAAAAACTGCCCTCCCGTACTCGCAGTTTTTGAGGGTAAAAAGAACTAACAGTACCAGTGTGACCTTTGAGGAACAGGCTTCTGAATTAAAAAATAGATTTTTACAACGGGGTTATCCCGATACTATTATCAATCTAGCATATGAAAAAACTAAAAAATCTGCAAACGAGGATAATCGTCTCTGTCCAGTAGCCGACTCAGGAGGGGTGAAAAAGAGAAAAGAAAAGAACACTAATGGCAGGTTCACCTTTAGTTTCAAATTCGGACCTATGTTTGACATCATAAGAAAAACGCTTAATGAGAACTGGCACATCCTAGAAAGGGATCCTGAATTGAAAAAAATGACGGCTTCTAAGCCATTAGTTTCCTACAGGAGATGCCACAATTTGAGGGACTTGCTGGTTAAAAATAGATTAACCAGCAAAAACACATGGTTGGAAAAACAGTCTCCTAATGGCAACTTTAAATGTGGCCAATGCAGATTTTGTAGTCTGCGTTTGACCGGCAAGTCTGTGAAAATTGGTGCACATACACACTATGTCAATCAGTTTATATCGTGCAAGACAAAATTTGTAGTCTATGCAATAGTATGTCCCTGTGGGAGATTTTATATAGGAAAAACTATCAGATGCCTATATGTTCGATTTAAGGAGCACTATAATTCAATCCAGACAGGAAAGGGATCCCCAAGATTGATAGCACATGTACGAGAATCGCACAATGGCTGCCCTGATGTCCTGAATTTTGCCGGTTTGGAAAGGGTGTCACTCCCATCGCAAGGAGGGGATCACCACAAACTGTTGTTGCAAACGGAGGCAAAATTAATTATAAAATATGGAGCACAGGGCGCATTGGGAATGAATGACCGTAACGACTTATCAGTCTTTTTGTAAAGGATTTTTTTGCACAAAAACAGGGCATGGTAAAATAATGGTATATGCCTGACAATGGGTGGGATAATTAATGGAATAAATATCCCAGATAAGTGAAATCAAGTTGTAATCCTGATTACGCATATAAACCATGTATGAATTGATTTTTGTGAATATTATAATGTCTCATACCTCTGTAATATTGTCCGATTTTTGTATTTTTCACAATGATTGTTTTTAATTTTTTGGTACGTGAAATATGCACACAAAGTACCTTTTAATTGTATTATACACTTCATGCACACTTTTTGTATATGTGGGGAAGTCACCTGGATGCATGACCCTATTTAGGGAGGGCTGATTTTACCCCACATGTGGACCCGTGGAAGCCTAATCACAGGCGAAACGGCCGTCGTCCATAGTGAGGGGCCACATCCAGGTCTCCTCCACCCGCTGATTTTACAACACCTTTTAACCGAGTTTATGGAATAAAGATTATCCGGAAAAAGACATCAGCATTGGTGCGGTCTTATTCTTCTTCTGTATTGATGAACTGAACTGACTTTTGCTGTTTGGACCTGCACGCTGATCCGGCTTCCAACAAGGACGTCTGGTGCTATATTCCTTACCCTCCAGTGATCCCAGGTGTGATAGGCGTGTATGGGTGGTGCAGGACTGTGTTCTCTTGGATTCACGAGTTTGACATAGAGTATAATGCGGAGCTGACAGCAGTGCGGCAGAGATGACTGATATAGCAGAGCTGAGTTTGTCACAGTGTCTTATCCAGAGCTGGCAATATTTTAGCAGAGTCACCCAGCGATGTAGCAGAACTGGGTTAGTCACAAGACAATCATAGCCAAGTGATGTTGCCGCTCTCCAAATGTGTGAAAAAGTCAACAGAAAAGTTCATGAAGGCTCCATTGAAGAGCTGGGCTCTGACATAACACATAACGCCGCGGCACTCTACCACAGCGGAGCGTCTGAAGCATATTAAGTGACTTGATTGGTCTTAATATTTCATCGGCCGGCGGGAGAAGTCTGAAAGATTCCTCGTTTAATAAGAAAGATGAATGGATGCCCAAAAATCATGAATCCTTATCCCACAGCTAACCTCCTGCAGGACAACACCGCGGCATCTCCTTGATAGCGCGATGGCTGACATCAGTCACACCACCGGACCCGAAAGACTTGCCGATGGAGCAAAAACATCTTTTACGGCTGACACATCCATAATGACTGACCTTGAGCGCAATGGATGAGCCCAAATACGAATCTCCGAACCTAACTTTCTCTCCGTACATAAAAGGAAAAAATAAGGGGCCGCGCGGACAACTTTCCGACAGAGTCAGAGATTGATTAACTACCTTAATTCTCCATGATTAAAGTTCGGAGGGTCTCGGGGGGCCCTAAATATCTTTACATGCTGTTTGATACAAATCCTTCTAATGATACATTTCTCCGCAGCAGCCAAAACCTCTGGAATAATACAGCATCAACAACCACGAGCGGCACGAGTACACCAACATTTTTTTTTTTTTTGCTGTCGACGTGAAGGATAATTCTACAAAGCGCCCTTCCTCCCATGGTGTAAACACAGCGGATGATTTCTCAGGGGATGAGCACTCATTGTGAAGGAGCATCTATTACACGGAGCATCTGACGCCGAGAGGAGAAGTTACAGGTAGTGGATGGCGGAATATTACAATGATTGTTTACGTCTTGGTGACAAATCCATTGTTTAGATCCGGACGGTTTCATATACGCAGCTGAATTTATTGATCTTGACGGGTTGCAGATGACGAGACCCCAGTTATCGCTGGGATCCACTGAGCATGTTTCCCACATCAAATCTGATTGTCCCTGTTGAGTTTCCTCCATAGAGGTGGACTTTACGATATATGGCCTCATGAGCTGGTTTAATGGCGGCGTTACACGTTACAATTTATCTGACGATATGTCGTCGGGGGTCACGGTTTTCGTGACGCACTTCCGTCATCGTTAGCGACGTCGTTACGTGTGACACCTACGTGTGACTCCAAACGATCACAAATAGGTTGAAAATCATTGATCGTTGACACGTCGTTCACTTTCAAAATATTGTTCGTCATTTGGAATGCAGCAGACATATTGCTACGTTTGACACTCTGCAAACGACGAACAACATCCACACAACCGCCTTGGTCAAACAATATATCGCTGAACAATTTTGCGTCACTTGTGAGATCGTTACGTGTGACCGCTAATAAACGACCTATGTGCGATCTCGGCAAATTGTAACTACTATCGCTAATGAGATCGTCAGATAAATCGTAGCGTGTAACGGGGCCTTAAGGCTCTTTGGTTGTCAGGCAGTGACTACCGGGGTTCCGCCAGGTACACGGGAATCACCGGCAAGCGCCGCAACACAGATGGTACATGTTACAATGGTGGGCCCTCACACTAGGGAAAGGGGAGCAGGATCACCTCCTAAACTCACCTGAGACTGATCCCTGCACTCCCTAACAGCCTTATACAGGTTCTTTCACTCCGTCGCCAATCCCGTGCCTATCCTTGTCTTTCCCTGGACTCAGTCCTCTATAGTGCGCAGGGCAGCAGGTACGCTAGTCCCGCTCTAGGTTAAAGACACAGAGAGGATTAGATAGACAGGGGGCAGTGGGAACGCTAGTCCTGCTCTAGCTTAAAGACAGGATTAGACAGACAGGGGTAAAATAAACAGCAATCATACAAAGCGCTCCAAACAACAAGAGGTAATAATGAGGAACGGACCAGAGAGGAAAAAACAAAAAGAACTAAGCAAGGGACAACACAAGTTTCAGACAGCAAATGTTCTCTGGATGGCTTCCTGGACCTCAGCTCATAGGTTCCCTCTACAGGTGAGCTAAGCAGAAACTATTACCAGCAATTACCTGGACTAGAAGGAAAGTCTATAGCGGAGCTAATTAGCAATAGAGAACAGATGGCTGTAGCTTTCATCTGGCGTTCAGGAGACCAGAGGATCTACTTAACCCTAGCAGCGCTGAAAAAAGGAGAATCTGCACAGCCAGCAGTAGTAACCTGACCAAGTGTGTATGAAGCCCTGAGCTGTGATTTCCTCACACCAAAAATAGGAGGGACCACTCTCTGTCGTGGTACCCTTGTGACAATAGATTTTAAGAACAGACAAAAGGAATAAGGGATTTGTTGCAAATGAAAACCTCTGAGGAGACGAGTTATCAAACTGTCTCCAGGTGGTACCAGTTGCGACTTTACTTTATATGTTTTCTACGTCTAAAACACTTATAAAAAGTCATTATTAAGACATCACATTCAAGTAGACAAAACAGTAATCTATAAGATGGGATCTAATTGGTTACTAAAGTTTGGTAAAATTTCCTTATATACAATTTAGCAAATGTTTTTTTGCACGTAAAATGTCTAGATGCCATACAACTTCTATTCACTCAGTTATTTATTCATCTGTCCAGGCTGGGATGGGTTCCGCTTCCTTCCCCTATAGCCGTCGCCATGTGCTGTGCTCCTGTTACGTCACCGCCGGAGTCTGCTCCAGCGACTTCTGCTCCGATCGCCAGGCGACGCCATGTTCCTGCCGTGGATGGTGATGGAAGAGGAGTCGATGTCAGCGGTGGGCGCAGGCTCCAATCATTCACTGGGCTGGGTTAGCTTGGGATCTGCAGTACCGCTGGCTGACTGTGGGTGGCATGTGTCTTCCAGCTGAAGTTGCCAGCGTTCAGCTACAGCCAATGGGAAGACACCACACCCTTCTTATTCCCCCTCCTGTCACATGACCACTGCCAGAGATATTTCTGATTTTCCTGGCTCCTGTTATGTCCTATTCTGTTTTGTGATTCCTGTGTGTTGACTTCTGCGTGTTTTCTGACTACCCTTCTGCCTGCTGTTTATGTACCTCGCTGCCCGATCCGGATTTGACCTCTGCTACATTTGCTGACTACGTCATTGCCTGCCGATTCTGTGCCTGTTCTGCTATTCCTGGTTTGACCCTGCCTGACTACTACTCTCATCGGACTGCAGCCTTCCACAGGTAGTGATCTCCAGGGCCCTGTGTAATTCCAAATACCTGTAGAGGGGTTAAAGGGTTTCAGGGTTCTGGGGGTCCTGCTTGGTGAGTGGCTTCCCTCTAGCCTTCCCTTTACAGCCCATTTGAGTCTGTGGATCCAGGCAGGCGTTACAGCTCCACACTGGATATTGCAAGTTGCCTGTGATATTATCTACCCACTGGAAAAAAGTTGACCCTCCAACTATAGAGGAATGGAGCGCCAGAATGGATTTTCCAGCAGATTTTCTGCTGTCATCTCTCCCACTACACTAGTGAGAAAAGGGGATCATGGGGCAAGCAACCCATATGTCCTTCACTGGGTGGCACCAGAGTATATATAAGTGCACCCCCCACCCTTTTCAGGGGTGCAATATGCTAGGAGGAAGAGCGGAACAGAAATCATTGACGTGTAGTTGGGTGCATGAGCTCAAAACTGGAGAAAATTGAATCCGGAGGAGAATAACCAGACAATAGTGACAATTTGAAGCCGGGAGATGTCATCCACCTTATGTCCCAAAAGAGAAGAGGTCGTCTTACCCTTCCAACTATTTCTCCAAGCCACTTTTGATATAACTATCAATTAACGATACCTAAGAGGTGCTTGTCCCATGCCAATTTGTGCAAGTAAGGGTAATTCACACTGAAACGTTTCACTTTCTTTTCTTCTTTCCAGTTGTTCATGTGTCTGTATTCTGTTGCAGCCCATGCAAACCGCCAATTTAATTGTATAGGTCAATCCCCCAAAAAATACAGTATCCATGTGTCATCAGAGTGCTGTCCATCTTTTTTGTTGTTTAATGGCTGACAAATTTTTGGCAGATGAAAAAAACACCCATAATGGTGGGGATGTCTGAGTCTCCTTCCTGGCCCTGCCCCTGACCAGCCCTGATCTTATACCCCCTCCCCCAGGGTTGGGCCTGGACAAGAGTGTGATTTAACCCACAGAAATAGACAAACAGGGGAAACCAAAACTCTGTCACATGGCACACACAGAGATATAAGACAATAAGTGATAAAGAGGAAACAAGAGCAGGGTGGAAACAATACAATGACTGGTAACTCTACAACAACACCCAGCATAAAGCAACTCTTTCTCCAGCAAGTCTGGGACATCACAACACACAGATGAACACAGCAATAAACTATAGCCGGCGTGGGTGGAAGATCTCCTCAAACCTAAGTATGAGAGGAGGATATGTAATAGGCTTCCTTACAACATATGATCCCAGAAGACTAAGGTTAACTCTTCCTAGCCTGACTATGACTGAGCACACAGCTGGTAAACGCCCGAGTCTGCCTGTGTAGCTCAGATACACGAGAGAAAGCTTTGATCAGAGTGTCAGAATCTGTAATGTGAACAACATCTAATGCTGCCATGACAGTTGGCAACTTTTGTGAAAAATTCCGTCAGACAAAGAGAGGGAGGAGGCAGGGGATGCGCTATCTCCATCACCCACTGTCAGTGACGGACTCTGTGTTAACTTCTTCAGGGACCTGCCATCAGATTAAAAGTGTTCAGTTTTTGCTCTTATTTAATTAATTATTCCAGTTTTGGATATTTCTTCATCGTTCCTTATGGGAGACCCAGACCATGGGTGTATAGCTTCTGCCTCCGGAGGACACACAAAGTACTACACTAAAAAGTGTAGCTCCTCCCTCCTAGCATATACACCCCCTGGATAACCAAATATAGCCAGTTCAATGCTTTGTGTTCAGGAGTATCACACATGCATTCTCATCTGATTTTTGATTTTTGATTTTAAAGAGTTGGAAGAAAAGCGGGTCCAAGCTGGACCCCCGGCATGTCCCTTCTCACCCCACTGTGTCGGCGGTGCTGTTAAGGTTGATTTCAAGGCTGGAGCCTTTAAAATCCGTGCTCCTTCACCATCCCTCGGGCTCTGGCTTGAAGTGGGAGCCAGCACGGTTCTCACTGCTTTGCAGGAGACCGGTCTCCATCCGCAGCCCTCTCAGGACCCTTCCGGACGGAGCACTCATCCCTCAGGGACCTGGCCCTGCGTCTCTCAAGCTAAGTATTTGAGACGTTATTGTCAGGGGGTCCCTTGCATTTTTTATTGTTGGGGAGAGTGTGTTAGTTATTTTGGTGACATTTCCGGCCGGTTCTCTGGTTTTCCCCTGAGAACCGCGCCGAGGGTGCCTGCTCGCCGGCCGCTTTGTAAAATCTAGTCCCCGGCTTCAGCTGCGGCCTACTTTCGGTTTCACTGCCCCTGCATGTCAGTCATGCAGAGGGACAGTGCGGCGCCGCCCACCGGCCGTTCAGCAGAGGGGAGGACACTCCTCTCTGAGGAGATGTTTCCCTCCCCTGTATATCCCCTTGGCCCTCCGGTTCCCGCTCTTGGACTAGGCCCCGCCCCCCTCCTCACTCCGGCGCCATTTTATCAGCGTTCTCACACTGATCGGCGCTGGCTGCTGCATCTCTGCAACCTGTCTGGGGGTCCGAGCTGTGGGATCCGGAGGGCACACAAATCGGTCTGGTAAGCCACAACCTCTGGTTGTGGACTTTATTATACACTCTCTGGGGGTCATTCTGAAGGAGTGTGTTCTTACTGCAGAGCACCCACCTCAGCAGCATGTCTCACACTAGGAGCAAGGCTGCAAGGCTGTACTCAATATGCACTGCATGTAAGCTCGTACTGCCTGAACCGAGCAGATATCCTCATTGTGATGCCTGCTCTAACATGGTGGTGCCTCAGCCTGGAGTCTCCCCAGTGGTCCCTCAGGCTGCTCCGGCCCCGGTGGCTGAACCCCCGGCTTGGGTAGAATTGTTTACTAAGTCTATCTCCCAGTCCATTGCTGACTCCATGGGAAAGCTGTCCCGGACTCTGCTGAGCATGCATCAGCCCCCTTCACAGGGTGCCTCTGCTGCTTCGGCTCGCTCTCCAGAGCTCACAGAGGATTCTTCATCTGCTCCCAGACCCCGTCCTCCTAAAAGGAAACGCAGGGACCCCTCTCCTTCCTCGTCCCGCGGCTCCGATTCACAAGCCGATTCGCAGGACGAGGAGGATGTCTTTACTGGGGGCTCAGACGCTACCTCTATGTGCCCCATTGATCTGACTGAGGGGGATGCAGATGTTAGTGATTTGATTGCGTCCATTAATACTGTACTGGACCTCAATCCGCCAGTATCAGAGGAGCAACCCTCTCTGGCAGAAAAGCACCAGTTTACTTTGCCTAAGAGACCAAGGAGTGTGTTCTTTAACCACTCCAGTTTTCAGGCCACTGTGTCCAAGCCCAGAGCCTGTCCTGACAAACGCTTTCCTAAGCGTGGTTCTGATGACCGTTTTCCTTTTCCACCAGAGGTGGTCAAGGAGTGGGCTCTCTCACCAAAGGTGGACCCTCCGGTGTCTAGACTCTCAGCCCGGACAGTTGTATCTGTGGCTGATGGCACCTCACTCAAGGATCCCACTGACCGCCAGGTTGACCTCCTGGCCAAGTCTGTCTATGAGGCGACAGGGGCCTCGTTCTCCCCATTTTTTGCAGCAGTGTGGGCTCTCAAAGCCATCTCTGCTTCTCTGGAGGAGATGCATACCCTCAATAGGGACTCTATGCCTGAATTGGTTGCTTTAACTTCCCAGGCTTTAGCCTTTTCAGCCTACGCCATGTCTGCCATGGTGGAGGCCTCTCACCGCACTGCGGTGGTCTCCGCCAATTCCCTCGCTATCCGCAGGATCTTGTGGCTTTGTGAGTGGAAAGCGGATGCTTCCTCAAAGAAGTACCTTGCTGGGCTCCCATTTGCTGGGTCCAGGCTGTTCGGTGAACAGCTGGATGAAATTATTAAGGAGGCTACTGGCGGGAAGAGTACTTCCTTGCCACAGACTAAAGCCAGGAAACCTGTCCAGGGCAGGAACCAGTCGAGGTTTCGTTCCTTTCGTTCCTCTAACTGGTCATCCTCTAAGCCCTCGGCCTCGTCCACTAACTCGGCCAAGGACCAGAAGCCCACCTGGCGCAAGAAGCCGCGTCCACAAGGGTCCGCAGGAGCTGCTGCCACCAAGGCAGCCTCCTCTTGACTATCTGGCCGAGCCAGCAACGTCCTTGGTCGGTGGCAGGCTCTCCCACTTTGGCGACGTGTGGTTTCAACACGTCTCCGACCAGTGGGTGCGGGATATCATCTCCCACGGCTACAGAATAGAGTTCTCTTCCAGCCCGCCAAAAAGATTTTTTCTGTCAAGTCCCCCCTGCTCCAAGGCCGCCGCCTTCTCTCAGGCCGTGGCATCCTTGCAGGCCAACGAAGTAATTGTACCGGTTCCCGCCAGGGAACGGTTCAGAGGTTTCTATTCAAATCTCTTCCTAGTCCCCAAAAAGGACGGTTCCTTCCGGCCCATCCTGGATCTCAAGCTTCTCAACAAGCATGTTCAGGTGCGGCATTTTCGCATGGAGTCTCTGCGGTCAGTCATTGCCTTAATAACCCAAGGGGATTTCCTGGCATCCATCGACATCAGAGATGCCTATCTGCATGTGCCAATTGCAGTTTCGCACCAGCGTTGGCTACGTTTTGCAATCGGAAAGGAACATTTCCAATTCGTGGCTCTCCCCTTCGGGTTAGCCACGGCCCCTCGAGTATTCACCAAGGTCATGGCAGCAGTGGTTGCGGTTCTGCACCTCCAGGGGTTGGCAGTAATTCCTTATCTGGACGACCTTCTAATCAAGGCTTCATCCAGCGCAGACTGTCAGCGGAGTGTCTCGCTCACTCTCGCCACTTTTGTTCAATTCGGGTGGCTTGTCAATCTGCCCAAGTCCACTCTGACCCCGACCCAACAACTCACGTACCTAGGGATGCAATTCGAAACTCTGCCGGCACTTGTCAAGCTGCCCTTAGTCAAGCAGCAGTCCCTCCATCTGGCGGTGCGCTCTCTGTTGAGGCCCTGCCGTCATTCCATCAGGCACCTTATGCAGGTGCTGGGTCAGATGGTGGCGTCAATGGAAGCGGTTCCCTTTGCCCAGTTCCATCTGCGTCCTCTGCAGCTGGACATTCTCCGCTGTTGGGACAAGCGGATTTCTTCCTTGCACAGGTTGGTGGCTCTGTCGCCACAAGCCAGGAGCTCTCTTCAGTGGTGGCTTCGGCCTCTCTCTCTGTCTCAGGGACGCTCCTTCCTGACCCCGTCCTGGGTGATCCTCACCACGGATGCCAGTCTTTCCGGCTGGGGAGCAGTATTTCTCCACCACCGAGCACAGGGCATTTGGACTCCGTCCGAATCAGTCCTCTCGATCAATGTGCTGGAAATCAGAGCTGTGCTCCTAGCTCTCGTAGCCTTTCACCACCTGTTGGCGGGCAAGCACATTCGAGTCCAGTCAGACAACGCGACAGCAGTTGCCTACATCAATCACCAGGGCGGGACTCGCAGCCGCCTGGCAATGTTGGAGGTTCAACGCATCCTTCAGTGGACGGAGGACAAGTCCACCATATCCGCAGTCCATATCCCAGGCGTGGAAAACTGGGAGGCAGATTATCTCAGCCGTTAAACCGTGGACAGCGGCGAGTGGGCTCTGCATCAGGCAGTGTTCCGGTCGATCTGCCGCAAGTGGGGCACTCCGGAAGTGGATCTAATGGCATCCCGGCACAACAACAAGGTCCCGGTTTACGTGGCTCGCTCCCACGATCTTCAGGCCTTTGCAGCGGACGCGCTGGTTCAGGATTGGTCCCAGTTTCGTCTGGCTTACGTGTTTCCCCCTCTAGCTCTCTTGCCCAGAGTCCTGCGCAAGATCAGAATGGAGGGCCGTCGGGTCATACTCATCGCCCCAGACTGGCCCAGGCGAGCTTGGTACCCAGACCTGCTCCGTCTGTCCGTAGAGGTGCCGTGGCATCTCCCGGACCGCCCAGACCTTCTCTCTCAAGGTCCGTTTTTCCGCCAGAATTCTGCGGCTCTCAGATTGACGGCGTGGCTCTTGAGTCCTGGATCCTGACGGCTTCCGGCATTCCTCCCGAAGTCATCTCCACTATGACTCGGGCTCGGAAGTCTTCCTCGGCAAAAATTTACCACAGGACTTGGAGAATTTTCCTGTCCTGGTGTCGTTCTTCCGGCCATGCTCCTTGGCCTTTTTCCTTGCCAACCATCCTGTCCTTTCTACAGTCCGGTCTGCAGCTAGGACTATCCCTCAATTCCCTTAAGGGACAGGTCTCGGCTCTGTCAGTGTTCTTTCAGCGGCGTATCGCCCGACTGGCTCAGGTGCGCACCTTCATGCAGGGCGCATCTCACATCATTCCACCTTACCGGCGGCCTTTGGATCCCTGGGACCTTAATCTGGTCCTCACGGCCTTACAGAAACCCCCCTTTGAGCCTCTTAGGGAAGTTTCTTTGTTTCGACTTTCACAGAAAGTCGTCTTTCTGGTGGCCATAACTTCTCTCAGGAGAGTCTCTGACTTGGCCGCGCTCTCTTCGGAGTCACCTTTTTTGGTTTTTCACCAAGACAAGGTAGTTCTCCGTCCGACTCCGGACTTTCTTCCTAAGGTGGTCTCTCCTTTCCACCTTAACCAGGACATTACATTGCCTTCCCTTTGTCCGGCCCCTGTTCATCGCTTTGAGAAAGCGTTGCATACTTTAGATCTGGTGCGGGCGCTCCGGATCTATGTGTCACGTACCGCTGCTCTTAGGCGGTGCACCTCTCTTTTTGTGCTGACCACAGGTCAGCGCAAGGGTCTCTCGGCTTCTAAACCGACCCTAGCTCGTTGGATTAGGTCGGCCATATCCGATGCCTATCAGAGTACTCAGGTGCCTCCCCCGCCGGGGATCAAGGCGCACTCGACCAGAGCTGTCGGTGCCTCTTGGGCTTTCAGGCACCAGGCTACGGCTCAGCAGGTTTCTCAGGCTGCCACTTGGTCTAGTCTGCACACCTTTTCAAAGCACTACCAAGTGCATGCTCATGCTTCGGCAGATGCGAGCTTGGGCAGACGCATCCTTCAGGCGGCTGTCGCCCATTTGTGAAGTTAGGTTTTGCCTACTTCTCAGTTTTCTGTTTATTCCCACCCATGGACTGCTTTGAGACGTCCCATGGTCTGGGTCTCCCATAAGGAACGATCAAGAAAAAGAGAATTTGTTTACTTACCGTAAATTCTTTCTCTTATAGTTCCGACATGGGAGACCCAGCACCCTCCCTGTTGCCTGTTGGCAGTTTTCTTGTTCCGTGTGTTTTCACCGGCTGTTGTTGTAGACAGAGGTGCCGGTTGTTCCGGGTTTTGCTCTATCTCTACTTGTGGGTGGATGTCCTCCTTCAGCTTTTGCACTAAACTGGCTATATTTGGTTATCCAGGTGGTGTATATGCTAGGAGGGAGGAGATACACTTTTTAGTGTAGTACTTTGTGTGTCCTCCGGAGGCAGAAGCTATACACCCATGGTCTGGGTCTCCCATGTCGGAACTATAAGAAAAAGAATTTACGGTAAGTAAACAAAATTCTCTTTTTTTAAATCATACCATACAGTTCTAGAGATATGGACCTTTTTAATTGCTGCTAATTTTTATGTTGTTTACCAAGTGGGCGTTGCTTACTGGGTAATTATGAAAATCAGTCTAAAGACACGCCCCAGGGGATCCTGCCTTAGTTTAAAAAAAACCATAAAAAACAGTAAATAATCCGTATGGTAGATTTAAAAAAAAGGGGGGAAAAAAAGCAAAATTCTGAGGGTAGCAGAAGGAAGAACATAAAAGCAAAAATTGGCCATTTTTACCTGATAACGGGTCCTCTTTGATGACTGATCCTATCTCCGGCATACATATCACAAGCTGAAAAACTTTACAAAAAGTGTCAGATTAATATAAGGTCTCAAGAAGGAGGATTACTTTGCTTCTGGAGCATAAAAATAAAATAAAAAATAAATATATATATATATATATATATATATATATATATATATATATATATATATATATATATATATATATATATATATATATATATATATATACAGTACAGACGAAAAGTTTGGACACACCTCATTTAAAGAGTTTTCTTTATTTTCATGACTCTGAAAATTGTAGATTCACATTAAAGGCATCAAACTATGAATTAACACAAATACTTAAAAAAACAAAAGTGTGAGACAACTGAAAATATGTCTTATATTCTAGGTTCTTCAAAGTAGCCACCTTTTGCTTTGATTACTGCTTTGCACACTCTTGGCATTCTCTTGATGAGCTTCAAGAGGTAGTCACCGGAAATGGTTCTCACTTCACAGGTGTGCCCTGTCAGGTTTAATAAGAGGGAACCTAGAACATAAGACATATTTTCAGTTGTTTCACACTTTTTTGTTAAGTATTTCATTCCACATGTGTTAATTCATAGTTTTGATGGCTTCAATGTGAATCTACTATTTTCAGATTTTCAGAGTCATGAAAATAAAGAAAACTCTTTGAATGAGGTGTGTCCAAACTTTTGGTCTGTACTATATATATATATATATATATATATATAATATATATATATATATATATATATATATATATAAAATCTACTACGGTTCAAAAGTATATCTCCCACCACTATGCTTTCTCCCTCTCACAAGTTGGATTGGCTTGATGGGCACTTTTTGGTACCATACGGTCAAGCTGCTCCCACAACAGCTCAATAGGGTTGAGGTCTGGTGACTGGGCTGATCACTCCACTACAGATAGAGTACCAGCTGCCTGCTTCTTCCCTAAATAGTTCATGCATAATTTGGAGGTGTGCTTTGGGTCATTATCCTGTTGTAGGATGAAATTGGCTCCAGTCAAGCACTGTCCACAGGGTATGGCATGGCATTGCAAATGGAGTGATAGCCTTCCTTATTCAAAATCCCTTTTACCTTGTACAAATCTCCCACTTTACCAGCACCAAAGCAGCCCCAGACCATCACATTACCTCCACCATGCTTGACAGATGGCGTCAGGCACTCTTCCAGCATCTTTTCAGCTGTTCTGTGTCTCACAAATATTCTTCTGTGTGATCCAAACACCTCAAACTTCGATTTGTCTATCCATAACACATTTTTCCAATGTTCCTCTCTCCAATGTCTGTGTTCTTTTGCTCATATTAATCTTTTCCTTTTATTAGCCAGTCTCAGATATGGCTTTTTCTTTACCGCTCTGCCCTGAAGGCCGGCATCCCAGAGTCGCCTCTTCACTGTAGACGTTGACACTGGCGTTTTGAGAGTACTATTTAATGAAGCTGCCAGTTGAGGACCTGTGAGGCGTCGATTTCTCACACTAGAGACTGTAATGTCCTTGTCTTGTTGCTCAGTTGTGTAGCGCGGCCTCCCACTTCTCTTTCTACTCTGGTTAGAACCTGTTTGTGCTCTCCTCTGAAGGGAGTACTGCACACCGTTATAGGAAATCTTCAGTTTCTTGGCAATTTCTCGCATGGAATATCCTTCACTTCAAAAAACAAGAACAAACTGTCGAGTTTCACATGAAAGTTCTCTTTTTCTGGCCATTTTGAGAGTTTAATGGAACCAACAAATGTAATGCTCCAGATTCTCAACTAGCTCAAAGGAAGGTTAGTTTTATAGCTTCTCTAATCAGCAAAACTGCTTTCAGCTGTGTTAACATGATTGCACAAGGGTTTTCAAGGCATTTCTAAACATCCATTAGCCTTCTAACACAGTTATCAAACACAATGCACCATTAGAACACTGGAGTGGTGGTTGTTGGAAATGGGCCTCTATACACCTATGTAGATATTGCATTAAAAACAGGACATTTGCAGCTAGAATAGTCATTTACCACATTAAAAATGTATAGAGGGTATTTTTGTTTAATTTAATGTTAGCTTCATTGAAAAAAAAATGTGCATTTTGTTTCAAAAATAGGGAAATATCTAAGTGACCCTACTTTTGTGAACTGTAGTGTATATATATATATATTTATTTATTATTGGGGTTTTTTTTCAATATAAAATTCCGCAATCATTTCCTGAGTGGCAGCAACATAGGATTTTTTTTTTGATTTTTTTTATTTTTTTATTTTAAATCTGAAGAGCAAAGATAATCAATAGAAAAATCGCTTTGAAAACCTCTCGATTCTCCGTTTCATCCACCAAGGCCAACGTCTTAGCTATGTAAGACGCTAGACCGGCTCCCGGCTGCAGATAAAATATTTAGCGACCATGCATTTGCCACAGATGATTTGGAAAATTAATGTACTGTGTACCTGCACTTGACTGGAACAATCCTTCCTTTCCAGATGGAAGGTGCTTTTTTTTTGCAATTACGGACAGCAAAAGTTAATATACTGGCTGATAAAACAAGAAGCTTTGTATTAGCCTGCGACGGACACATGTGCCCACTTTAATGTGTGCCAGGAGTTATAATAAGGTCATTAATCAATGGCCGGCCAGATAGCCGCTATCGCAAAAAATAAAAATAAAAAAAATAAAAAAGTATTTTTTTTATACCGTTCAGAGTCAGTGAAGGATGAAAATTTCGTTTTATTTCTGCTCTTGTTAATAAACCCAAAGAACCGCAGTGCTGCAGAGTTTTATGGCCAGGCCGATACGCACTTTTCTTACTCAACTTCATAGGAGAAAAGAAAAAAAAACATAAAAGTAAAAGTCTGAAGAATAAAAAATGACCTTGAGGACCTAAGTATGGATGGAATGTTTAAATCGCTGACTTTCCAAACATAGAACTTTCTCACCCGGAGTTGGGAATACAGTAGGTGCCAATCAGCGAGACCCGTGGGTGCTATTTGCATTGCCTCGGATCTCCTATATATTTTTCTGTTCCATTTTCCCCAGACTGTGCCTCAAAACCAAGGAAAAAAAATGGAATTGTCATTTTATTTTATTTTTTTCATAAATCAATAGTATATACGAAAATAAGAACCTTTGTCATATATTTTATCAGGGAAATCTGCTTTCTCCTAGTGCACTGATGCTTCATTTCTCAAAATTCTCAATTCATGGGGAAAATTTCTCTTCAAAACATTCCCATTATTGAGATAGAAGATGACAATTGGTGCCTATAAAGTTCTATAGAGAATCGTAACTGTTTAGTAGAATTGGCATCAGAATGTCTATTATGGCTTCTGGCTCCTCCCCCTCTGTCTGCTTCTGCTCTAGCTCCTCCCCTTCTGTATTTTTCTTGTTCTAGCTCCTCCCTCTCTGCCTGTTTCTGCCTCTAGCTCCTTCTCTATGTATGTATGTTTCTAGCTCCTCCCCTTCTGCATGTTTCTGCCTCCAGCTCCTCCTCTCTGCCTCTGTCGCCTTCTAGCTCCCCCCTGTGCCTTTATCAGCTACTAGCTCCCCCCTCTGTCTGTGTAGGCTTCTAACTCCTCCCCTCTCTCTGTGTTGTCTTATAGCTCCTTTCCCTCTTTATCTTGTCTGCCTATAGCTCCCCTCTATATATGTAGCTGCTTCTCTGTCTGTTTTGGCTTCTAGCTCCTCCCCCTATGTATGTGTCTGCCTCTAGCTCCTGCCCTCTGTCTGTTAGCTTCTAGCTCCTCCTTTCTGTCTGTGTCATCTAGCTCCTCCCACTCTGTATGTGTCTGCTTCTAGCTCCTCCCCTCTATCATCAAGCTCCTCCCACTGTCTACTTCTAGCTCCTGCCCTCTGCCTGTGTCAGCTTCTAGCTCCTCCCCTCTGACTTTGTCATGTAGCTCCTCCCACTGTCTGCTTCTAGCTGCTCCCCTCTGTCTGTCATGTAGCTCCTCCCACTGTCTGCATGTGTCAGCTTCTAGCTCCTCCCCTCTGTGTCATGTAGCTCCTCCCACTGTCTGCGTCTGCTTCTAGCTGCTCCCCTCTGTCTGTCATGTAGCTCCTCCCACTGTCTGCATGTGTCAGCTTCTGGCTCCTCCCCTCTGTGTCATGTAGCTCCTCCCACTGTCTGTGTCATCTAGCTCCTCCCCTCTGTCTGTCGGCCTCTAGCTCCTCCCCCGCTCTCTGTTTTTTCTCTAATTCCTCCCTCTCTGTCTGTTTTCCTCTAGCTCCTCCCTCCTCCATAGAATTTTAAAAGCACCAACTGTCATCTACTATCTAGGTAATGGAAAAATCTATCTTCATTGAATACAGAAAAAGCAAAGGCACCAAAATGAATATTAGTCAGAGGGTAGGAGGTAATATCAATAATCTATGCATAGCATCAATATCAGATCACTGGTGACACCTCGACCTATTAGCTGGCTGACCGATTAACTGATCTGTATTGTTGAGCAGGCGCAGTTCCGTGCAGTGACTATTTTAGCCGTCACAGCACTGTTCCTGTCATCTGGCTGCAGACAGATGCAATACCAGACATAGCCACTGCGAAATGTATGGCGCTCTGCCTGGTAAACACTGAGGAGGTGGCGGCAGTGCTCGCTGAATGTGGGGGTGTCAGGAAGTAATCCCCAACCAATCTGATATTAATGACCTCCCCTGAGGTCCAATTATAAATAAATATATAATAATTTTCCCTGAATTCTTAGCCTGGAAAGCACAGAAACCATTCCATCAAGAGTGATGTTATTAAAGGGAATCTGTCACCTGGTTTGGCCTCCTAATCTGAGAGCAGCATGATGTGGTGAAAGAGACCCTGATTTCAGAGATATGTCACTTACTGGGCTACTTGCTGTAGTTTTGATAAAATCACTGTTTTATCTGCAGGAAATTATCACTACAGAATTAGTAAACCTGCCATCTAAACCCTCACCACTGATTTGGCAATTTTCTGCCTATGCACAATGCACATAGAAAGCTGCCAATCAGTGCTGTGGGCGGAGTTACACAGAGCTCAGCCTTCAGAGAACCATTTGATCTGCAACAAATAAAACAGGGTTTGAAACAAAACTGCAGCAGGCAGCACTGTAAGTGACACATCGCTGTAATCAGGGTCTCTATCTCTGCATTATGCTGCTCTCAGATGTCGAAGCAAAAACCTGGTGACAGACTCCCTTTAAGGGGAATTATGAGCAAAAAAAAAGGGAAAGGGAGCAGATTCCTCATTAGCGTGTCATAGAATAAGGTTTTGGATAAGCCCCTCTAAATTAAAGGGGTATTCTCAAATTTGGAAGTGGAAGAGGTAACTTCAATCAGACTTTGCCGATAAGTAAGGACACCTCTGGGCTCTGTAATGGCTGCCCCAGATATTTGTCAATGATCATCCAAGCTTAAAGGGTTGTTCCAAAAATAACAAGGTATCCCCTGTCCTTGGGATACGGGATAACTTAATGGTCGCTTGGGGTCTGAATGTGTGGACCTCCGATGTGACGCCCCTGGACTATTTAGGTCGTCACAGGGTACTGCACGCTCTTTATTCTTAGTGCAGGACTCAACCCCCATGGTTCTGGGTTAC
Source organism: Anomaloglossus baeobatrachus (assembly GCF_048569485.1). NCBI lineage: Eukaryota > Metazoa > Chordata > Amphibia > Anura > Aromobatidae > Anomaloglossus > Anomaloglossus baeobatrachus. The sequence continues at coordinate 64,329,925 of NC_134364.1, read as the reverse complement.
CAACTTGTAGTACTGCCTCTATCAGCATCCAAAATCCCAACAACACCAAACACCAGACCCTGTCAGGCACACCAGTGGGCTGCTGAGCTGGAATAGGGCCGCCCACCTAGGGGTCAGGCAGACTGGTGGGAGGTGACAGAGTAGTCGGCTCCAGGGGAACAAAGTGAGAGGAAGCTGGGGGTTGGAGCTCCCAGAAAGAGTTCTGAAGTAGCCCTCGAGGAGTGAGGAGCTGGGGGAGTGTGTGGCTCCCTGGGTGTTAGAGGTTGGGTTGCAGGCGGTGGTCTGGGCCCGGAGGAGTCGGAGACCCGGTCGCAGGGTATTGGGACTGGGTGCCTGGATCTAGTCTTGGAGGACGGTCAGCAGCTTGAGTTCAATAACCAGTCCGTGACCGAAAGCACGGCAGGGTACTGGACCCTAGGTCAGGGAGTAGTTTCAGGCAACCCGGCAATTAACCTGTGGAGGATAGGGACTTTATGGACTGTCCCCAAGAAGCTCAGAGATCAGGAGCACTAGCGCAACGAGGGGGTTAGGGCTTTCCAACCCAAGCAGCCCACAGAAATCCCACGCGTGAGCCCTTGAAAGCACAGCTCCTTTATCCAAAAAAGGAGGGAGCGGGGCCCAGACAGCTTTATGCCTACGGGCCACACAGACACTTTACAATTTGTGCACGGAGGCAGGCTCCGGACCATCAGGCAGTACTACAGGGGACGGACACCCGGACGGGCTCCCCCAAGAGGGCAGCGGCATCCATCGACTTGGTTCACCTTGTTGTCAGCGTCTTCTTTGCGGCTGCACCATCACCAAAGTTGCCTGAGTGAGTACATGGTCCTCCCCTGCTTCCAGCTGGCCCTGCGCACCCCCGCTCAACCATCTCACAGAGTCCCGGGGTCTGCCCTACCTGTGGAGGGAACGTCATCTGGCTGCCCCACTCCATCTCCCACGGGTACTTTCATCGGCAGCGGCGTTACTCCATTACCGTGAACCACGTGTGGCGTCACGAACTCTTATCCCCTGTAAATAGCCCCCTTTACGGATTTGAGAGGCTGCAATCCCCCGGGTCCGGAGACCCTCGAGCCACAGCAGCAGACCCCGGATCCGAGCGGTTCGACCACTGCAGGAGCAGTACACCGACGAGGGTCTGGAACGGAGCAGAGGTGCACTTGCGCATACTTGACCTTTGTTCCATTCATTGTGTGGATAGGGGAAACAACTTACTAACTTTCAAGGATGGTGGAGACCAGGAGGCGGCGCTGTGGAATGAAGGGGGAGGAACCAGAAGCAGGAGAGGGGCGATTGCATCCAATGGAGCCTGGGTGACTCTGTGACAAATTGATAACGCCATAGCTTCCAAAATGGCTTCTATAACATGTACTGGGCCACAAAAGTAAGGCGGAATAAGCACAGCACTCGGAGACAGAAGACGAAGACCTCGCAGCGCAGAATGATGGTGGGGCGTAGTTGGGCTGTAAATCTCGGCCGTGATTCTACATGTTCTGCATCTCTCCCGCTTAATATGCGATAACTAATTTTTTCCTGATAGATCTTTTCCGCTAACAATCCCTCCGATCCGGTTTAGAAGCCATAAATACTGGTGGCGCATCGCTCCCGAGCTGCAGATTTACAGAGTGGAACGGCTGAGGAAAGGATGATTTTTTTTAACGTTCTTCTCTGATTCATCAAATCAATATTTCAATTACATTTTAGAGAAAGAAGCAGAAGAAAACATCACATTGTGCGTGTGACCTCGAGGGGAGGGAGTCTGCGCTGCCATAGGATTTGGTTATCCCCATTGTGTAATTTTTAAAGGGATTTCTCAAAATTGCCATTTTATCGTTTTATCCATTACATGGATAATATGCATTATTCCCCCCATCATTCTCATGTCCTGAGTCTCCCATAATCCACTTATACACTTTGAATGGAGTGGCAACGCGCATGCTTAACCACACAGACTCCGCCTAACTGGGGTCTCAAGCATGCGCGCTGCCATTCCATGAAAAGGCTAGAGAGCCATTGGAGACAGCTTCCTTTTTCTACTGATTGGTGGCATCCTCGGCAATCATACACTTAGGCGGGCTTTGCACACTACGACATCGCAGGCCGATGCTGCGATGCCGAGTGCGATAGTGCCCGCCCCCGTCGCAGCAGCGATATGTGGTGATAGCTGGCGTAGCGAAAGTTATCGCTACGCCAGCTTCACACACACACACTCACCTGCCGTGCGACGTCCCTGTGGCCGGCGACCCGCCTCCTTGTTAAGGGGGCGGGTCGTGCGGCGTCACTGCGACGTCACACGGCAGGCGGCCAATTAGAGCGGAGGGGCGGAGATGAGCAGGATGTAAACATCCTGCCCACCTCCTTCCTTCCGCATATCCTACGGAAGCCGCAGTGAGGCCGGTAGGAGACGTTCCTCGCTCCTGCGACTTCACACACAGCGATGTGTGCTGCCGCAGGAGCGAGGAACAACATCGGACCATTGCGTCAGCGTAATTATGGATTACGCCGACGCTGTACCGATGATACGATTACGACGCTTTTGCGCTCGTTAATCGTATCATCCAGCCTTTACACACTGCGATGTCGCATGCGATGCCGGAAGTGCGTCATTTTCAATTTGACCCCACCGACATCGCACCTGCGATGTCGCAGTGTGCAAAGTGCCCCTTAAGGCCCTGTTACACGCAACGACGTATCTAACGATATATCGCCGAGGTCACAGATTCTGTGATGCACATCCGGCATCGTTAGCGACGTCGTTGTGTGTGACAGCAAGGAACGACCGTTAACGATGGAAAATACTCACCTTATCGTCCATTGTTGACACGTCGTTCATTTTCAAAAAATCATTGATTGTTGAGCACGCAGGTTGTTCGTCGTTCCCGAGGCAGCACACATCGCTACGTGTGACACCTCGGGAGCAACGAAGTACAGTGTACCTGCGGCCGCCGGCAATGAGGAAGGAAGGAGGTGGGCGGGATGTTACGTCTCATCTAGGTAAGTAAGTATGACGGCTCCTAAAGATTTTGTGCGCTACGGGCAGCGATTTGCCCGTGACGCACAAACAACGGTGGCGGGTACGCTCACTAGCTATATCGCAAACAATATCGCTGCGTGTAACACCCCCTTTATGCTATCATTTGTGGGAAAACTAGTTTATTTCACTATGAAATTTAAAGTTGTTTAGTCCTGGAGACATTTCCTGAGGTGTGATGGCTGAGAAACTCAATATTGTCTGACACACTAGAGAGTACAGACACTCACTGTGCAGCGCCACACAATGGTAACAACGGGAATGGTATGGAAGGAAGGCCCTGGCAATAGGAAGAGGGAAAACCCACTCCTTTCCCTAATGTCCTTATACGGGTTCTTCCCCCCCATCGTCCCTATGTGCCCAGGCCCTCGCTTGCCCTGAACTCACTCTGGCTAGTGAGAAGGCCAGTGAGAGCACTAGTCTCACCACTGCAATAGTACAATGCAAGGAAAGGCAGACCAACAGAGGGAAGATAGACACTAAAAGGAAAACACTCCAAGCTCCTCCTTGGCAGCTAAACACCACAGCTGCAATAGTCATGACTCCTCAGCTTCTTCCAGAGACATGCTCCTTCCAAAGTGGTCAGCATTAGAATAAGATTCTATAACCGACATCAGGTGGTAATACACGTGACGTTTTATACCAAAGGGGAGAAGTTACAAAAGAGCTGCACCTGGGATGAAGGCTACAAAGGACAGCCAGATAGGATAGAGTTATACTCCTTCATCTAATAAGGCATTGTGACCTTCTGGTTCCAGACTTGGCAGAGGTCTCCCCAGAGCAGGACAAAGTGATGATATTGCATCTCCATAACTTGAAATGTGACTACAGGTTCAGAGAGTGCAGTTCTTTTGGGCTTTGGAGTCCAGTGGGTGGAGTTATCAGTGCTATGTATAGATGTGCCTACAGAGATAGCTGTCAATCAGTTATTATGACCTCCCACTGGACTCTTAAACCCAGAATGTGCAGAGAATTTGATGAATAAAATACCGGCAGCTAAATGTCCTTTCTTCACCATTTCAGGAGTTTCAGTGGTCTCTGAGCCTGTAGGGGTCTAAACACCATTTTGTCATAGAGGAACTGGAGATGAAGGACCTTCACATTTTGCACTTAAGCTCAAAAACTTCAAATTTAGCCTCTGGCCCCTGAGCTATAGTTAGAGGAAACCTGTTATGTTGTTACAGTCATGTCTCTGCTATATGAAACTTGTGACAGATCTTTTGGCAGTGGTAGGGTAAATGTCAGTATTCATTACCAGCAAGCAGGCTAATTACCAGCTCAGGTGTTTCCAGTTTGGGACCGTTCCCACTCCCTTTATATACCCTCTGCTACCTTCACTACCAGCAGAAGATGCCTTTTATTCTCTTTGCCACTTTGAAACTCAGCCAGGAGGTGGAAGAAACTGCTGAAACCCTCCACTGAAGTTGCTGGTGTGGCTGTAGTCTTGGTGCTGACTGCAGGAGTTTGCTGTGTTCCCTCTGTCTGTCTTCTTTCCCTGGTGTGTTTCAGTGCAGCGGTGAGTCTAGCATCCCTTACCTACCCACTCACTAGCCAGATTCTATTGTGGGGTCTTTTCAGGGCTTCAGGTTCCGGCTCGGCAACAGGTGAGGAAACTGTATAGCGACTGGCTAGGAGTGCATGGTACTTCGGCAGGTAAGTGGAGGAGGTGTCCATCTTCCCTCTCACTAGCCCTAGAGCCCACTGTTGTTAAAGTGTCCCCAATGTACCCCTTGTATGTTGTGGTGTAACCTCCATTGTGTGTTTTGGCTCACACCAGACTCTCCCCTAGTCTTTGAGACACATGTACTGATCGATGACTGAAATTGTGCCGCATGCGCCCCTATGGCTAGAAGCTTGAGGCTGCTGGGAGGAAAAAAAATCATTTCCTCCCGGCAGTCGGGCTTTTAATGTAGTGGACGCATGGCCTTAGAGTGCTATTAACCTGCAGATTAACCTCATATCTGCAGGTTAATAATGTCTTACACAACAGGGTCCCTTTATAACAATAGTACCGCCCACAAGGAACCAACCAGTTCTGCTCTGACTACAAACTGGCCACTTGTAGCCTGTAACCAAGCCGACACATAGGTATTCTATCGAGCCACAAATACACAAAATAGTTGGAATTTTTAATGAAAGCTTTTAGAAAAGTGGTTTAATTATTTTATTTTTGAGGCAACAGAGCAGAAAATAAATGATTGCAAAAGTATCCATCCTCAACCATAGAGGTTGACCTCATTTATGATCGTGCTTTCGCTGCATGTCTCTAGTGCAACAGGACACACATGGGCAAGTGGGAATCAAAGATCCAATTCAATCACCACTTTATTGTCCAAAGATGCATGCCTTTGGAGAAAGACTTTGGAAATGCAAGCCAGCAATTATAAAAGTGAGATACTTTGGATAACACCATAAAGTCAATAGCCATAGTGTCAGCTCTCGAAAAGCCGGTGACGGCAGCAGATGGAGAATGAATTGCTTGTGTACAGCCCCGAAAACACACAATGAATAATCAGGACGGGCATAAATAAACTATTTGTATTCCCGCTTTGCCAGATATCTGTTACTTTCTCCTCTTTGGCTGCAAGGATGAGTGAGTCTCCATCAATCAGTGTTTGGGCTTGGCTGGAGGCCAGTGGATGGTCACAGACCACGCTCACCTACATAAAGAAGGAATCTCTGTGCAGAGCGGAGGCGGCTGCCATGAAGTGCACAGATTTGTTATATGCATTTGACCCTTGCTCGGATGTATCATTGCAGTTGTATTTTTACTGGCGACTCCACTATAATTTTCTTTCTGCATTTCCAAGTCACAAATCCAAAATTAATTTCACTTGACTCCTAGTTTATAAAGAGCTATGCTCTGAATTTGGGCCTAGGTTGTTATAGTCGCGCTATGTTATAATACCAGGAATATCCCGCAGGTCTTCATTCTATACTGGAAAAATCCACAAGACCTGCTGTATGCCAAAAATACCCCACAAGACCGCCTAATAATGTGAACCCTCCCACGACACCTGTGATACATTGGGAACACTTCAGAAGACCTGCTGTATGCCAGGAAAACACCACTAAACTGGACGTATGCCAGGAACAACCCACAAAACCCTTTATATACCAGAACAACCCACACGGCCTTCAGATACCGACAGCCCCCCATAAAGCCTGCCCTACTCTGGGATCACCCCCACAAGACCCTTCATATACGGGATACAATCCCCAAGGCCTGCCCTACAATCAATACCTCAAAAGACCTTCTGTATAATGGAAACGTTCCTCAAGTTCCCCCATACTTTGAGAACATTTTACAAGGCCTGCCATTTACCATAAACATATCACAAGATCTGACGTTTACCGGGAGCCCACCGCAAGACCTGCCCATATCCTGTGAACACCCCATAAGACCCACCGTATACCGTGAACATACCATAAGACCTGCCGTATGCCATGAGTCCACCACAAGACCTGCCATATACTGGGAGCCCACCACAAGACCTGTCCATATCCTATGAACACCCCCACAAAACCTGCCGTTTACCGTGAACATACCACAATACCTGCTGCTGTATTTCATGAGCCCACCACAAGACCTGACATATTTTGTGAGCCAACCACAAAAGCTGCCCATATCCTGTGAACACCCCATAAGACCTACTGTATCCCATGAACATACCACAAGACCTGCCATATACCATGAGTCCACCATAAGACCTGCCCATATCCTGTGAACACTCCACAAGTCCTGCCGTATACCACAAGCCCACCACCAGACCTGACGTTTACCGTGAGCCCACCACAAGACCTGCTCATGTCCTGTGAACACCCCACAAGACTTGTCAATCATTTGGAATAAGCCAAAAGACCTGCCACATAATTGAGACAACTCAAAAGACCTGCTGGATACCAAGAAGACCCCACAAAACTTGCCATACACTAAGAACACTGCATAAGGCATAGATATACCAAAAACACCTCATAAAACCTGCCCTACTTTGGGAAAACCCCACACGACCTTCTGTATAATGAAAACATTTTGCAAGTTCCCCTAAACTTTTTGCAAGTTCCCCCAAACTTTAGTAAAGCTCTACAAGGCCTGACGTATACTGAGAACACCCCGGAAGGCTTGCGGTATACTGAGAACACCCCCACAAGACCTGCCATATATTAGGGACACTCTAAAAGTCTAGTGGCACACTGGGAACACTCCACAGGACCTGCTGTATATAGGGAGCACCCCACAAGACCAACCGTTCATCGGGAATACACCATACGACTCACCATATAATTGAAACAGCTTGTAAGATCAGCCATATACCAAGAACACCCCACCAGACTCGCCTGAAAATGGGAATATACCACAAAACTTACCAAATATGGGAACACAATACAAGACCAACCATACACTAGGAACACCCCAAGACACCTGCCGTATACTAAGAACACCCACACAAGACCTGCCGAATACAAAGAACTCCCCACAAGACCTGTCGAATACCGATAACTCGACAAGACGTGCAGAATCCTGAGAACTATCCACTAGACCTGCCGAATAACGAAAACTCTCCACAAGACCTGCCGAATACTAAGAACTCTCCACAAGACCTGCCGAATACCGAGAACTCTCCACAACACCTGCCGAATACCAAGAACTCTCCACAAGACTTGCCGAATACCGAGAACTCCCCACAAGACTTGCTGAATACCAAGAACTCTCCACAAGACCTGCCAAATACCATTAACTCTCCACAAGACCTGCCCAATACCAAGAACTCTCCACAAGACCTGCCGGATACCGAGAACTCTCCCCAAGACCTGCCGAATACTGAAAACTCTCCACAAGACATGCTGAATACCAAGAACTTTCCACCAGACCTCCCGTATACCAAGAACTCTCCAGAAGACCTGCTGAATACCGAGAACTCTCCACAAGACCTGCCCCGAATACCGAGAACTCCCCACAAGACTTGCCGAATACTGAGAACTCTCCACAAGACCTGCTGTATACCGAGAATTCTCCATAAGATGGCCATTTTGAATTCTATCATCACAAATTGGTCTTTGTCAGAGTTGATCATTATGATCCTTCATTTTGCTCCCATATATTCAACAAGAATTGACTATTTACTCATTGTCTATTATATCTCACCCTATGTTCTCAAGATACTTAGTGTTACACCTTGAGTCAGTGGTTTCAATGTTATGGCTGATGAGTGTATATCCACCACTAACTAGGTGCAGACGACTTCCATCCACAGGGTAATTTTCTTCAGGTGCTGGCTTGGCAAACAAAGACTAGACAGAAGCTAAAAACAACTTGAAGGATGTAGCAGTGTTGAATCGATATCTATATTCACGCCATGCCTCCATTAATTTTAATATGGCGGGTTTTGCATACTATTCTTGCGTAACAGCTTTATGGCGGCATCTCATTGTCCGCTGTTTATTTTAATACAGTGTCACTATAACATAAAGCGGCCCAGGAGAAATAATTTCCGAAACTTTATAGCCTTCGACTGTCGCCAGACAAGGAATTTGTTTGGCCGTAAATCAGGCGTTATCTGGGCAGAGCCGCCTTAATTTGTGATGCAGTAATCTTTTACATGCACTTCTTTGAAAGTTTACTCAGTATTCGGAAATATGTGTCTCGGGAGCGATGTCTTGTAGAACTAGATATGGCCGTTTTATTCATCGTAAATCCTCCCTGTTCACAGCTCATTGTAAGGCACCGAAGGCACAAGCATTTCCTATATGGACCTTGCTGTGAATACGGTTATTTAGTCCATATCCTTAAAAATCATTGGTGGAGGTCAGGATACACATATGGGCAAATAAGTATAAAAATATCAAACACATTAAGAGGTTTTCTATATTTTTTTAAAGTTAAAGCCCAAGTTGACCCTATACAGGCAAAAGAGTAAAATGGTGCAGATGTGACATGCATGCTTAATGTGTACCTGTCGCTTCAAATTACTTTTCAAAATAAGCTGTAGTGTGTGTAGATGAACAATAACACTATTTATGGCCATTACATGACTTCTATTTTCCATTATTCGCCAGTTTTCCACCTGTACCACTAAATCTCTTTTTTTTTCAGTTGTCTCTGTGCTAGTGGGTGGAGATGAGTTTCTATATTTCCCCTATACAGCACACACACAGATAAGGGATTCCTGCTGCCCTGTCTGTGTGTGGGTGAAGATTAGCTGCTATGATGTCTCCCATATGCAGCACATAGACTTGATGGATTTCTGATCTCCTGCCTCAATGTGGGTGGAGACTGGCTGCTGTGATGACTTCCATGTACAGCACACTCGGTATTTGTAACTAGTGGTAAGCGGGCACTACCATGCTCGGGTGCTCTGTTCTCGTAACTAGTGCTGAGCAGGAACTACCGTGCTTGGGTGCTCAGTACTCATAACTAGTGATGAGCGGGCACTACGGTTACTCGTATCTAGTGATTAGCAGGCACTACCATGCTCAGGTGCTCGGTACAGGTAACTAGTGATGAGTGGGCACTACCATGCTCGGGGGCTCGGTACTCGTAACTAGTGAAGAGTGGCCACTACCATGCTGATGAGCGGGCACTACCATGCTCGGGTGCTCGGTACTCGTAACTAGTGATGAGCAGGCACTACCATGCTCGGGTGCTCTGTACTCATAACTAGTGATGAGCGGGCACTACTATGCTCGGGTGCTCAGTACTCGTAACTACGGTAGTAATGAGCGGGCACTACCATGCTCGGGTGCTTGGTACTCGTACTAGTGATGAGCGGGCACTACCATGCTCGGGTGATCAGTACTCATAACTAGTGATGAGCGGGCACTACCATGCTCGAGTGATCAGTACTCGCAACTAGTGATGAGCGGGCACTACCATGTTCAGGTGCTCAGTACTTGTAACTAGTGATGAGTGAGCACTACCATGCTCGGGTGCTAGGTACTAGTAACTAGTGATGAGTGGGCACTACCATGCTCGGGTGCTCAGTATTTGTAACTAGTGATGAGCGGGCACTACCATGCTCGGGTGCTCTGTACTTGTAACTAGTAATGAGCGAGCACTACTGTCTTGCTAAATTCTACTAAAAAGGGGTCTGAAAGCCCGTACTTACGAAGCGCTCACTGATATCCTAATCAGGCACGAATACTAAGACTCTTTATAGCAAGATACTATTTATTTTAATAGCACATGAATAATCAATGGTACATAGGCATTAGAACTACTTTATAATCATAGAATGTTATACAATAACAGAAATATGCATCAACATTACCGTTATGTTGTAGCAATCCTTTCTCATCGGAGGGATTCGATTAGTGTGAGAAGGAACAACCCGGCCATTTGCATCACAGGAGCGGTACATACACTTTAGCTTCCTGGAAGGGTTCCCTAATCTAATTAATAGAGTCCGGTCCTTTTATAAGAAACTTTGTACTTTGTGTTTTCTGAGTGGTTAATTGGTGACCAGCATGTGACAGCTGAGTCATATTAATGTAACTTGACCACAAGCTGCTGTGGGCACCAGCAGCTTCCTGCACATTTCCTGTACATTCTGCCAGTTGACCACTGGCCGACCACAGTTTTCCTGGAGCTATTGCAATGAGCCGTAAATTTTACATGCTAGCTTCCTTACACCTGTTATCCACTAACCACAAGTTTCCTGACTGTGGAACTGTAAACGTTACTTCCTCATTATCGTGGTTTGCTCAAGATCTGTCTGACATGTATTCTTTGGTCATAGTGAAATAGGGTCAGCCAGAGGACATCTCTCTCTGATACTGAATTATTGATGGATCAAATAATATCTGGGATCGCTATATCTTTTGATTATGATCCCTATCTAATCACACTCATTCTTTCAGTCATATCACATTGGTATCACAACTACCATGCTCGGGTGCTCAGTACTCGTAACTAGTGATGAGCGGGCAGTACCATGCTCGGGTGCCCAGTACTCGTAACTAGTGATGAGTGGGCACTACCATGCTCAGGTGCTCTGTACTCCTAACTAGTGATGAGCGGGCACTACCATGCTCGGGTGCTCAGTATTTGTAACTAGTGATGAGCAGGTACTACCATGCTCGGGTAGTCAGTATTTGTAACTAGTGATGAGCGGGCACTACCATGCTCAGGTGTTCTGTACTCATAACCAGTAATGAGCGGGCACTACCATGCTCGTGTGCTCAGTACTCGTAACTAGTGATGAGCGGGCACTACCATGCTCAGGTGCTCAGTACTCGTAACTAGTGATGAGTGGGCACTACCATGCTCGGGTGCTCAGTACTCATAACTAGTGATGAGCGGGCACTACCATGCTCGGGTGCAGTACTCATAACTAGTGATGAGCGGGCACTACCATGCTCGGGTGCTCAGTACTCATAACTAGTGATGAGCGGGCACTACCATGCTCGGGGGCTGGGACCAGGCAACTCTCCATTGCCAACAAGACGGAGATAGAGGAAATCTATTCTAGAGACAGAAGGGGGTCCTGGAGGTTGGACCTTCATCTATCAGATATTCATGGCTATACCATAAATGTCCAAAATGGAACTACCCCTATAAAGTAAGGGAGTGAATACTTTCTTAAAGGCAACATGGGTCAGTAGATCCTAAATGTTGTTCTTCAAATACGTCAAAGTTCTTCAAGACTCAAGTATTTTTACAAACGCCCCAGCTGCATTATCCGATGTGGAGAGAAACGACAGAACCTCTGGTAACTATGAATGACCATAAGCTATTTAGAGCTGTCAAATATGTTCAGGGTACAACATCTGTGCCCTTTTTATTGGATCCGTCTTTCGCTTTTTATTTCCAAGCCGTGTCAGTTCACATTAAACGCTTTATAAGGACAATGGTGGGTCTGTCTGAAAGTTTAGTATGGTCTAATAATTTCCCCTGACTCCCACAAATCATGTACCTTATCATTTCCCTTACCTCTAACTTTCATTATTCATGAAGGTCACCAACCCCTGGCTCAGCCATGTATTATAATGACTTGTCTTCCCCGTTCATAGGAATATATGAGGTATTAGAAATTCTTATAAGGTCTTAAGAGGTGTGAAAGCAGACAAGATCTCCATTTTCACTTCTCGGCGCAGGAGGGAAGACGTATTGTCTGGAGACTGATTGCATTTTGCTTTTTTTTCATTGAATTTTCTAATTTGGCCGTATTCCTACTAACAACAAGGGGAAGAAATAGAACTGGACGTTTTAAAGTGACATAGTCAGAAATCCTATTCATTTAAAGAGGCCCTGTCACTTGCTCAAAAAATATGTAGATAACCACAGTGTAACATTCACTGCACTCCCCTGATTCTACCGCTCTTTTCCGTTTTGCTCTAAGTCACTCTATTGCAGATATTTTCACATATGTTGCTTTTGGAGCGCAGCATCGGAAATCTCTCGTATGGGACTCAGGCATCTCCACCATCAGAAGTAACCCTGAGGTTAGGGATAACCTAGGATCTCCTAGCATGCGTCACAGCATAGGAGTCCTAACAGTCCCCTTGTGACATTCAGTTAATACACCTTGTAGTGCCACTGGGCATTTCTTCAGAGTCTTCTCTGGGGGCGCCTGCTTTCACCCCTCCCTCCCAGATGCTACCAATCACAGCTGATCAGTGTCTCATGGAAGTTTTTACAAGCTTCACTGACTATCATGGTGGTGTCAAGTTTTGTTCAGACTACAGGTTCTGACTTCTCTAGTGTCTGTGAATACCACAGGCAGACTCGGGCATTAACCTGCAAAGTTCATATGCAAGCTAGCAAGAGTTAATTTCTGCTAGTCTGCTTGTTAGTCTCCTTTGATCACATGTTGTGGGGAAGCCAATCACATCTGCTCTCCTATATATGCTGGCTGCATTCTTCCACCTATGCCAGCTATAGTTTATTTCAGGTGGTCTGGTGAAGTGTTGTGATTCAGTCTATCTTATGGTTGTTATACATGTTGCTGAGTGCGGTTGTGGAGTTAACCCTTGTTGCCTTTTTGCTTCTACTTTCCTGCTCGTTTTGTGTAATGTAGATACTGTTAGGATTCTGCTCTGTTTGTCGTCACTTGTTCATTGTGGCTCATAAAGGAATAGAGCTTCAATGTTTGCTAAGGCAGATCTGTCATCAGACTTCACAATACAAGTTGCATACATTAACTGGGTTGTCCAGACTTAAGGTGGCTTTACACACTGCAACATCGCAAACGACATCGCTGTAACGTCACCGGTTTTGTGACGTAATAGCGACCTCCCCAGCGACATTGCAGTGTGTGAAACATCAGCGACCTGGCCCCTGCTGTGAGGTTGCTGATCGCTACAAATCGTTCAGGACCATTCTTTGGTTGTGCAGCATGATCGCTAGAAAGTCTCAGGCGGGCTTTGCACACTACGACATCGCAGGTGCGATATCGGTGGGGTCAAATAGAAAGTGACGCACATCCGGCATCGCATGCGACATCGTAGTGTGTAAAGTCTAGATGATACGATTAACGAGCGCAAAAGCGTCGTAATCGTATCATCGCTGCAGCGTCGGCGTAATCCATAATTACGCTGACGCGACGGTCCGATGTTGTTCCTCGCTACTGCGGCAGCACACATCGCTGTGTGTGAAGTCGCAGGAGCGAGGAACATCTCCTACCGGCGTCACCACGGCTTCCGTAGGTTATGCGGAAGGAAGGAGGTGGGCGGGATGTTTACATCCTGCTCATCTCCGCCCCTCCGCTCCTATTGGCTGCCTCGTGTGACGCCGCACGACCCACCCCCTTAATAAGGAGGTGGGTCGCCGGCCAGAGCGACGGTCGCAGAGCAGGTGAGTGCATGTGAAGCTGGCGTAGCGATAATTTTCGCTACACCAGCTTTCACAAGCTATTGTACCTGCGACGGGGGCGGGGACTATCACGTGCGACTTCGCAGCATCGGCTTGCGATGTCACAACGTGCAAAGCCCGCCTCAGTGTGTAAAGGGGCCTTAAATGTGCAGGCAGCAGGAGACGACTTCTGCGGACACTGGTAACCACGGTAAACATCGGGTAACCAAGAAGCTGCTCCCTGCTCTCTGCACGTGTAGCTACAGCACACATCGGGCAATTAACCCGATGTGTACTGTAGCTAGGAGAGCAGGGAGCCAGCGCTAAGCTGGGGGCTGGTCACTGGTTGCTGGTGACAGCTCACCAGCAACCCGTGTAGCGATGCTCCAGCGATCCCTGCCAGGTCAGGTTGCTGGTGGGATCGCTGGAGCGTCTGACTGTGTGACCTCTAACCAGCAACCTCCTAGCGACTTACCAGCGATCCCTATCAGGTTGTATCGTTGTTGGGATCGCTGGTAAGTTGTTTAGTGTAAAGGGGCCTTTAGGGTAAAAGTCTGCAGTGACTCTATGTAATTGCAGACTTGTGATCCTTACAGTGTGCATAGTTCGTGCTGTCAAGATGCTCCAGTACTGCTGCTTGTGACAGCAAGTGTGCAGTTTGCGTTTAAGCAGTGACATGCAGACTAGGCAAGTGAATTGAGCTAGTCCAGACACGTCTATTTAGTTGAAGCGTAGCTGGATGTATGCAAACTTGTCAATTGTCACATGGAGTTTTGCACAAACTTCACCAACCGTTATGGCAGTGTCGGTGTCTGCTCACATTGCAGATTCTGACACTCTGCCGGATGGTTTCTCCGGGGTCGGAGATCAACACAGGCAGACTTGGGCGTTGATTTGCTGTGTGCTTATTCATAAGTAAGCTAGCCAAGAGTTAATCTCTGCTAGCTAGTTTGTTAGCACATGTTGTGGGGAAGACAATCACATCTGTTCCCCTCCTATATATGCTTGCTAGATTCTTCCACCCATGCCAGCTATAGTTTATCTTAGCTGGTCTGGTGAGTTGTTGTGATCCAGACTATCTGATGGTTATTATATATGTTGGTTGTGGAATACCTTGATACCTTTTTTTGTTGCAACCTCCCTGCTCTTGCTTTTCTCCTGGGTCTCTCTTTGTTTATTCTTGTGTGTGTGCAGTGTGTCAGAGTTTTCTTTTTCCCTTGTCTGTCTTTATCTATTTTCCATCACACTCTTGTCCTGTCTTTCCTTGATGGGAGGGTGATATTAGCGTATTACTGGTCAGGAGCATTGCCAGGCACGGGACTATGGCATCTCCACCATCAGGAGTAACCCTGAGGATCCTCTAGCATGCAGGACAGCATAGGAGTCTTAACAATCAGCTCGTGAAAATCAGTGAATAGAACTTAACATAATAAGAAAACGTGGATTTTTGTGAAACATGTCATCGCATTGTAGATATTAAGCTATCCTTTTGTTTAACTTTTTATGACCTACATGCCCATATGGATGACTCAGGCTGGTTAATCCCACTGATAGATTCCCTTTAACCCCTTAACGACCAATGACGTACTGGTATGTGACGCCCTGGACTAGCCAGGGGTCACAGATAGTCCCACGCACAACACCCCCCCCCCCCCAAAAAAGGGTCACAGCAGCCATCCTTAAAACCCTGAGTCACCCCCCCTCAGGTTCTGAGGTTCACACCAGGTGGGGCGGAGCCAGGCGGTTGTCCCCGCCCACCGAGGAGTTCTGATGGCCTGAGGCGGGAAAAACACGACAGAGAGTCTGTGGAGAGAGAGGAAGGGAGACGAAGGAGAGGTGTAGGGAGAGTGAGGAGTGACAGAACTGACAGGGGGTTCGGGTTGGAGCCCGGACACCCCTTTGGCCAGGAGGCAGACGGTGGTGGCCGCCTGCAGGAGACCGGGAAGATGACCGGTGGAACCGTAAGGGACCGGGACAGGGTAGTGGCCCGCCGGAACCGAACCGGGGAACCAACTGGATACCGGAGCACCAGGAAGGGTTCTCAGACCCCGACTAGGCTAGTAGCCACCTTTTAGTAGAATTAACTGATTGCGGCTTGGACCTCAGGGGTTCACTCCCACACAAGGCCTGA
Organism: Anomaloglossus baeobatrachus; assembly: GCF_048569485.1. Lineage (NCBI taxonomy): Eukaryota > Metazoa > Chordata > Amphibia > Anura > Aromobatidae > Anomaloglossus > Anomaloglossus baeobatrachus. The sequence goes on along the minus strand of NC_134364.1, from coordinate 64,313,974 downwards.
TTGAAGACAACAGCCCCACGATTCGGGATAGAGAGCTACCGCCACAGCTAGAGATCCAAAGGGCCAGCGTCTGCAGGCAAACGGGTTCCCCAGCACACACACACCGCTGGGGAGCGAAATACCGTCGCTGAAGCGTAGGCAGTTACATGCACAACACAGGTGCAGGAGAAAGGCGGAAACCACCAACCCGGAGTAAGGGGGAACAATGCAGCCGGCCGCAGGCACTGTCCACCATCTTGTTTGGTTTACCAGAGACTCCCGTGCATTTGTCAGAGTGAGTACACCAGTGCCCTCGGGCCGCACCTGCACTGCCCTGCGCCAGCACCATCGCCAAAACCAGCGACTCCCCTCGGGCCCCGGGACCCACACACGCCCCTACCCACGGAGGGGTTAACATCAAAGCTGCGCAACACCGTCCCCGGGAGCCTAGTAAACGGCAGCGGTGGTGCCCATCTAATTCACCACTGCCCCGTGGGTGGCGTCACGAACTTTAACCCCAAAAAGCAAAACACCCATCCAAAACACCCCTATTTTCTCTGGGAGGCGACGGGATTCCCCCTGCCCCCCGGGTCCGTGAGAGGCTCGAGCCACCGTAAAGAGAACCCGACGAGCACGGATCCGAGCGGCTCGGCGGTCGCAGCCGCAAAGAGAAAAATTCCAGGGCCTCACAGGTACATTGGTATCTACGAACCCGTACCTACATGAGTGAACATGGGGAATAAAAAAAACCCAAAACATTGTGGAATTTCTCTTTTTTCAGTATTTCTCCACATTGGGGGTCCCAGTGATGGTACCACAGTGATCTAACAGTTATCATACTGTACATTCAGCGGACGGATGGTGACTTGTATAGAGCCGGATGCCCCTTTAAACCGGGGACCTGTCAATTATTTACTCTCTCCGGGAAAATGCTAAGGACGGGATGAAATCTGCAGCGTAAATATCATGTAAATGTGTGTATTAGGAAATCTCGTTACTGCTGCGTCCGGATCTTCAGCTCGTTGTATCAGTGGGAAATGTAGCTTGAGTCAGCAGGTCACGAGCATAAAAATCGTTGTACTCAAGGCAAATGGGAGTCAATATCTCACCAGTCCGCAGCCCGAGCCGTTTGATAAAAGATATTAGAAATGGAAAATGAAATGGGTTAGACATTTCCATGCTAATGGGGAGAGATGAAAGATTATGCGGTAACATTTAAGCGCAGGGAAATTAATTTATTTTTGACGTGTAAAATAAGAGAGTGAAACTGCTGCGGAGAATTAACAAAATCGGAATGCGGTAAAGTCATTTGTAACGTTACACAAGGAGGGGATATCTGCGCCAAAACCTCTAATAAAGGACACTTGTGCCTAATATTCCCAGCAAGTCCTCTGCTTCTGATAAGCTCCGAAAATTCCATCCGTGGAATAACCGGAGTTGACCAGGACTATAATATTGATTTACTCAAAAGGTCCCGTCATACGCTCCGATATGTCGTGCAATCGCATGAGCGATCGCACCCGCCCACGTCGTTTCTGCATCACGGGCAATTAGTTGCCCGTGGCGCACAAAGTCGTTAACCCCCTGTCACACGCACTTACCTCCCTCACGACATTGCTGTGGGCGGCCAACGTCCTCTTCCTGAATTCCTGAAGGGGCAGGGACGTTCGGCATCACAGCGACGTCACACAGCAGCCGCCCAATAGAAGCGGAGGGGAGGAGATGAGCGGGACGTAACATCCCGCCCACCTCCTTCCTTCCGCATTGCCGCAGGACGCAGGTAAGCTGTGTTCGTCGTTCCCGGGGTGTCACACGGAGCGATGTGTGCTGCCTCGGGAATGACGAACAACCAGTGCGCAGAAGGAGGAACGACTTTATGAAAATGAACGACATGTCAACGAGCAACGATAAGGTGAGTATTTTTGCTCGTTCACAGTCGTTCGTAGCTGTCACACGCTACGACATCTCTAACGATGCCGGATGTGCGTCACGGAATCCGTGACCCCGACGACATATCGCCCGATATGTCATAGCGTGTGACGGGGCCTTTACTATAAGGACAGTTTTGCATTAAACTGTCAAATATTGATGACTTACCCTTTAGGTCATTAATATTAGATCAGTAGAGGTTTCACACCTATTACTCCCATAGATCAGAAGTATATTATCCCCGATTTATTAATACTAGATCAGTGGAGGTGTTCACGATGCACAAAAATGTTGCTTCATTTCAAAGAGTGAAAGCTCCTTCATTACCGGTGCCGTTACGGCACTGCTCTATACACTTTCTAGTGGCCATTCTAGAGTACTGCAGCTTTGCACCCATTTACTTCAACAGCTGATTAGTGAGGTCGCTGGATGTCGGGCGTCCACTGACCTAAGTATACACCTGTGGCACCCCAGTGGCCTGGTTGTCACAGTAATGTTGCCCCCACAGAGGGGTTAATACTAAGCCTGGAAGCAACCAAGGGGTCCCTTGGTCATTAGGTACCTACATTCAACACAGTTCCCACTCCAGGCCAGCAGAGGGAGCTCTAAACCTGGTTTTCTGGGGAGCTTCCCAGAAGCGCTGACCTGGGGGAGGAGTTAGAGGAGTGACAGTTTGGAGTTGACAGTTGGAGAGAGAAGAGTTTGAGCCAGGAGTTTGTGGAGAGCAGACAGGTTTTCCGGAGGTCGGGGAGCTGAGAAAAGCTTGGCCTAGGGGAACGGAGTCTGACAAAGAGGCAAAAATGAGGAAGACTCTGGGGAGTGGAGCTTAGCCGGCTCATTCCAGAAGGGCACGCTAGAAACCGGACACTGGAGTCCATGGCTGCTCGGGTACTTGAGCCCCGGTAGCTAAATCCGAGGACAGGAGGATAACAAGTATCCTGGCCCCCACAGACCACCTGAAGGCAAAGCCGAATATCAGGGACCGTGAGCCACTGTCAGTAAAGCGGTACCTGCGACAGCCTGCGCAACCTGCCATACGGGTGAGAGAATTACCACAAGTGACAGAGGAGAGGGGCTCAGCCTAGCTAAGGCTGCTTTCACACTACGTTTTTTTAACATGCGTCATGAACGTTTTTTTGCTGTAAAAGCGGATCCTGCTTTTACAAAGAAAAACGCGAGTAAACGCATGTGTTATTTTGCAGGATCCTGTCACTGGATGTTTATGGGCGGGCATTGGAGTCATGTGATCAGGAGTGAGGGGAAGTGAACGTGACAGACTGGGAGCTGGCATCTGACAGCTGTGGAGGCTCGTAACCAATGTAAACATCGGGTAACTTGCTTGGATACCCGATATTTACCTTGGTTACGAGCGTCCGCAGCTGCTAGGAGCAGGGCTCCCTGCACACGTAACCAAGGTAAACATCGGGTAACTTGCTTGGTTACTCGATATTTACCTTGGTTACGAGTGTCCGCAGCTCTCAGGCGGGGAAGAGAGAGAGGAGAGGAGGGGGAGAGAGACAGAGAGGGAGGGGGAGAGAGACAGAGAGGGAGGGGAGAGAGACAGAGAGGGAGAGACAGAGAGGGAGGGGGGAGAGAGGGAGGGGGGAGAGGGAGGGGGGAGAGAGAGACTGATCACGCGAGGCTGGTTTCTGTGCATGCTCAGTAGAGCAAGCAGGATCCTGTCTATCAGCATGCCAGCGTTCACATACGTTTGCATGCTGTTTAGTCAGGATCCAGCAATTTGTAGTATTTGGACGCAGTTCAAAAACGTTAAAAAACTGCAAGTCGCTGGATCCTCACTATAACGCACGCAAATGCAGGTGAAGGCATGTTGACGCGAGTCCATTGCAAATGCATTGAAATGAAAACGCATTTGCACTGGATCCGTTTTTGTGTTAAAAAAACGTTCAGGACGCATGTTAAAAAAACGTAGTGTGAAGAGTTCCAATGAAATCTACAATGTGATGTTATTTTTGTCATTCCGAAACTGAGAGATCACTGTTTATGTATTATAATCTTTATAAATGTTCAAGATGTATGCTTGATTTATAAACTTAATAATAAAACAGATTTGAAATAAAAAACGTAGTGTGAAAGCAGCCTTACACAGTGGGGGCCCTGAAAACCAGGAAAGAGCGTAGCGGGTAGGCCTCACACCCACCTGGCCAGAGAGGCTTCCCCGACTGCTTCCAGGCTATTCGGACCACCATTATCACCACCTGTACCAGTCTCCCAGGACTTCCTCACCGGTTACCAAGTAAAATGAAAGGTAACGAAACTGCAGTCCTTGTCCGTTATTGTCCACATTCCTGGCCCTGGCCCCTGAAGCCCCCCAGTTGCCCAAAAATAGACTCTCCAGTGGTTGCCCCAGGGTACTGCTCCACCTGTGGGGAGCAATATCACCTCAGCTGCGCCATCATCATCTGCCCTTGGGAATACACAGCTCAGCGGCGGCTCACGTAGCCGCAAAACCACAGGTGGCATCACAAACTTTTACTTTTAACTATGACTCCCATCATCATAATCATCATCCCGTTACTATTGAAAGACACCGCCAGGGTTACGGAACTGGGCCATGCCACCGCGACATCACCAGACTAGTTCGGCCCGGTAACGAGTACCCTGGAGCTGGGCGTGTCACACCATCAATATGATAGTCCTCAACAACCCCTTCAAAACGGAACTTGTCATCAGGGTATTCTGCAGCTACAGGGTCAATTGGTCTCATTAGAGATCAAAATGTCCTCCAGAAAAATGCTCGCGTTCACCATTAACTTCCAGTATACTCAGTACTCAAGTCAAGCTCGTCAGAGCATTCGACTAGCTGGCTTCCACTACCCAGAACCCAAGCATGGTATGTCTTGCTCATCATTAATTATCACTGATATGTGTTGGTCCGGGTCATCCTTGGCGCCTCCTGCAATGTAGATGGTGCCCAGAGTTGTCTTGAGTTGAAGCCCAGCGCATGTACATTTCGCACTGCCTATTCAAGGCACTAACATCAACTGTCCTTAGAAGTTACAGCAATAGTAGTGTATATGTCGCGCCCCTGAAGCCATCAGGGAGCTACAAGGTACTGCATCCCTCATCAGGATGTAGGGCCTACCCCCTAGGGACCCAGAAGACCAGTGCGGTAACACACAAACACTCCAGCTAATCCCTGTTTTCCCCAAAATCCCCCATAGAATGGTACCAGGCTAGGGTTGGACCAATGGATGGCCGCCAAGAGGTGGAGCCAATCCAGTCCACTAGACAACCAGATGGGAGGAGAAGACAGTGGACAGTGTGAGACACTGTAATAGTCGAGAGGTGACAGTGAAAGACGGACTGACAGGAGTGAACAGTGACCTGGGGGCCCAGGCGGTTAATTGCCGGTGGAGTACTCCCAGAACTACGCATCAACGGGGTACAGGACCCTAGGTCAGGCAAACGCTCCAGGCAGACCTGATAAAATCTGCACAGTGAGGGAACCATCAAGGACCTCACTGACCTTGAAGTTCGGGACTCAGTAGCAACGGGAGAACCGGGGACAGGACCAGAGACTCCAACCCCACAGGGTTCACGCTACCGTCATACGGACTGCTGAAGAAGACAACCAGGAGGGGACCCCCAGCCGCTCTACACCACGGGGACCCACCAACCAAAAGACAAGTGCAGGGGAAAAAGCTACCAGATCACTAAACCGGCACTGGGACTACGGGGACCTGCGGTTAAGACCAGCCAGCCTTGGGTAACCAGTTACCAGCTTGCAGTGAGTAGAAGAACCAGTTACACTGCAACCCCTTGTGTGGCCTGTCTTCTTTCAACACCCATCTACATCACCTATCCTCTGGGGCCCGGCCCTGCTTGCGGAGGGCCTAACATCCAGGCTGCCATTAACACCAGCCCCAGTAGTGAGAACTGTGCAGCGGCGGCTCCATCCACATAGCCGCAAACCGCAAGTGGCGTCTTGTGTGAACTTTATTCCAAAATCCCTTGTAAATATAACCCCTTTTAAAAAGCACCCAGGGCACGGGACCGGGCAACGGCCACCAAAGTGGCATTCCCCAGTTATACACTGCCCGGGACTGAGTACTCCATAACCCTGGGCAACACATACACAGATCGGTGTGGATGACACGGGGGAGCTCATCCATAGCAATCAGAGGCAAATTGGCAGAATCACAGGAGTCACCATTCCTGTAAACTGGATGGGCGCCCGGAGGTGTCTTGAGCTAGAGGCGTTGAGCTGAAGCCCGGTGCATGCGCATGTCATGCTGCCCTCTGCGCATGCGCCAGACATAGGTTTACTATGAGACAGTTCGGTGTGGCTACAATGGAGGAGGTGATCCACATTAATCAGAGGCAAAGGGTAGGATCATCTTGATCCCAGGAGGTGGCAACATTTCTCAGACGGTTGGCCTGCCATCGAACCGATCTGGATACAAGGTGGTGCAACCATAAAACGACTTTTTCCAGGTATGCCAGGCTCCGGGGGTGAAATAAAGACACATATCTAAACTGCAGCTATGTAGATTGCAAAGAACACAACAGGGAAACCTAATCACAGGCTCCCCTTAAAGGGATTGCCTACGCAATCATTTTTTTATAACATCAAAAAAATATATACTTATTTCAACCAATCCCCGATGATCGATGTTTCTCCAAACCTTCTGAGGTCCCCACTGGTCTCTGCTTCCCCGATGCACTGCAGAGTTAGGAAATGCAGAGCCGGACAGGCAGTACACAGTACCCTGGCTAAGACACTGTATGGCAGCACGTGACTGAAGCTGCTGGGAATCTGTGTACCGCCATATAGTGCTCTGTTGTAAGCCGCATGATACATAGTCAATTAGAATATCTGTCTAATCGCCATACCCTGCAAAAATAATATACCGTACAGTGCCCACATCAGCCAGTAGATGGCAGTAACGTATAGCGCACAATGCACATTAATCAGTGTTGAGTGTACTCACATTACAAAGCATGGTCAGTGTATTACTGGCACACTGGAACAGAGTGAACGGCGAAAGGGAAAGGAAACCCTGTGTCTAGGGAAGGGGGAGATGGTGACCCATGACCAAACCTACCGCTGACCCCTGGGGTCCCTCACCACCCCAGATAGCTTATGCACTGAGCTGGATACCTGACGCGGGCTGACCCTGAAGTAGGCCCTAGGTAGGGAGCGGATGGGATGAGCACTTAGTCAACCCCACTAAGTTCTAACGAACACACAGGGAGCATGAACAGGAGGAATTAAACAAACCAGCACTGAGTAAGGGGGAATGAGGGTATTTAAAGACACAAAGAGAAGTGCTGAAGATTAACAGCTGAAAAGGTGAGGAGCTCTGCAGGGTCCTAAAGAGAAAGGGATAAACCCAAAACAGGGAAATGGGAAAGTCAGAGAGCAGCTTATGTAGCCAAACACTGCGACCTTCAACAGCCAGAAACTATAGGACTGCCTGTCAATCGTATGCATGCCACAACTGAGAAATGCATTATCATATCACATTATATTTATGCAATATCTTCAGGGGGAGATGCAGATTGGTTTTCTACTTCCTTACATCAGGATATCACATGAAGGTATACAAGTCTTGTGGCATGTTGCAGAATTTGTAATGTATAACCAGAGACACTTGCCAATCTTGAGATGATAGGCTCAAAGTCCCCTGTGTGATTGGAGTGCTAGTGAGCATGGTCCAATATGCAGCTAAGGCCAGAGCCTAGGTTGGCAAGCTGTTGGGGCGGCACTAGAAACTTAGCTTCTATAAAAACCATACCTATGTTGTAATAAGTGGTCTTTGTTGTGCTTAAAATGTTGATATGCAAATTAGCGTGCACAGTGGTCAAGAGTTTTGGTGCTTTGTTCCCCCCTCCAAATAAAAAGAACCTCCACTTCCCTCTGTGTTGATTACCAGTGCTCGCTTGGCCAGAGCAAGTGTTGCATGAAAGCAAGCCACAGTCTGCAAGATTCTTCCTCTGCCCATTGCTCATGGTGTCCATTATTGTCTGCACCGCTGACAATTCGTCGACAGCGCTGCAGCCGATCAGCTCGTGCCGTCAACTAGGGCAGAGACGCTGAGCTCAGTGATTGACTGCAGCGCTGTGACCAAAGAGGCAGCACAGCAGCCTATAACACACACGCTTATATTGAGGCTATCGATCCATATATATACAGTCTTGAGATTTGAAGCCATATACCATCAATATACCGGTAGATTGCAGAGAAAGCGGATAATGAGGGTAATCAAGTTTTCTTTACTGTCCTCTATCCCTGCAACCTTGCCATTAGGAGCGCGCGCGTCCTTGTGGAGCCTTCTGTAATTAAAAGACAATCAGTTGAGCGGCAATTAACACATTTATATTGAATACAGAAACACAAGAAGCTTCTTTCATATTTCTGAGATGTTCTGTGCGGCTGTATCCCGCGCACAGGCCGTGACTGCCATCTGCTGGCTCCTGGCGGTATAGCTGGTCCATTTGAGGTCACATTTATGTGCTGCGGCTCTGGGGCCCCCTGGGCTGAATTATGGGGTCAGTGATAAACGCCTCTGTCAGTCACAAGCCCTGGAGGGATTGTCAGCACCGCCTCTGCTCATACCATGAGGATGTAACATTCCCACACCTATATTACTACGCTGCAAGACCAAAAACATCATGTTCTTAAAGGGGACGTCATCAAAAAATGACATTGTTTTACTTAGTTCTTTATGTATGTTGTTTTTTTTTATATATATATATATATATATATATATATATATATATATATATATATATATATATATATATATATATACAAAACTATAGACTCTGATACATTGACCTCTATAGAAGATTTTTTTCTGGACATGCTCTGATCTGGGCAAAGATCATTGTATACAAGGGGAGGAGGTGAGCTGTGACTTCACCCTTAGTGAATGGTGGATCCTTTGTTATCTATCATTGTACAGGAGGGGGAGGAGGTGAGCTGTGACATCACCTATTGTGAATGGTTCCTCTTTTCTACTGTATATATAGGTTTTATTAGTCATTTTACAGGAGGGGGAGAAGGGGAGCAGGTGAACTGTTACATTGCCTTGTGTGAATGGTGGATCCTGTTTTATCGGCTATGTAAAGAGCTGTTATCAGTCATTGTACAGGAGGAGGTGGGCTGTGACATCATCTATTATAAATGGTCAATTTTGTGTCATCTACTGTATATAGAGGTGTTAGTAGTCATTGTACAGGAAGAGGAGGTGAGCTGTGACATCACCTATTGTGAATGATTGATCTTGAGTTATCTACTGTATATAGAGGTGTTATCAGCCATTGTACAGGAGGAGGAGGTGAGCTTTGACATCACCTATTGTGAATGGTAGATCCGGTGTTATCTACTGTATATAGAGATGTTATCAGCCATTGTACAGGAGGAGGAGGTGAGCTGTGATATCACCAATAGTGAATGGTGGATTGTGTGTTATCTACTGCATATAGAGGCGTTATCAGTCATTGTACAGGAGGAGGAGGTGAGCTGCGATATCACCTATTGTGATTGGTGGATCCTGTCTTATATACTGTATATAGAGGTGTTATCAGTCATTGTACAGGAGGAGGAGGTGAGCTGTGATATCACCTATTGTGAATGGTGGATCCTGTCTTATATACTGTATATAGAGGTGTTATCAGTCATTGTACAGGAGGAGGAGGTGAGCTGAAACATCACCTATAGTGAATGGTGGATCCTGTGTTATTCACTGTATATAGAGGTGTTATCAGTCATTGTACAAGAGGAGGAGAAGGTGAGATGTGATTTCACCTATTGTGAATCTTGTCTTATATACTGTATATAGAGGAGTTATCAGTCATTGTACAGGAGGAGGAGGTGCGCTGTGACATCACCTATAGTAAATAGTGGATCCTGCTGAGACTTCCCTTATTTCCCCTCCATGTCACACAATTACTTTTCAAGTCATAGACCACCTTGAGTTACCCTGGATTGTGAACATGGTGCCCTAATACCAGCACCCCACTGTTGTGGAAATGTGGAGGACCCCAAGATGCTGGTGTCAGCCCCTGGCATAGCTGCTCAGATATAACATGTTTGATGCCATTACCAGTGGATGTCATTGATATCACAGGAGTGCCCCTTTGGCATTGTGCAGAGCTTTATATTAAAGGCAATGTAACTAATTGTTCCCATGCGTTGTGCTTGTTCTCCTGTTAGCTAGCTTGTTGCCCAGGTATGATGACTTATCCGTTATTTCCAGCGGTAATTTTAGCTTTCTTTTCCATGTAAAGAAAAGTGTGATTGAGCCTCGGAGGTTTTGTGACAGTTTAGATTATAGGATTCACCACGCAGCAGCTGCAAGATTCCCCGTAATTAAAGCATATTATCTCCCCCTGTCAGCCGGTCATCCACACTAAGTGTTGGTGAAGTTTGTAGGTGGACCCATGCCTGGGCTTAGCTGACGCAGATATCGAGCTTTGCATTATGTGATTATGATGTGCTCTTTGTTAGGAGTTTGGCAGCGACGTCTTGATTTGTATCTGCTCAAGACGCTTGGGGTCCAATTAACCGCTACGGGAATATCAGTCATCAGCAACATTTAAAGGCCGGCATGGGAAAAATCCAGCAAATGTTCCATGGCATCATGAAAAAAAAAAAGCAGCAAACAAATCTCGTAAAGTAAAAGAGATAAGGAGTGAGTCAGAGAAACCCCCAAGTGGATTTCGAATTTTCAATGTACAAACAAATCTGACATTTCGTAGTGTCATAAGATTTGATCTTAAAGGTGATCTGTCACTTTTCATAAATATATATAATTTTTGCCTGGTGTAAATGCCGCTGTTCTCCTGAATCCGGCATTGTTTTTCTTTCCTTTCTATGCCTTTCGGTTCCCAAGATATGACCCCTTCTTTCAAGTGTATAAATCTTGCCTTTTAAGGCAAATGGGTGTGGTCTTCAAGACGACGCCCACTAGGCAGCAAGGGCAGACTTATTTACAGGAAAGATGGAGCCATATCCCAGGAACAGAAAACAGCAGAAGGAAAAGAAAAATGGCGCCAGATTCAGGAGAACAATGACATTTCACCAGATTGAAAAAATCATGTATTTATGGAAAGTGACAGATCACCTTTAAGACCCAGATTCACTACTGAAACAAAGGCGTGAAAGTTCTTAGCTAAATGCTGTGAAGGACCAGATGATGCTTTATTTTTTGAGAATATATATACTCATTGACTAACATTTCTGAGCATTATCCATACTTGCAGCCTCCAGCAGGCATTGGGACAGCAGCACTTCTGAGAGGCTTCTTGCCATTGACACCAGGATGATCCATTATTAGGCTGGAGTTTGCAAGTGACTCGCATCTGTGAGGAAGAGTTAACTAAAATTGAATAGACACCCACGCCGCTTGCAAAGAGCACAGACTGACCCATCTACGCTTCAGACGCTGAGAAGAACCAAGGGCAGATAAACTTATATTCTACCAAGGACAGATAAGACTTGTGCTTAGGCAAGGAGAAATGAAACTTACTTATGCCTTGCTGAGAAGTGAAACTTACTTATGCTTTGTCGAGAAACGAAAGTTATGCCTTTGTACACGACATAGCTACGCCCCTATTAGCTTGATAAAAACCTGTATGTACAATAAACGTTAGTTCAGAGCGCACACTCTCTTGCCTTATGTGCCGATACCAGCCTCTGTCTGTATCTCATTAAGCTTGAGGGAAGCCGAGGGGGTGACCGGGACCCTCTCCGCATTCGGTCATCACTGGCAACAGTTGTGACCCATCCAGGGATCACCTTAACACATCAGCATCACCTGGCAAGGCCTACTGCTCTCCAGACAGGAGCGTCTCAGCTGCATAGAAATATATGCAGCTGACCCGCACCTGTCAGGAGAGTGTGCGGCCAGGTGATGCCGATGCGAGCCACTCCCAAGTGTGACTCCGGCCTTAGATGGAATCCCAGGTCCAAACAAACAGTCAAGAGACGGGAGAGAAATGTTGAGGTATGGTCTAAAATGGGGGCATGGTTAAAATAGAAACTTCTGGGCGTCATGTTCAAAACCTCCATCAAAATTGCCAAGTGTAGCGTAACAAAGCCTAAACCACAAGGGAGTGCGGGCTGCAATGTTGCTTTACCCCTTTCAGTGATCGGTGAGAGTTTCGGGACTTCTTTTCAAACCATAGTTACGATTTAACTATTTACCATAGCTCTGACAAATTACATAGGTCTTGCTGGTATGGGTAGAGTGCATACAGTGTGTCCACCCATATCCTGTCTACCACCATTAACTTGAGATCAGCGGCAGCTATAGGCATAGACGTGGTGTCTAGGTATAGTAAAGTAGCCATGCACTACGCAATGAAACCACCTATAGCGCCACCTGGTGGAAAACAACGGAGTTAGCATTTTTATCTCGAAAACTGAACGATAGAGAAAAAAAAGTGAATTACAAAGTTGTAGGGCATCATCAATTCAATACGAATCGACACCTTACATACAGAAATGCTATGATTAGAACGTGTAACACTCACAAGGCTGCGGACGTGAAGCGATACCTCATGGAGACCTTCCTACAAGGCATTGGGTATGGTGGCTGCATGGCGTGGCCTCCACACTCACCTGACCTGACCCCATTGGACTTTTCTGTGAGGTCACATCAAACAGCAGGTGTATGCGACCACTCCACCAACATTGCAGGACCTACGACGGCGTATCACAGATGCTTGTGCAAACATGTCACCACCATATTGCACAACGTGCAGCAAGATACAGTATGCTGTCCAGAGTCCAGATGTGCATTGCAGCTGATGGGGGCCACTTTGAGCATCAAAGTTAAATGAGCGCCATATGCGTGATTATTCAATGTTTTGGGGGGTCATGGGTTTCATATCATAGCATTTCTGTATACAATGTGTCGATTCGTATTGAATTGATGATGCCCTACAATTTTTAATTCACTTTTTTTCTCTCTCGTTCCGTTTTTGAGATAAAAATGCTAACTCCGTTGTTTTCCACCAGGTGGCGCTATAGGTGGTTTCATTGCGTAGCGCATGGCTACTTTACTATACCTAGACACCACTTCTATGCCTATAACTGCCGCTGTTCTCAAGTTAATGGCGGTAGACAGGACATGGGTGGACACACTGTATATTGCAGACATTTCTGCAACTCTCCTGCAAAAGTGAATCTGTGCAGCTGCTGCCGAGACCAACGCAGTCACAGGGGAAGGACAAATACAAACAAGCCAAGACTAGGAGCGCACCAGTATGTTCACCAAGGGGAAAGTATACAGCAGCAGCGAGTGTAGCTGTGAATCCAGCTCTGGGCTGAGGAATAATACCTGTTAGGCTAAATTCACACTTTAATGCGTTTGACGTGTACATAACAAATGTGTGCAAAATTTACAAAGTGTTGACCTATAACTGTCTATATTTAGAGGTATACATATAGCACGTAATACATCCATCTACACGTTTACATGAAGGGGCAATAATGCTTTTGCTGTGAAGAGCTACAGCACGTTATGCACATGGTCATTGCCCTCATTAGGCTATGTGCGCACGCTGCGTTTTTTTGACGCTGCGTTTTTGGCCGATAAAAATGCACCCGCGTCGAAAAAAGTGTCAAAAACGCATGCGTTTTTACCACGATTTGGTGAGTTTTTTGCTGCTTTTTGCTGCGTTTTTGATCTCTGCGTTTTGCTGCATTTTTCCAATGCATTGCATGGGCGGAAAAACGCAGGAAAGAATTGACATGTCCATTTTTTTTTTTTTTTTTTCAAGCTCAAAAACGCAGCTTAAAAAAAAAGTTGTGTGCGGACAGCAAAAATGAAAACTCAGACTTTGCTGGGGAAGCAAAGTCATGCAGTTTTGAGGCCAAAAACGCCGCGAAAAACGCACATAGCCTTAGATTTCAGTAGAGAGTACATTGCTGTATGCCAAACTAGAGTTGAGCGAGTACAGAACTATTTGTACTCACTTTACTCCTAACAAGCACTGTCTAGTACTCGCGTATACATTCCGAATAGCGCGTGCAATGCAAGTCAATGGGGAATACTCGCAAAGTAACGAGTAACCTGAGAGCCGCACTATCCGTGCAAGTAGCGAATACTGCGGCATTCGGGTTACTCGTTACATTGCGAGTATTCCCCCATTGACTTGCATTGCACACACTATTCGGAACGAATATGCGAGTATTAGACAGCACACGTTATGAGTATAGCGAGTACGAATAGTTAGGTACTCGCTCAACTCTAGCCAAAACTTTTCTTGCTTGCTAAAGGTTTGACCAAGTAGATCCATGAAAATCATTATACTCCAGAGCTGCACTCATTCTGCTGGTGCAGTCGCTGTGTACATATATTACTGATCCTGTGTTACCTTATGTATTATACTCCAGAGCTGCACTCACTGTTCTGCTGGTGCAGTCACTGTGTATATACATTACTGATCCTGAGTTATATTCTGTATTATACTCCAGAGCTGTACTCACTATTCTGCAGCCCACCAACATTTTATGAACATAGTAAAAAAAAAAAAAAAAAAACCCTAAATGATATGATTGGGTTTTTTTTTTTTTTATCCAGTGTTTGAAAAGAAAGCGCTTTATTTAGAGAAAGAAGGGAATTTTGTTACTTACCGTAAATTCCTTTTCTTCTAGCTCCTATTGGGAGACCCAGACGATTGGGTGTATAGCTACTGCCTCCGGAGGCCACACAAAGCATTACACTAAAAAGTGTAAGGCCCTTCCCCTTCTGGCTATACACCCCCAGTGGGATCACTGGCTCACCAGTTTTAGTGCAAAAGCAAGAAGGAGGAAAGCCAATAACTTGGTTAAACAAATTCACTCCGAGTAACATCGGAGAACTGAAAAACCGTTCAACATGAACAACATGTGTACCCGAAAAAACCCAAAAATCCCGAAGGACAACAGGGCGGGTGCTGGGTCTCCCAATAGGAGCTAGAAGAAAAGGAATTTACGGTAAGTAACAAAATTCCCTTCTTCTTCGGCGCTCCATTGGGAGACCCAGACGATTGGGACGTCCAAAAGCTGTCCCTGGGTGGGTAAAGAAATACCTTATGTTAGAGCTGCGAAGACAGCCCTCCCCTACGGGGAGGCAACTGCCGCCTGCAGGACTCTTCTACCTAGGCTGGCGTCCGCCGAAGCATAGGTATGCACCTGATAATGTTTGGTGAAAGTGTGCAGACTCGACCAGGTAGCTGCCTGGCACACCTGTTGAGCCGTATCCTGGTGTCGCAATGCCCAGGACGCACCCACGGCTCTGGTAGAATGGGCCTTCAGCCCTGATGGAACCGGAAGCCCAGCAGAACGGTAGGCTTCAAGAATTGGTTCTTTGATCCATCGAGCCAGGGTGGCTTTGGAAGCCTGCGACCCTTTGCGCTTACCAGCGACAAGGACAAAGAGTGCATCGGAGCGGCGTAGGGGCGCCGTGCGGGAAATGTAGACTCTGAGTGCTCTCACCAGATCTAACAAATGTAAATCCTTCTCATACCGATGAACTGCATGAGGACAAAAAGAAGGCAAAGAGATATCCTGATTAAGATGAAAAGAGGATACCACCTTCGGGAGAAACTCCTGAATGGGGCGCAGCACTACCTTGTCCTGGTGGAAGACCAGGAAAGGAGCTTTGGATGACAGCGCTGCTAGCTCAGACACTCTCCGAAGAGATGTGATCGCTACCAGAAAAGCCACTTTCTGTGATAGTCTAGAAAGTGAAACCTCCCTCAGAGGCTCGAAGGGCGGCTTCTGGAGGGCAACTAGTACCCTGTTCAGATCCCATGGATCTAACGGCCGCTTGTACGGGGGTACAATATGACAAACCCCCTGCAGGAACGTGCGCACCTTAGGAAGTCGTGCTAGACGCTTCTGAAAAAAGACGGATAGTGCCGAGACTTGCCCTTTAAGGGAGCCGAGCGACAAACCTTTTTCTAACCCAGATTGCAGGAAAGAAGAAAGGTAGGCAATGCAAATGGCCAGGGAGACACTCCCTGAGCAGAGCACCAGGATAAGAATATCCTCCACGTTCTGTGGTAGATCTTAGCGGACGTGGGCTTCCCAGCCTGTCTCATGGTGGCAACGACCCCTTGGGATAATCCTGAAGACCCTAGGATCCAGGACTCAATGGCCACACAGTCAGGTTCAGGGCCGCAGAATTCCGATGGAAAAAAACGGCCCTTGGGACAGTAAGTCTGGTCGGTCTGGTAGTGCCCACGGTTGGCCGACCGTAAGATGCCACAGATCCGGATACCACGCCCTCCTTGGCCAGTCTGGGGCGACGAGTATGACGCGGCTGCAGTCGGATCTGATCTTGCGTAGCACTCTGGGCAAAAGTGCCAGAGGTGGAAACACATAAGGGAGCCGGAACTGCGACCAATCTTGCACTAAGGCGTCTGCCGCCAGAGCTCTGTGATCGCGAGACCGTGCTATGAAGGTTGGGACCTTGTTGTTATGCCTGGACGCCATTAGGTCGACGTCCGGCCTTCCCCAGCGGCTACAGATTCCCTGAAACACGTCCGGGTGAAGGGACCATTCCCCTGCGTCCATGCCCTGGCGACTGAGGAAGTCTGCTTCCCAGTTTTCTACGCCGGGGATGTGAAGTGCGGATACGGTGGAGGCCGTGGCTTCCACCCACATCAAAATCCGCCGGACTTCCTGGAAGGCTTGCCGACTGCGTATCCCTCCTTGGTGATTGATGTATGCCCCCGCTGTGGAGTTGTCCGACTGAATTCGGATCTGCTTTCCTTCCAGCCACTGCTGGAAGGCTAGGAGGGCAAGATACACTGCTCTGATTTCCAGAACATGGATCTGAAGGGTGGACTCCTGCTGAGTCCACGATCCTTGAGCCCTGTGGTGGAATAAAACCGCTCCCCACCCTGAGGGACTCGCGTCTGTCGTGACCACCGCCCAAGACGGTGGTAGGAAGGATCTTCCCTGTGATAAAGAGGTGGGAAGAAGCCACCATTGCAGAGAGTCCTTGGCCGTCTGTGAAAGGGATACTTTCCTGTTCAGGGATGTTGACTTCCCGTCCCATTGGCGGAGAATGTCCCAATAAAGAGGACGCAGATGAAACTGCGCAAACGGAACCGCCTCCATTGCCGCCACCATCTTCCCGAGGAAGTGCATGAGGCGTCTTAAGGAGTGCGACTGACCTTGACGGAGAGTCTGCACCCCAGTCTGTAGTGACCGCTGCTTGTCCAGCGGAAGCTTCACTAGCGCTGAGAGAGTATGAAACTCCATGCCAAGATACGTTAGTGATTGGGTCGGTGACAGGTTTGACTTTGAGAAGTTGATGATCCACCCGAACGTCTGGAGAGTCTCCAGCGCAACATTCAGGCTGAGTTGGCATGCCTCTGGAGAGGGTGCCTTGACAAGTAGATCGTCCAAGTAAGGGATCACAGAATGTCCCTGTGAGTGCAAGACTGCTACCACTGCCGCCATGACCTTGGTGAACACCCGTGGGGCTGTCGCCAGGCCGAATGGCAGAGCTACGAACTGAAGATGGTCGTCTCCTATCACGAAACGTAGAAAACATTGGTGCTCTGTAGCAATCGGCACGTGGAGATAAGCATCTTTGATGTCTATTGATGCTAGGAAATTTCCTTGAGACATTGAGGCAATGACGGAGCGGAGGGTTTCATCCTGGACCGCCTGGCCTCCACGTGCTTGTTGAGCAGCTTTAGGTCCAGAACGGAACGGAAAGAGCCATCCTTTTTTGGCACCACAACCAGATTGGAGGAAAACCGTGTCTTGTTCCTGAAGAGGAACAGGGATTACCACTCCTTCTGCCTGCAGAAGAGCATCGGCTCGGTGGGGAGGTGGGGACGTTCTGAAGAATCGAGTCGGAGGACGAGAACAGAACTCTGTCCTGTGCACGTGGGCACAATGTCCCTCACCCACCGGTCTGTGACCTGTGGCAGCTAAATGTCGCCAAAGGCTAGCGAGTCTGCCATCAACCGCCGATGCGGAGAGATGAGAGAGCTGAGAGTCATGAGGAGACCGCCTTGGTAGCGGTTCCTCCGGCTGCCTTCCTTGGGCGTGATTGAGCCCGGCCGGAAGCTGAGCCCCTCTGAGGCTTTTCAGCTCTTTTGGACGAGGACAATTGGGACCTGCCCGAGCTTGGGAAGGACCGAAACCTCGACTGTCCTTCCAGGACAGCATTAATAGGGTAAGTCGCAATGCAGACATTGCGAGGTTACGGACGCCCCTGCGGCACAATGTACATATGCTCAAGACCAGCTGTGCAAAAACAGCTGAAAAGCTTAGGGTGCCCATACAGCTGTAAATGCCGGAGCAACCGACACGCCGATAGCCTCATAGACAGATTTCAACCAGAGACCATCTGTCTGGCATCTCTAAGTGAAGTCCCATTTCCACTGCAACTATGGCTCTAGCCGCAAGCCTGGAGATTGGAGAATCCACCTTTGGACCCTGGGTCCAGCGCTTGACCACGTCAGGGGGAAAGGGATAACGTGTATCCTTAATACGTTTGGAGAAAACGCTTATCTGGTAAGCGTGGTGTTCCTGGACTGCTGCTCTGAAGTCAGCGTGGCCAGAAAAATACTCAATATACGTTTGAGCTACTGAAATGGGACTTCTCCTGCTGTGAAGCTGACTCCTCCGCTGGGGGAGCTGAGGGAGAAAGATCCAACATTCCATTGATGGACGCTATAGGATCATTCCTTATGGCGTCACCATCCGGTGTATCCGGATTGAGAGCGGTGTCAGGATCAAAGTCCTGATGAGCTACGTCTGCCTCATCATACAGAGAGCCTCCTGGGACCCCCCCCCGGAGCACCGATTTTTCTCCAAATGAGGGTGGCCAGGGAGCAATGATCCAGATTGCCCATGGCCTGTCCGGACTGCAAGTCTCTATCCCATTGCAACTCCGTCCCTGTCCTTGGACAGGGTTGACAGGTGGTTCCTTTGGCCACATCTAGTAGAGACCCCGGCTGACCAAGTGCTACAGGGGAGCATTGCACACAATGGGGTTCAGTGCCGTGGAACAGTATCACATGCCGTAAAAACAGCATCGAAAGCCTGTGTTGCTTATATGCTGCTGCCGACTAGCCATCTAGGATATAGCGCCAAGAATGGCGACCGTACAGTGCAATGTATAGCATACAAGCATAAAGTACAAATGAACACTGCAGCACATGCAATACAAGCAGCATAGAAAGCCTGTGCCTTGGCACCCCTGCTTTTCTGCTGCTGTAGACTAGCCATCTAGGGGAATATAGCCCAGAATAGCGACCATACAGTGCAATGTATAGCATAGAAGCATAAGTACAAATGAACACTGCAACCCGTGCAATACAAGCAGCATAGAAAAAACCTGTGCCTCAGCACCCTTGCTTTTCTGCTGCTGTGGTCTAGTCATTCTAGGCGAAAATAGCCAAGACTAGCGACCGTACAGTGCAGTGTATAGCAGACAAGCATAAATACACATGAACACATCAATACATGCAATACAAGCAGCCTAGAAAGCCTGTGCCTTAGCACCCTTGCTTTCCTGCTGCTGATGTGTCGCCATCTAAGAGGGCATATAGCCAAAAATAGCGACCTATGCAGTGTAAGCATAAAATACAAATGGACAACTGCGGTATTTAGTGGGGTCAGCACTTCAGGTGCCGCTTACCGCCCGCCTATAAGCGGGTGTGTGGTCGCCCTAGTCCTGTGCCTGGTTGCCCAGAGTCCGTTCTCTCAGCTCGGACTGCAGGAATGGCTGCCGGCGTCCTTCTCCCGCTCGTGTGAGTAGGGGCGGGCCGTGGGCGTGCCCCAAGTCAGAGCGGGAAACCAGCGTCCCACAGTGTCCAGTGAGAGGGCTGGAGCATGTAAATAAGGCTCCAGCCCTCGGCGCTGCTGATTGTACAGCGTCTCTCCCCTACCCTGATTGACAGGGTGGGGGCGGGAACGAAGCGGAGCTAGGCCGCAAAAGCCGGGGACTGGATTTAAAAGCGCCGCCGCCGTAAAAGCGCGGTCGGCGCTAAGTCCCCGGCGCACTACAAGTCCCAGCCGCGCCGCCGCTCCCGGAGCGTCCGGCGCGGTAGTTCCCAATACATAAAGTCACTCAGCTAGGCTGCAGTGACTGTAACCCTTTACTGTCCCCGGCGCACTAGCACACCCAGCAAGTCTGGAGTGTGCTGTGCCTGTGTGTACGGGGACACAGAGTACCTGAATGGTGCAGGGCCATGTCCCTGAACGGTACCCAGCTCCGTATCCAGCAGGTTCAATGGGTCTGTGGATGGAGCCCGGCCTCAGGGCTTTGGGGCCGGTAAGATCCCACTTCCTCAGAGCCCCTCAGGGGGATGGGGAAAAAAAGCAGCATGTGGGCTCCAGCCTCCGTACCAGCAATAGGTACCTCAACCTTACAAACCACAAGCGGGGTGAGAAGGGAGCATGCTGGGGGCCCTATATGGGCCCTCTTTTCTTCCATCCGATATAGTCAGCAGCTACTGCTGACTAAACAGTGGAGCTATGCGTGGATGTCTGACCTCCTTCGCACAAAGCAGAAAACTGGTGAGCCAGTGATCCCACTGGAGGTGTATAGCCAGAAGGGGAGGGGCCTTACACTTTTTAGTGTAATGCTTTGTGTGGCCTCCGGAGGCAGTAGCTATACACCCAATCGTCTGGGTCTCCCAATGGAGCGCCGAAGAAATACAATGGTCATCCCCAGTGTAATCATTAGCGATATGGGTAGAAATCACTACCGCTGTGATGGGTTTTTTTTTGTATCATTATAGAGATGTATCAGGCACTTCAAAAGTCAGAACCAACCAAAAATCATTAAAAAAAACAAACCAAAAAAAACCTGTATAAGAATAAGTTGTTTAAAATAAAAACATCAAAATACATACAAAAATACAGACAATTAAAGATGATTGGTTACAGGATAATCGAATATCTTTTTTTTTTTTTAATTTGTGAATTTTGAGGATTTATTGAAAGTCTTTGTATTCCCACCCCCATAACATTCAACAAGTGTAGGAAATAAATTAAGAAAAAAACAAAATCCGCAACTTTATAAATAAAACTGTCCTTAGACGTGGCGTGCTTCTGGCAGCGGTGTGAAGGTTACAGGAGGCAGCGGGGTCTCCCCATTAACCTTCAGAGTCAGTGTCACCCGCAGCAGTACTTTTCGCTTTCAATGGGTCTCTCAAGGATTAGGCCGATTCGGTTGGAGGTCATTTTTCTGAAGGCGAGGACGGCTTCGGGGGTCAGGTGCAGGTTGTTGGAAATATCAAGGATGCGGAGAGAGTACAAGTTGGCCAAAACTACCAGCGCATCTTCGGTCAACCTGGTATTACTAAAAGAAAAAAAAAAAAAAATAATAAAAGATAATTTAAAAAAAGACCTGTTATTTTTGTCTAATACTCTGCCCTCATTACCTGTATTAATTGCTCCTGTTTGGACAGTTACCTGTATAAAAGACACCTGTCCACACAATCAATCACACTCCAACATTTCCACCATGGCCAAGACAAAGGGACAAAATTGTAGACCTGGACATGGCTGGAATGGGCTACAAGACAATAGGCAAGCAGCTTGGTGAGAAGGCAACAACTGTTGGCACAATTATTAGAAATTATTATTATTATTATTACCCTTGTGGGGTAAGGATGATTCTGAGAAAGGTCAGGAATCAGCCCAGAACTACACGGAAGGACCTGGTCAATGACCTAAAGAGAGCTGGGACCACAGTGTCAAAGATTACTGTTACCGTGTTTTTCCAAAAATAAGACCTCCCCCAAAAATAAGCCCTAGCAGGGATTTTCAGCATTTTCGGAGAAAGGCTTAAATATAAGCCCTCCCCCGAAAATAAGCCCGAGTCCCGGATCAATAATGAAGTGTCCGTGCAGCTAAAAAAGATACAGATACTGCAGAACACTTCATTATACACAGCGGCACTCGACAATCACACTGACCAGATGCCGAGCAGCAGGACCTGCAGTGATCACACATCAGCTCACACACACACACACACACACACACCAGATCTCACATACAAACATCGGATCACACACACAGTCGGATTGCACACACAGTCACCTCATCCAGCGACACCGATCTCTTCTCACCGGGAGAATCCTGAGAGGCAGTGCAGTGCAGCGCGACGAACAGGACCTGCGGAATGTGGATGTGGGTGGGATCGGGTGTGTGTGTGTGTGTGTGTGTGTGTGTGTGTGTGTGTGTGTGTGTGTGTGTGTGTGTGTGTGTGTGTCTGGGATCTTCTATGTGTATCAGCTAGCAGCAGTGGAGGACGGCGTGCAGCACCAACCGGAGATCACAGGAGGACCTGGGAACCACGCAGACGTCCTGGTCTGGTGAGTATGAGTCTCCTGGGAAGTGGGTGGTCTGCTTTTTTGGGGGGTAAACTTACCCCCAACCGTGTTTCTCCAAGAATAAGACCTCCTCCAAAAATAAGCCCTAGTGCTTTTTTGGGGGGCAAAAAAAATATAAGACAGTGTCTTATTTTTGGAAAAACACAGTAGTACCACTGTACGCCGTCATGGATTAAAATCCTGCAGGGCACTCAAGGTCCTCCTCCTCACGCCAGCACATGTACAGGCCAGTTTTGATTATCCAGACGGTCATTGGCGAACTTCAGGAGAGGCATGGGAGACGATCATGTCAAAGAAGGGAATTTTGTTACTTACCGTAAATTCCTTTTCTTCTAGCTCCAATTGGGAGACCCAGACGATTGGGTGTATAGCTACTGCCTCCGGAGGCCACACAAAGTATTACACTAAAAAGTGTAAGGCCCCTCCCCTTCTGCATATACACCCCCCGTGGGATCACGGGCTCCTCAGTTTTAGTGCAAAAGCAAGAAGGAGGAAAGCCAATAACTGGTTAAACAAATTCAATCCGAAGGAACATCGGAGAACTGAAACCATTCAACATGAACAACATGTGTACCCGAAAAAACCAAAAATCCCGAAGGAAACAGGGCGGGTGCTGGGTCTCCCAATTGGAGCTAGAAGAAAAGGAATTTACGGTAAGTAACAAAATTCCCTTCTTCTTCGGCGCTCCATTGGGAGACCCAGACGATTGGGACGTCCAAAAGCAGTCCCTGGGTGGGTAAATTAATACCTCAAGTTAGGGCCGTAAAACAGCCCTTCCCTACATGGAGGCAACCGCCGCCTGCAGGACTCTTCTACCTAGGCTGGCATCCGCCTAAGCGTAGGTATGCACCTGATAATGCTTGGTGAAAGTGTGCAGACTCGACCAGGTAGCTGCCTGGCACACCTGCTGAGCCGTAGCCTAGTGCCGTAATGCCTAGGACGCACCCACGGCTCTGGTAGAATGGGCCTTCAGCCCTGATGGAACCGGAAGCCCAGCAGAACGGTAGGCTTCAAGAATTGGTTCCTTGATCCATCGAGCCAGGGTGGATTTGGAAGCCTGCGACCCTTTACGCTGACCAGAGTCAAGTACAAAGAGTGCATCCGAGCGGCGCAGGGGCGCCGTGCGGGAAATGTGGATTCTGAGTGCTCTCACCAGATCCAACAAATGCAAATCCATTTCATATCGATGAACTGGATGAGGACAAAAGGAAGGTAAGGAGATATCCTGATTGAGATGAAAGGGGGATACCACCTTAGGGAGAAACTCCGGAATCGGGCGCAGCACTACCTTGTCTTGGTGAAACACCAGGAAGGGAGCTTTGGCTGACCGCGCTGCTAGCTCGGACACTCTCCGAAGAGATGTGACCGCTACCAGAAAGGCCACTTTCTGTGAAAGTCGAGAAAGTGAAACATCCCTCAGAGGCTCGAAGGACGGCTTCTGGAGAGCAATTAGTACCCTGTTCAGATCCCATGGGTCTAACGGCCTCTTGTACGGAGGGACAATGTGACAAACCCCCTACAGGAACGTGCGTACCTGAGGAAGTCGTGTTAGGCGCTTCTGAAAGAATACAGACAGCGCTGGGACTTGTCCTTTAAGGGAGCCGAGCGACAAACCTTTTTCCAAACCAGATTGCAGGAAGGAAAGAAAAGTAGGCAATGCAAATGGCCAGGGAGACACTCCCTGAGCAGAGCACTAAGATAAGAATATCTTCCACGTCCTGTGGTAGATCATGGCAGACGTCGGCTTCCTAGCCCGTCTCATGGTGGCAATGACGTCTTGAGATAATCCTGAAGACGCTAGGATCCAGGACTCAATGGCCACACAGTCAGGTTCAGGGCCGTAGAATTCAGATGGAAAAACGGCCCTTGGGACAGTAAGTCTGGCCGGTCTGGTAGTGCCCACGGTTGGCCGACCGTGAGATGCCACAGATCCGGGTACCACGACCTCCTCGGCCAGTCTGGGGCGACGAGGATGGCGCGGCGGCAATCGGAGCTGATCTTGCGTAGCACTCTGGGCAACAGTGCCAGAGGGGGAAACACATAGGGTAGCTGGAACTGCGACCAATCCTGAACTAAGGCGCCTGCCGCCAGAGCTCTTTGATCGTGAGACCGCGCCATGAAAATCGGGACCTTGTTGTTGTGCCGAGACGCCATTAGGTCGACGTCCGGCATCCCCCAGCGGCTACAGATTTCCTGGAACACGTCCGGGTGCAGAGACCATTCCCCTGCGTCCATACCCTGGCGACTGAGGAAGTCTGCTTCCCAGTTTTCTACGCCCGGGATGTGAACTGCGGATATGGTGGATGCTCTGTCTTCCACCCACATCAGAATCCGCCGGACTGCCTGGGAGGCTTGCCGACTGCGTGTTCCGCCTTGGTGGTTGATGTATGCCACCGCTGTGGAGTTGTCCGACTGAATTCGGATCTGTTTGCCTTCCAGCCACTGCTGGAAGGCTTGCAGGGCAAGATACACTGCCCAGATTTCCAGAACATTGATCTGAAGGGTGGACTCCTGCTGAGTCCACGTACCCTGAGCCCTGTGGTGGAGAAAGACTGCTCCCCACCCTGACAGACTCGCGTCTGTCGTGACCACCGCCCAGGATGGGGGTAGGAAGGACTTTCCTTTTGACAATGAGGTGGGAAGAAGCCACCACTGAAGAGAGTCCTTGACCGTCTGAGAAAGGGAGACGTTCCTGTCTAGGGACGTCGACTTCCCATCCCATTGGCGGAGAATGTCCCATTGCAGTGGACGCAGATGAAACTGCGCGAAAGGGACTGCCTCCATTGCTGCTACCATCTTCGCTAGGAAGTGCATGAGGCGTCTTAAGGGGTGTGACTGGCCTTGAAGGAGAGACTGCACCCCCGTCTGTAGTGAACGCTGTTTGTCCAGCGGAAGCTTCACTATCGCTGAGAGAGTGTGAAGCTCCATGCCAAGATATGTCAGCGATTGGGTCGGTGTCAGATTTAACTTTGAAAAGTTGATGATCCACCCGAAACTCTGGAGAGTCTCCAGCGCAACGTTCAGGCTGTGTTGGCATGCCTCTTGAGAGGGTGCCTTGACAAGTAGATCGTCCAAGTAAGGGATCACAGAGTGACCCTGAGAGTGCAGGACTGCTACCACTGCTGCCATGACCTTGGTGAAAACCCGTGGGGCTGTCGCCAGACCGAAGGGCAGGGCTACGACCTGAAGAAGCTCGTCTTCTATAACGAATCGTAGCAAACGCTGGTGCTCTGGAGCAATCGGCACGTGGAGATAAGCATCCTGATGTCTATTGATGCTAGGAAATCTCCTTGAGACATTGAGGCAATGACGGAGCGGAGGGATTCCATCCGGAACCGCCTGGTTTTCATGTGCTTGTTGAGCAGTTTTAGGTCCAGAACGGAACGGAAAGAGCCGTCCTTTTTTGGCACCACAACCAGATTGGAGTAAAAACCGTGACCTTGTTCCTGCAGAGGAACAGGGATTACCACTCCTTCTGCCTGCAGAAGAGCATCGGCTCGGTCGGGAGGTGGGGAAGTTCTGAAGAATCGAGCCGGAGGACGAGAACAGAACTCTATCCTGTACACGTGAGACAAAATGTCTCTCACCCACCGGTTTTAGACCTGTGGCAGCTAAATGTCGCCAAAGCGGGAGAGTCTGCCACCGACCGCGGATGCGGAGAGAGAGGGCTGAAAGTCATGAGGAAACCGCCTTGGTAGCGGTTCCTCCGGCTGCCTTCTTTGGGCGTGATTGAGCCCGCCAGGAATCTGAGCCCCTCTGAGCCTTTTGAGTCCTTTTGGACGAGGAAAACTGGGACCTGCCCGAGCCTGGAAAGGACCGAAACCTCGACTGTCCTTTCCTCTGTTGGGTTTTGTTTGATCTGGGCTGGTGTAAGGAAGAATCCTTACCCTTGGACTGTTTAATGATTTCATCCAATCGCTCACCAAACAGTCTGTCACCAGATAATGGCAAACTGGTTAAGCACTTTTTGGAAGCAGAATCTGCCTTCCATTCCCTTAACCACAAGGCTCTGCGTAAAAACCACGGAGTTGGCGGACGCCACTGACGTACGGCTCGTAGAGTCCAGGACAGCATTAATAGCGTAAGTCGCAATGCAAACATATGCGAGGTTAAGGACGCCACCTGCGGCACAGATGTACGTGTGACAGTGTCCACCTGCGCAAGACCAGCTGAAATAGCTTGGAGTGCCCATACGGCTGCGAATGCCGGAGCAAACGACACGCCGATAGCTTCATAGACAGATTTCAACCAGAGGTCCATCTGTCTGTCAATGGCATCTTTAAGTGAAGTCCCATCTTCCACTGCAACTATGGATCTAGCCGCAAGCCTGGAGATTGGGGGATCCACCTTTGGACACTGGGTCCAGCGCTTGACCACGTCAGGGGGAAAGGGATAACGTGTATCCTTAAGACGTGTGGAGAAACGCTTGTCTGGATAAGCGTGGTGTTTCTGGACTGCTTCTCTGAAGTCAGAGTGGCCCAAAAAAGTACTGAATTTACGCTTGGGATACCTGAAATGGAATTTCTCCTGCTGCGAAGCTGACTCCTCCACTGGAGGGGCTGAGGGAGAAATATCCACCAGTCTATTGATGGACGCTATGAGATCATTCACCATGGCGTCACTATTAGGAGCATCCAGATTGAAAGCGGTCTCAGGATCAGAATCCTGATCAGCTACCTCTGCGTCATCATACAGAGAATCCTCTCGCTGAGACCCTGACCAGTGTGTGAAGTCGAGGGTCTCTCCCAGCGAGCTCGCTTAGGCTGACTGGGACTGTCGTCCGTGCAGAGCCTTCAGCCTGGGATGTATGGGACCCCCTTGGAGCACGTATTAGTTCCAACTGAGGGAGACCGGGGGGCATTGATTCAACAGTGCCCATTGTCTGAGTCACCGGCCTGGACTGCAAAGTTTCTAGAATCTTGGTCATAGTCCCAGACATTTTATCAGCAAAAAACTGCAAACTCTGTCCTCTGGACAGTTTCACAGGTGGCTCTCTCTGGGCCACCACTAGCAGAGACTCTACCCAATGGGGGTTAGTGGAACCTGCCGGTAAAACAGCCTCACATGCGGTACAGACAGCATAGAAAGCCTGTGCCTTGGCACCCTTGCTTTTTTGCGGACGACATGCTGTTGTCTCCTCAGAGCAATCTAGGGGTATATAGCCAAGAAGCGACCGTACAGTGCAAATATAGGTACAAGCATAAGTACACAAAACACTGTGGCACTAGTGGGGTCAGCACCAAGGTGCTGCTTACCGCCCGCTTAAGCGGGTGTGTGGTCGCCAGAATCCCTTGACCGGGTCTCCCAGAGCCTGTGTCCGTTCTCCAGCTTAGACTGCATGCAGGAATGGCTGCCGGCGTCCTGTGAAGAGGGGCGGGCCGTGGGCGTGCCCCAGACAAAGAGCGGGAAACTGGCGTCCCACTGTGCCCAGTGAGGGGGCTGGAGTATGTAAATAAGACTCCAGCCCTCGGTGCTGACCATTGTACAGCGTCTCGCCCCTTCCCTGACTGGCAGGCCCGGGGGCGGGAAGGAAACGAAACTAGGCCGCAAAAGCCGGGGACTCGATTTATAAGCGCTGCCGTCGTAAAAGCACGGTCAGCGCGGAAGTCCCCGGCGCACCACAAGTCTCATCCGCGCCGCAGCTTCTAGCAGCGGCCGGCGCGGCAGTTTCCGACACATTAACTCACTCAGCTAAGCTGCAGTGAGTATAGCCCCAGCGCGCAGCGCTGTTGTCCCCGGCGCACTAACACACCCAGCATGCTGGTGTGTGTGTGCGTGGTCTGTACGGGGACGCAGAGTACCTTAACGTTGCAGGGCCTTGTCCCTGACGATACTCAGCTCCATTCCAGCAGGATCTCCGGGTCTGTGGATGGAGCCCGGCCTCAGAGCCTGGAGGCCGGTAAGATCCCACTTCACCCAGAGCCCTCAGGGGGATGGGGAAGGAAAGCAGCATGTGGGCTCCAGCCTCCGTACCCGCAATGGGTACCTCAACCTTAACAAACACCGCCGACAAGAGTGGGGTGAGAAGGGAGCATGCTGGGGGCCCTAGTATGGGCCCTCTTTTCTTCCATCCGACATAGTCAGCAGCTGCTGCTGACTAAACAGTGGAGCTATGCGTGGATGTCTGACCTCCTTCGCACAAAGCTTGAAAACTGAGGAGCCAGTGATCCCACGGGGGGTGTATATGCAGAAGGGGAGGGGCCTTACACTTTTTAGTGTAATACTTTGTGTGGCCTCTGGAGGCAGTAGCTATACACCCAATCGTCTGGGTCTCCCAATGGAGCGCCGAAGAAATAGAACTTTTTGGTATCAATTCCACTCACTATGTTTGGAGGAAGAAGGATGAGTACAACCTTAAGAACACTGTCCCAACCGTGAAGGATGGAGGTGAAAATATACTTTTGGGGAACCAAGGGGACTGGGCGACTGCACCATATAGAAGGGAGGATGGATTGGGTCATGTATCGTGAGATTTTGGCCAACAACCTCCTTCCCTTAGTAATAGTATTGAAGATGGGTTGTGGCTGGGTCTTCCAGCATGACAATGACCCGAAACACACAGCCAGGGCAACTAAGGAGTGGCTCCATAAGAAGCATTTCAAGGTCCTGGATTGGCCTAGGCAGTCTACAGACCTGAACCCAATAGAAAAATCTTTGGAGGAGCTGAAACTCATTGCCATCACGTGACAGCCCTAAAACCTGAAAGATCTGGAGAAGATCTGTATGGAGGAGTGACCTGAAAGATCTGGAGAAGATCTGTATGGAGGAGTTTCCAAAATCCCTGCTGCAGTGTGTGCAAACCTGGTCAAGAACTGCAAGAAACCTCCGACCTCTAATGTAAAAAAAAAAAAAAAAAAAAAAAAGGTTTCTACCAAACATTAAGTTCTATTTTTCTATTTGTATCAAATACTTATTTCATGCAATAAAATGCAAATTAACTATTTAAAAATCATACAATGGGATTTTCATTCTGTCACAGTTGAAGTTACACCTACGATAAAAACTTCAGACCTCTCCATTCAATGTAGGTGGGAAAACGTGCAAAAAAAATCGGCAGAGGATCAAATACTTTTTTTCCCCACTGCTGCCATTCAGATTACCTGAGGTAGAGGTTCTGCAGGTGCGGGAATAACCGGGGAAAGCTCTTCACCATCTCTTCACCGTATCCAAATGAAAAACTCAAGTTCAGGCACTTCAGCTGGGCGGCGCTCTGGGAGATCCAGCTGAGCGTGGCGTTGGAGATTTTGGTCCCTACCATGCTCAGCTTTTCTAATTTAGAACATATCGGGCTCATAATTGGCACAAACGGCGCGGCCCCTGGAGGAGGAGAAAAGAACATTTTAGTTTGGAGAAAATCAAAAAGTCGCAACATGAAGAAAAAAAAATATATTATTCATGTCTACATCAACACCATAGACCTACAGTATGTGGATGACGCAACATGAGGGACGTAATAAAAAAAAAAAAAAATTTAAATAAAAATTTCATCATTCACCCCCAATGTAATCTGTGGTATGCTGGCATGCACCCAAATTATAAAAAAATATATAAGTGTCCCGCACCTGATAGCAAAGAGGGAGAGCTCTGCCACTGGGACTACTTGTGAAGGCTTAACAGTCACTGAGGTTCCAGGTAAAATCTAGTTCTCACCCCATGGAGGAGGTAACAGAAGGATCCAACCCTGGAGGCACAGGGAGGACACGAGAAGACAAAGTGGGGTGAAAGGAAGAGAGGTGACAGGGAAACGAGGAATTAACGCTTACGTTTATCATTTTTTTTATAACGAAAAGGTGAGACTTTTTACAAACTTTTAGAAAAGTGGCAGACGAGCGGGACTTACATTCGATCCGGAGCTCTGTCAGTTGAGGCAGTTTCAGCAGGAGGGTCTCGATGAATTCTTCGTGCTGGAGGTACTTGTAGTGCCGCAGACACACGCTGCGCAGGGTGGACAGCTGATCTAAGGCGTTGTTGGATAGACTGGCGCAGCTGGAGTTCAACAGTTCCAGTTTGTGGAGCTGCAGTCGCGAGATACAGGGTTGCTCTGGGTTGAAAAAAAATTTAAATTATACATAAAACTGTGGGTGGTCAAAGTAGTCTTCTGTATTTCTCTCTCGTTTCATTGTGGGACACAGGACCGTGGGTGTATGCTGCTGCCACTAAGTATACAAAAAGAGGTTAGCTCCTCTGTTATGATTCAGGTACCGAGGAGGATCAAAAAATGCGGAATCCCAAATAGTAACAGAGTGGCTGGAAACTTAACGCACTGCAGACCTAATCCTGACACACAACTAGAAGTAGCCGTGGGACGAGCCTACGATGACCTACTTCGTCTCGACACAGCCGGAGAACTAAATATTCTCACAGATAGAGATATAAGAAAGCTAATCTGCCTCAGAGCAATCCCCAAAGATAGATACATAGCCCCCCACATGTAAAAGCTACGGTGATATAGAAAAACACAATACAAAGCTAGAAAAGCCAGATTCAGCAAAGGTGAGGCCCAAACTATCTTTATAGGAAAGGATAGGAAGGAGCACTGTCTGCAACCATAAAAACCCTAATAACTACCAGCACTTCTGATACGGAAAAATCCTGAGGTCACACAACCGTTCCCCCACTGTATCAGCACTCTGATGTTACTGGGATCCAAAAACATGAATACAGATGAGGGACTGAATTAATACAAAGTATGACACAAACAAACCTTGCAAAATCATGGAGCGAAGTATACAGACACTCCCAACAGGGAATGATCCCATTCCACCAAGAACTCCACACAGACAAAATAGGAATCAAGCACTAGTATCAAGGCAGAAAAAAGCAACAAGAAAGTGGAAACAAAAAGCAGGAGGTACAAAGACCACTTATCTGAGAGGAGTTCTGGTAGTGAGCAGGGCTGGTTACAGAATGTCCTTAACACAGAGGAAACCATCGAGCACCGGCAAGTAACAAGAGAAGACTACTCAGTTAAATAGCCCAATCTGAAATACCTGATTGCCAGTCCTCCACAGGTGTGTGGCTCTCATTCCACAAATCAACTGCATCACCAGCACTGACCACAAGACGTTGCCCCAAACTGGAAAACGTATTCACAACACTCCTCCCTAGCAGTGTACACCCAGAGCCAGAGGCAGATCTAGACCAGTTTTTTGCTTATTGTTCGTCTCTCTCTATTCTTTTTCAAAAGCCTCTTGCTCCTCGCCCGCAGATCAAGACCTTCAGTCAGGGGGTTGCTCACCTGGTGCCCCCATACCGGGATCCCCTTGCGCCATGGGATCTTAATCTGGTGTTAGGTTCTCTCCAAAAGTCTCCCTTTGAGCCCTTGAATAAAGCCTCTTTTTCGCATCTTTCCTGGAAGGTGGCCATCACCTCCATCAGGAGAGTGTCAGAGCTTGCTGCGCTCTCCTGTCGGTCACCATTTCTGGTTTTCCCCCAGGACAAGGTGGTGTTACGCCCAGCTCCCTCCTTTTTGCCTTAGGTGGTGTCGCCCTTTCATCTGAATGAAGAGATTTTGCTCCCTTCCTTCTGCCCAGGTCCCTTGCACAGCCTGGAGAAGTCTTTACACACTCTGGACCTGGTTCGTTCTCTCAGAACGTGAGTGTCAAGAACCGCGTCTTTTCACAAATCGGACGTACTAGTCATCCTTCCGCTAGGACCCAAAAGAGGAATGCATGCTTCCAAGGCCATGATTGCAAGATGGATCCGGTCGACCAGATCAGAGGCCTACAGGAACAGGTTACCTCCGCGGGGAGTCAAGCCACATTCCACCTGTGTGGTGGGAGCGTCTTGGGCAATCAGGCATCGGCCGCGCAGGTCTGCAGGGCCGCCACGTGGTCTAGCCTACATACTTTTGCTAGGTTTTACCAGGTACACACCCAGACTTTGGCTGACGCTGGCCTGGGGAGAAAGGTTTTGTAGGTGGCAATCGCACACCTCTAGGGGTGATGCGGATATTCATGTATTAGACCACTCTCGCAGAGGGAGCTGTCTAGTCTTACAACATTAGTGATTGCCACCCAGGGACTTCTTTTGAATGTCGTCCCACAGTCCTGTGTCCCTCATTGAAACGAGAGAGAAAGAAGGATTTTTGTGTACGCACCGTAAAATCTTTCTCTTAGTCTTCATTGGGGGACACAGCTCCCACCCTGATTGTTTGGGTTCTACATTTTGCCTACTTGTTACTGTGGGCTTGTTCCGGACCATATATGGCCGGATTACAGGTTATCGGTTATTACGTAGACTTATGTATGGTTGTTCTGTTTCTCTTCCTACTGCTTGTACACTAAACTGGCATAGATCCGCCTCTGGCTTTGGGTGTACACTGCTAGGGAGGAGCTAACATCTTTTTGTATACTTAGTGTCAGCCTCCTAGTCACAGCAGCATACATCTACGGTCCTGTGTCCCCCCAATGAAGACTCAGAGAAAGATTTTACAGTGAGTACACACAAATCCTTCTATATCACAGTAGCACTGTATGGGGTCTGAGACTTAATCCCACCAGATAGAGATGATGCAGATATATTTGCAGGACCCTGGTGGATTGGCAACGTCGGCATCCATGGCTGAGAACCGCGCCCTAACTGACAGCCTGTGCGGCTCTTCGCCCTTAGGTAAGCGGGTTGTTATACCTCCTGTCCAGCGATCACCGATTACCGCTGTGAACGATTCATGGGAGCCTGCAGAACGCACAGCCTTCCATGTGTGAGGGAACAGTTTTATAAGGTATCGGTCCTGTCAAACCAATCTGATCAGCTTCTATGAGGGGGCAAGTTCCAGACTGGACCAGGGAAATGCAGTGGATGTTGCGTATATGGACTTTTCTACGGCATTTGATAAGGTACCATAGATAAGATGGGTTTATAACATGACAATAATGTGACTAGGGGAAAATATGTGTAACTGGGTTAACAATAACCTCAGTGATAGCAAACAAAAGGGTGGTTATTAATGGAACACCCTTCAACTGGCTCACAGTTAACAGTGATGAACCACAGGGGTCAGTATTGGGCCCTCTTTTATTTACCATTTGTTTACAATCTTATAGGGAGCATACAGAGTACAATACGGGAAACACAAAAGGATTTATGTAAGCGGGAGGCTTGGGCTGAGAAATGGCACCTGAAGTTTAATGTAGAGGTCATGCACTTGGGCAGAGGAAATAAAATGTATAATTTTGTATTAAATTGTAAATTGCTGGGAAAAACTGTCACTGAAAAAGACTTAGGTGTATTGGTGGACGGCAAACTCAACTTAACTGACCAGTGTCCGGAAGCTGCTGCCAAGGCTAATAAAATAATGGGAAGCATTGAAAGAGGGATAGTGAGATGAATATAGTTTTATCTCTATACAAGTCACTAGTGCGACCACACTTAGAATGTGTGTCCAATTTTTGTCTCCGGTGTATAAGACTGACATAGCTGAGCGGGTGCAGAGAAGATCGACCAAGGTTATTAAAGGAATTGGGGGGACTGCAGTACGAAGACAGATTATTAAACTTGGGGTTATTCAGTTTGGAAAAAAGAGAATTTTGTTTACTTACCGTAAAATCTTTTTCTTATAGTTCCGAATTGGGAGACCCAGACATTGGGTGTATAGCTTCTGCCTCCGGAGGACACACAAAGT
This sequence comes from Anomaloglossus baeobatrachus, assembly GCF_048569485.1. Classification (NCBI taxonomy): domain Eukaryota; kingdom Metazoa; phylum Chordata; class Amphibia; order Anura; family Aromobatidae; genus Anomaloglossus; species Anomaloglossus baeobatrachus. Next base: position 64,280,109 of record NC_134364.1, on the reverse strand, counting down.
ACTACACTCAAAAGTGTAGCTCCTCCCTCTGAGCTTATACACCCCCTGGAGAACCAGATCTAGCCAGTTTAGTGCAAAAGCTGAAGGAGAATAGCCACCCACAAGTAAAAACAGAGCAAGAACCAGAACAACCGGAGACTCTGTCCATGACAACAGCCGGTGATAACACGCGGAACAAGAAACTGCCAACAGACAACAGGGAGGGTGCTGGGTCTCCCAATACGGAACTATAAGAAAAAGAATTTACGGTAAGTAAACAAAATTCTCTTTTTCTTTATCGTTCCTATGGGAGACCCAGACATTGGGACGTCTCAAAGCAGTCCATGGGTGGGAATAAACAGAAAAACTAAGAAGTAGGCGGAGCATAACTTCACAAATGGGCGACAGCCACCTGAAGGATGCGTCTGCCCAAGCTCGCATCTGCCGAAGCATGAGCATGCACTTGGTAGTGCTTTGAAAAGGTATGCAGGCTAGTCCAAGTGGCAGCCTGACAGACTTGCTGAGCCGTAGCCTGGTGCCTGAAAGCCCAAGAGGCACAGACAGCTCTGGTCGAGTGTGCCTTGATCCCCGGCGGGGGAGGCACCTGAGAACACTGGTAGGCATCCGAAATGGTCGACCTAATCCAACGGGCTAAGGTCGGCTTAGAAGCAGAGAGGCCCTTACGCCGACCTGTGGTTAGCACAAAAAGAGAGGTGCACCGCCTAAGAGCAGCGGTGTGAGACACATAGATCCGGAGAGCACGCACCAGATCCAGAGTATGCAACGCTTTTTCAAAGCGATGAACAGGAGCCGGACAAAAGGAAGGTAGGGTAATGTCCTGGTTAAGGTGGAAAGGAGAAACCACCTTAGGGAGAAAGTCCGGAGTCGGACGGAGAACCACCTTATCTTGATGAAAAAAACAAAAAAGGTGACTCCGAAGAGAGCGCAGCCAAATCAGAGACTCTCCTGACGGAAGTTATGGCCACTAGAAAGACCACTTTCTGTGAAAGACGAAACAAAGAAACCTCCCTAAGAGGCTCAAAAGGGGGGTTTCTGCAAAACCGTGAGAACCAAATAAAGGTCCCAGGGATCCAAGGGCCGCCGGTAAGGTGGAATGATGTGAGACGCGCCCTGCATGAAGGTGCGGACCTGAGCCAGCCGGGCGATACGCCGCTGGAACAGCACTGACAGAGCCGAGACTTGTCCCTTGAGAGAGTTGAGGGACAGTCCCAGCTGCAGACTGGACTGTAGAAAGGACAGAAGGGTCGGCAAGGAAAAAGGCCAAGGAGGATGGCCAGAAGAGCGACACCAGGACAGGAAAATTTTCCAAGTCCTGTGATAGATCTTGGCAGAGGAAGACTTACGGGCCCGAGTCATAGTGGAGATGACTTCAGGGGGGATACCAGAAGTCGTCAAGATCCAGGACTCAAGAGCCACGCCGTCAAACTGAGAGCCGCAGAATTCTGGCGGAAAAACGGACCTTGTGAGAGAAGGTCTGGACGGTCCGGAAGATGCCACGGCACCTCTACGGACAGATGGAGCAGGTCTGGGTACCAAGCTCGCCTGGGCCAGTCCGGAGCAATGAGGATGACTCGACGGCCCTCCATTCTGATCTTGCGCAGGACTCTGGGCAAGAGAGCTAGAGGGGGAAACACGTAGGACAGATGAAACTGGGACTAGTCTTGAACCAGAGCGTCCACGGCGAATGCCTGAGGATCGTGGGAGCGAGCCACATAAACCGGAACCTTCTTGTTGGGACGGGATGCCATTAGGTCCATGTCCGGAGTGCCCCACTTGCGGCAGATTGACTGAAACACTGCCGGATGCATGGACCACTCGCCACTGTCCACGGTTTGACGGCTGAGATAATCTGCCTCCCAGTTTTCCACGCCTGGGATGTGGACTGCGGATATGGTGGACTTGGAGTCCTCCGTCCATTGAAGGATGCGTTGCACCTCCAACATTGCCAGGCGGCTGCGTGTCCCGCCTTGGTGATTGATGTAGGCAACCGCTGTCGCGTTGTCTGACTGGACTCTGATGTGCTTGCCCGCCAATAGGTGGTGAAAAGCTAGGAGAGCCAGAAGCACGGCTCTGGTTTCCAGCACATTGATCGAGAGGGCTGACTCGGACGGAGTCCAAGTGCCCTGTGCTCGGTGGTGGAGACATACCGCTCCCCAGCCGGATAGACTGGCATCCATGGTGAGGATCACCCAGGACAGGGCCAGGAAGGAGCGTCCCTGAGACAGAGAGAGGGGCCGAAGCCACCACTGAAGAGAGCTCCTGGTCTGTGGCGACAGAGCCACTAACCTGTGCAAGGAGGAAGGCCGCTTGTTCCAACAGCGGAGAATGTCCAGCTGCAGTGGACGCAGATGGAACTGGGCAAAGGGAACAGCCTCCATTGACGCCACCATCTGACCCAGCACCTGCATCAGGTGCCTGATGGAATAACGGCGGGGCCTCAGCAGAGAGCGCACCGCCAGTTGGAGGGACTGCTGTTTGATTAAGGGCAACTTCACAAGTGCCGGCAGAGTCTCGAACTGCATCCCTAGGTACGTGAGCCTCTGGGTCGGAGTCAGAGTGGATTTGGGCAGATTGACAAGCCACCCGATTTGGGCTAGAGTGGCGAGAGTGAGCGAGACACTCCGCTGACAGTCTGCGCTGGATGAAGCCTTGACTAGAAGGTCGTCCAGGTAAGGAATCACTGCCAACCCCTGGAGGTGCAGAACCGCAACCACTGCTGCCATGACCTTGGTGAATACCCGAGGGGCCGTGGCTAACCCGAAGGGAAGAGCCACAAATTGGAAATGTTCCTCTCTGATTGCAAAACGTAGCCAACGCTGGTGTGAAACTGCAATTGGCACATGGAGATAGGCATCTCTGATGTCGATGGATGCCAGGAAATCCCCTTGGGTCATTGAGGCAATGACTGACCGCAGAGACTCCATGCGAAAATGCCGCACCTGAACATGCTTGTTGAGAAGCTTGAGATCCAGGATGGGCCGGAAGGAACCGTCCTTTTTGGGGACTAGGAAGAGATTTGAGTAGAAACCTCTGAACCGTTCCCGGGCGGGAACCGGTACAATTACTCCGTTGGCCTGCAAGGATGCCACGGCCTGAGAGAAGGCGGCGGCCTTGGAGCAGGGGGGAGTTGACAGAAAAAATCTGTCTGGCGGGTTGGAAGAGAATTCTATCCTGTAGCCGTGGGAGATGATATCCCGCACCCACTGATCGGAGACGTGTTGAAACCACGCGTCGCCAAAGTGGGAGAGCCTGCCACCGACTAAGGACGTTGCTGGCTCGGCCATATAGTCAAGAGGAGGCTGCCTTAGTGGCAGCAGCTCCTGCGGTCTTCTGTGGACGCGCTTTTGTGCGCCAGTTGGATTTTTGGTCCTTGGCTGAGTTAGTGGACGAGGCCGAGGGCTTAGAGGACGACCAGTTGGAGGAACGAAAGGAACGAAACCTCGACTGATCCCTACCCTGGACAGGTTTCCTGGTTTTGGTTTGTGGCATGGAAGTACTCTTCCCGCCAGTAGCTTCCTTAATAATTTCATCCACCGAACAGCCTGGACCCAGCAAAAGGGAGTCCAGCAAGGTACTTCTTTGAAGAAGCATCTGCCTTCCACTCTCGAAAATCAGATGAGAATGCATGTGTGGATGTATGCCTTCTGAACACAAAGCGATAAACTGGCTAGATCTGGTTCTCCAGGGGGTGTATAAGCTCAGAGGGAGGAGCTACACTTTTGAGTGTAGTACTTTGTGTGTCCTCCAGAGGCAGAAGCTATACACCCAATGTCTGGGTCTCCCATAGGAACGATAAAGAAAACTAAGACTTCTCACACCTAGGCCTGTGACGGGGCAAAGGGGACATCCACTATGGTTAGAGGAAAGGAGGTTTAATCACAATCACAGAGGCAGATTCTTTACTGTAAGAGCAGTGAGACTATGGAGACACGTGATGTTTCAATGGTTGATTCTAGAGAGGTCTAGATGCTTTTCTGGAAAAACAGGTGCTGAATTAATGGAAATTCACCACCAATCATAACTACTGATGAAGGTAAAGGGAATAACCCATCAGAGCCTCCATGCTGACCCTTTCCACCCAAGTACAAATAATGGCCCCATGATCATCAGAACTGGACCATGGAGCAATAGAAAAAGGCGGCCAGGTCTGAGCTATCACAGATGGCCGGGTGAGTGTTCATCACTAAAGGGGGCTTTACACGCTACGACATCGCTAATGAACTCGTTGGGGGTCACAGAATTGGTGACGCACATCCGGCCGCATTAGCGAAGCCGTTGCGTGCGACACCGATGAGCGATTTTGCATAGTTACAAAAACGTGCAAAATAGCTCATCGGTGACATGGGGGTCCATTCTCAAATATCGTTACTGCAGCAGTAACGAAGTTGTTCCTCGTTCCTGCGGCAGCACACATCGCTCCATGTGACACCGCAGGAACGAGGAAGCTCTCCTTACCTGCCTCCCGGTCGCTATGTGGAAGGAGGTGGGCGGGATGTTACGTCCCGCTCAGCTCCGCCCCTCCGCTATTGGGCGGCCGCTCAGTGACGTCGCTGTGACGCCGCACGGACCGCCCCCCTTAGAAAGGAGCAGGTTCGCCGGTCACAGCGACCTCGCAGGGCAGGTAAGTATGTGTGACGGGTCGGGGCGATATTGTGCGGCACGGGCAGCGATTTTCCCGTGTCGCGCAACAGATGGGGCGGGTACCCACACTATCAATATCGGGACCGATATCGCAGTGTGTAAAGCCCGCTTTAGACCCCTTTCACACATTAGTTTTTTGCCATCAGTCACAATCTGTCGAATTTTGAAAAAAAACAAAAAACGGATCCAGCGACTGATGCAGCTGGATCTGTTTTTTTTCCTCATTGACTTGTATTAGAGACGGATGTCCTCACGTTTCCTCCGTCATTCGACGGATCTGTCAAAAAATGTTTGTCCGTCGGACGGAGACCACTGCCACAGTAATGTTTTGTATACGTCAAAAAAAAATGGGCAGCGACGGATCTGTCGCCGTCCTTTGTTTGGTAGAATGGAAGCCTATGGGCGCAGGGTCCTTCGGAATCCGTCAAATGATGGAATCCGGCGACGGATTCCGTTTTTTGGGGGGGCTTTTTTAACTCAGCATGCTCCAATTTATTATTTAGCCCCCAGCTAGTCGGATCTGTCGCATCAGTTTAGCCACAATCTGCGACGGATCCGTCAAGAAAACGGATTGTGAGAAAAAAATGATGTGTGAAAGGGGCCTCACTTGGGGAAGAGATGGCACAAACCCAGCAGAGGCCGTGCAAGGGGACAATGGTCTGCTGGGATCCGGCCATTATGTAATTGTGACAACCTACCCAACACTGTACAGACCTAGTGCCCCCTTCACGGTGGCAGTGTTCCCCAATAGCAGTACTTTTTAAAAATCAGGATAATGGTGATGACTCCAATATCTCAGTATGTAGGATGTGCCGGAAAATCAATTCTGATCCGCAGAGGATGCACCGAGCAACACCAAGGCTATGTGTCCACGGGAGAAAATACCTGCGGATTCATCTGCGGAAAATCCGGGGATTATCCAGATAAATCCGCAGGTTTTAGCAAGTACAGACACTCTCCATGTTGTCCTATGGGACATTGGGAGTGCTGTGTCCATGCTGCGGTATGTGCGGCTGCGGAATATGCTGCGGATGTCCCACAGCCGCACATAACTACATGTCAATTATTCCTGCGGATTTACCTGCGGAAATCCCAACCCTCCACTATGGAGATAGAGGCCGGGACGTCCGCAGGTAAGTCACATGAATGTCCGCAGGTTTTCCGCAGCTCTTTCGCTGGAATCCCGCAGCTATTTATAGCTGCGGAATCCGGGGAGCAGCTGCGGGAAACCTGCGGATATCCAAAGTCCCGTGGGCACATAGCCTAAAAGGGTTTTAAGAGGAGCTGGAGCTAATGTTTTAGTGTCTGAAACCACAGGACACCTTCAGAGGTCTTGTCAAGTCCTGGAAGGTCATAAATGGGGGTTGAGAAGATAACAGGCCGGCGGCTTTAATGTTATGAACATGGCCCTTGACCAAGAAGAAACCGCTGTCCTTTAGGCTGCTTTCACACATCCGGTTTTTGCTGTGCGGCACAATCCGGCTCTTTGCAGAAAAAACGCAACCGTTTTTTTTTACCGCCGGTTGCGTTTTTTCTGCATAGACTTTCATTAGTGCCGGATTGTGCCGCATGGGCTTGCGTTCTGTCCGGTTTTTGCCGGATGCGGCATATTTAGCCCATGCGGCGGCCAGATGGAACGTTGCCTGGCACGTTTTTTGGTCCGGAAAAAAAAAAAAAATCCGCATTGCGCCGCATCCTACCGGATGCGTCGCTTTTTCCAATAAATGCCTATGGATGGCACGCGATGCGGCAAAAATCGCATCAGGCCGCCACATGCGTTTTTTTGCACTGCGCATGCTCAGTAGCGTGCCGCAAGCAGCAAAAACCGGACGGGCCGCATGTAAAAATTTATGCAAAGGATGCGGTTTTTTCGCCGGATGTGTGAAAGCAGCCTTACTCTGCAACAATAGAAAGGAGGTTTAAATGACAAAAGGGCGACTTACTCACCTTCAGCCGTGGCCACAAAGTTATCGGGGACATTGAAACACAGGGACAATTTCCACTTATTCATGTTGCCAATTGCAAGGGAGAGTTCACGTAGTTTTGGAAGCCGAAATAAAATATACTGTAGCGCCCGCTCGGGCACGGTGCCCTCGTTCGAGTGTAACGACAGAGAATGCAAGTTCTGCAGCAAGACGATGCTGGTTAAAGGCAGGACCCCCGAGAAGGACACTCTGCACAGGGATAGGTGCGTCAGCTGCTGGAAGAGGGCGATCTCCGAGAACACGTCATGATCCATCACATTGGAGCAGTCCGTCAGATGCAGCTGCTGGAGGCTGACGAGCGGCCGCAGTCCCTGGAGGATTTCCCCTTTCAGACAGGAGTCCATGGTGACGCTGGTCAGATCCGGCAAGCAGCTGGTCATCCTCTTAAACTGTTTCAAAGTCACCCGCGTCACCTCCACCGAAGAGACTTTCCTACATTGAAGAGTGTCCCAAAACCGTGCGTTAAAGACCCCTATGCTTTTGAAGACGATGGTGCTGCGTTTCCATAAGGAGGGATGGTCCACGAGGGTCCGGAGGTAGGAGCACGTGGCCCGTACGTTGGCCTTTTCCACTGGAGACAGGTACATGAATATTAGCAGGAGGACTTCCTGCGGCAGCTGCAACCACTGGATCGCCGGCATCTTCTGGTTTTAGAATCAAATCTGCATTTTAGGAAAAAAAAAAAATAATAATAATATACACAACTTAGGTTAGGACACAGACCCCCCCCCATACTGGCTGAATACAATGTTGGCGATGTGCATGCGTAATATACGGGTGTAGGTAAAATGCCCCCAAAATGGCAGCCTTTTTTGTCACGGGTTAAGTGCAAGTATAGGAAGAAGGTCGCTCCATACACGATCGGCGTCAGCTGTGTTACACAGCAGGCATCTGTCATCAGCAACATTTACAAAATTGCTAAATAATGAGGCGTCCATTGCCATACCCCTACAACACAATCACGGGGTGGTGGTGTCACCATCGCAATTGGTGCCTCCCATCCCCCTACGACACAATCACAGGATGGCGGTGTAACCATGGCAGACGGGTGCCTCCCATCCCCCTACAACACAATCACGGAGTGGCGGTGTAACCATGGCAGACTGGTGCCTCCCATCCCCCTACAACACAATCACAGGATGGCGGTGTAACCATGGCAGACGGGTGCCTCCCATCCCCCTACAACACAACCACGGGATGGCGGTGTAACCATGGCAGACGGGTGCCTCCCATCCCCCTACAACACAATCACAGGATGGCGGTGTAACCATGGCAGACGGGTGCCTCCCATCCCCCTACAACACAATCACGGAGTGGCGGTGTAACCATGGCAGACTGGTGCCTCCCATCCCCCTACAACACAATCACAGGATGGCGGTGTAACCATGGCAGACGGGTGCCTCCCATCCCCCTACAACACAACCACGGGATGGCGGTGTAACCATGGCAGACGGGTGCCTCCCATCCCCCTACAACACAACCACGGGATGGCGGTGTAACCATGGCAGACGGGTGCCTCCCATCCCCCTACAACACAATCACAGGATGGCGGTGTAACCATGGCAGACGGGTGCCTCCCATCCCCCTACAATACAATCACAGGATGGCGGTGTAACCATGGCAGACGAGTGCCTTCTGAAGACCCCTGGCTCTGCCATCTTTATCAACCTAAGATTGTTATTTTGATGATCATAAGTTCAAAACAACTAAAACAAAAAAAAAATTAGTTACGTAGTTATAAAGGTGTTGTTGAGACAATAAAGGAGCTGCAGATATGGATCTCGTTAATTGGTTGCTATGGGCAACTGCTTGACCCCTCTCTCTTTCCAGGATACATACCATACCTGAAAAAAGTGCTGGCTTGTCTGGGTCAATGGTGTAAAGTACACATCCTGCATTCAGGAGGGACGCAGCCAAAATCATAACCATAAGATGAGGGACCTGTGGAAGAAACTGTGAGGAAAGAGTTAACTTTAGTTGGCTAGAAAATCACAGAAATTCATGCTGCTTGCAAAAAAAAGCACAAACAGACCCAGCTACGTTTCAGATGCTGAGAAGAATCAAGTTATGTCTTCCCAAGGACATAGTAATTGCAATGAGATGACACACAGTTAGGGTCACAGAGCTAGGGACCCCAATATAGAGATATACCTTGACGAGGTTTTGGGGCTCAGTTACATTGATCAATGCGATTGCTAAATATCTCCTTTTTCCTAATATTCATGGCAGGTACGCAATTCATTATTCACATGTTCAAGTTAGCAAGTAGCATTTTTCATTGTATTTTCCAATATTTTTCCATATGCTTGAGGCATTATACCATTATCTAAGTTTGATGTGCAGCCTTATCCTTCTATAGTATGTATTTTTTGGCTTGCACTCAGAATATATATATTAGTGCTCACTTCAGTTATCCTATTCAGTTCCCAAGGACAGAGACCGGGACCCCCTCTGCATTCGGACATCACTGGCAACAGTTGTGACCCATAGGTCAACCTGACAAAACGCAGCATGTATCAAGCAGCACACACACACTAATAAAAATATATATATATATATATATATATATATATATATATATATATATATATATATATATATATATATATATATATATATATATATATATAAAAAAAAATGTATGCATCTATCATACCCACAACTACATACAGAAAGTGAAATATTGGACACGTCATCAATTTTCTAAGTTAATATTTTCCTAAAAAAGGTGCTCACTTAATTCACCACACATACATTATATATATATTTTAGTGGGGGGTTTTTTCCGTTATTGTGCGTATATATATATACCCCGAAACGGCTGTCTGTGGATGGATACCATGTTTGGCATAGGTGGTCTCCTTGACTGGAGACTGCCCTTCCCGTGGTTGTTCCTTCCCGGTGAAAGACCTGGCTAGTTTTCCTGCCAGCGTTGAGAAACATGTGATGGTGTCTCCGCAGGCCTTCTTGCATATATATATATATATATATATATATATATATATATATATATATATATATATATATATATATATATATATATATATATATATATATATATCCACACACACATATATCCACACACACACACATTATACTGTATGTACACACATTAAATACACACACACATACATACACACATTATACTGTATGTACACACATTATATACACACACACACACGTATTATATATACACACACACATACACACATTATACTGTATGTACACACATTATATACACACACACACGTATTATATATACACACACATACATACACACATTATACTGTATGTACACACATTATATACACACACACACGTATTATATATACACACACACATACATACACACATTATACTGTATGTACACACATTATATACACACACACGTATTATATATACACACACACATACATACACACATTATACTGTATGTACACACATATACACACACACACGTATTATATATACACACACACATACATACACACATTATACTGTATGTACACACATTATATACACACACACACGTATTATATATACACACACATACATACACACATTATACTGTATGTACACATATACACACACACGTATTATATATACACACACATACATACACACATTATACTGTATGTACACACATTATATATACACACATACATACACACATTACTGTATGTACACATATACACACACACGTATTATATATACACACACATACATACATTATACTGTATGTACACATATACACACACACGTATTATATATACACACACATACATACACACATTATACTGTATGTACACACATTATATATACACACATACATACACACATTACTGTATGTACACATATACACACACACGTATTATATATACACACACATACATACACACATTATACTGTATGTACACATATACACACACACGTATTATATATACACACACATACATACACACATTATACTGTATGTACACACATATACACACACACACGTATTATATATATACACACACATACATACACACATTATACTGTATGTACACACATATACACACACACACACGTATTATATATATATACACACACATACATACACACATTATACTGTATGTACACACATATACACACACACACGTATTATATATATACACACACATACATACACACATTATACTGTATGTACACACATATACACACACACACGTATTATATATATACACACACATACATACACACATTATACTGTATGTACACACATATACACACACACACGTATTATATATATACACACACATACATACACACATTATACTGTATGTACACACATATACACACACACGTATTATATATATACACACACATACACACATTATACTGTATGTACACACATATACACACACACACACGTATTATATATATACACACACATACATACACACATTATACTGTATGTACACACATATACACACACACACGTATTATATATATACACACACATACATACACACATTATACTGTATGTACACACATTATATACATACACACACGTATTATATATACACACACATACATACACACATTATACTGTATGTACACACATTATATACACACACACACACGTATTATATATACACACACATACATACACACATTATACTGTATGTACACACATATACACACACACACGTATTATATATATACACACACATACATACACACATTATACTGTATGTACACACATACACACACACACGTATTATATATATACACACACATACATACACACATTATACTGTATGTACACACATATACACACACACACGTATTATATATATACACACACATACACACATTATACTGTATGTACACACATATACACACACACACGTATTATATATATACACACACATACATACACACATTATACTGTATGTACACACATTATATACATACACACACACACGTATTATATATACACACACATACATACACACATTATACTGTATGTACACACATATACACACACACACACGTATTATATATACACACACATACATACACACATTATACTGTATGTACACACATATACACACACACACGTATTATATATACACACACATACATACACACATTATACTGTATGTACACACATATACACACACACGTATTATATATATACACACATACATACACACATTATACTGTATGTACACACATATACACACACACACGTATTATATATACACACACATACATACACACATTATACTGTATGTACACACATATACACACACACACGTATTATATATATACACACATACATACACACATTATACTGTATGTACACACATATACACACACACACGTATTATATATACACACACATACATACACACATTATACTGTATGTACACACATTATAT